>NW_027411644.1:56359040-56399040 GCF_047663935.1 Musca autumnalis | reverse complement strand
GCGGTGGTTCCTCTTAGACAGGAAGAGATCTAATGCGACGTAGTAATCTTCTCTTTGTCCTGTCACTCCCAGGTTGCTCAACAAATTGTCGATTAAGATAACATGCGCAGATCTTCGGATCAGTATGTTTAACGTGGCCAAACGTGTCTGAGGTCCTATCTTCCTTCTTTACAGGGTTCGAGATTGAGGAAGAAATGTTGCAAACAATTCAAATATTCCGGCTCCTATGTTGCAAATCTTCTGCCTGATTTAGCCACTTGTTCCGCTTATGCTCACCGACCAACCTATTAACTTCCAGTGTCAGCTCCCTGACTCTGGGCTCATTGGTGTTGGCTCGACAAAGTTTAGCATGCTCATATGCTAATCCCATCGCATCTGCTGGGAAATTTGGTCTCACTTCGGGTATTCTTCGGGTGAACTCTCTGAAACTAGGCCAATTAGCTTTCCCACGATTGAATAAAGTGCGACGTTCAGAGGCGTCCGCTGGGGCCGTGTACACACAGCATAGTCCAGGTCGTAGTCGCTCACATGGTCGAGTCCAGAGCAACCCAGAGCCACCCAATCTCGACATCTATTGAATCTCACCGAAATTTAAGGGTGGTGGATGCGGATATGACAAACCGAGCACATCCATAAGGGTCCTGGGTTATCCTACGTCCCCCCACGGACCCAAAAAATCCGCACTCCGGCATATGCTGCTCCCAACACAGAAACACGATACAACTACAAACATATGTACACTGAGGTGGCAGTCTTGGCTGGAACACGGGTGTTGTGTGGTTCCGAGCCAATCCGGAATTGAAAAACACGCCGTCGTGGGATTGACGAGCTGAAGGTCGTCTTTATAGGGATAGGGAGTCCATAGAAGGGAGTCTTGATAGACTGAGAGCTGAGGGTAGTCTTTATAGGCGACCACAAGGGAATTTTCATAGACGACCACAAGGGAATCTTTATAGAAGACTACAAGGGAGTCTTGATAGACGACCAAACACTATCACAAGGGAATCTTTATAGACGACCTCAAAGGAATCTTTAGACGATCACAAGGGAGTCTTGATAGACGACCAAAGACTACCTCAAGGGATTCTTTATAGACGACCCTAAGGGAGTCTTTATAGAGGACAAGATAGCCTTTTTAGACGATCACAAGGTAGTCTTTATAGACGACTACAAGGTAGTCTTGTTAAACGACCAAAGACGACCGCAAGGGAGTTGTCTTTATACAGCAACAGAAGGAAGACTTTATAGGCCAACAGAAGGGAGTCTTTATAGATAAACACAACGAAGTCTTTATAGGCGCCCACAAAGGAGTCTTGATAGACGACCACAAGGGATTCCTTATAGACGACGAGAAGGGAGTCTTTATAGAGGACCACAAGATAATCTTTTTGGACGACCACAAGGTAGTCTTCATAGACGACCACAAGGTAGTCTTCATAGACGATCACAATGGAGTCTTTATGGACGACCACAATGAAGTCTTTATAGACGACCACAAGGGACTATTTATAGACGACCATAGACGACCACAAGGGTGTCTTTATAGACGACCACAAGTGAGTCTTTATAGACGACTACAAGGGAGTCTTGATAAACGACCAAAGACGACCGCAAAGGAATCTTTATAGACGATCACAAGGGAGTCTTTATAGAAGACTACAAGGGAGTTTTGATTGACGATCAAAGACTACCACAAGGGATTCTTTATAGACGACCTCAAGGGAATCTTTATAGACGACCACAAGGTAGGCTTTATAGACGACCACAAGAGAGTCGTAATAGTGGATCATAGACGACCACAAGGGAATCTTCAAAGACAACCACAATGGAATCTTTATAGACGACCACAAGAGAGTCGTAGTAAAGGACCATAGACGACCACAAGGGAATAATTATAGACGACCAAAATGAAGATCACAAGGGAGTCTTTATAGAAGACTACAAGGGAGTTTTGATTGACGATCAAAGACTACCACAAGGGATTCTTTATAGACGACCTCAAGGGAATCTTTATAGACGACCACAAGGTAGGCTTTATAGACGACCACAAGAGAGTCGTAATAGTGGATCATAGACGACCACAAGGGAATCTTCATAGACAACCACAATGGAATCTTTATATACGATCACAAGGGAGTCTTTAGAGACGACTATAAGGGTGTCCTTATAGGCAACCAGATAGAGGTGTTTTTAAGTGCCCAGAAGGAAGTTTTATAGAGAATTTGAAGACCGTTTTATAGAGGTCAGAACGGTGGCTTAGTAGGTGACTAGACGGATGTTTTTAGAGGACTACAATGGCATGTTTATAGAAGCCCAGAAGATGATAGTTTGATAGACTACCACAAGGGCGTTTTATACAGGACAGCATATAAAAACGTTTTAAAGTTTATCATAAGGGGGGTCTTTATATGCGACCAAAAGGGTAGGTTTCTAGTTGACCGAAAGTTGAGCAAAGTTTTATATAGGACCAGAGCGGCGTTTTAGAGGACCAGAAGACCGTTTAATAGAGGGCCAAATGGGAGTTTTTTCTAGGTGACTAAGAGGTAATTTTGTAGACAACCATAAGATCACCAGGGAGTCTCTATAAGAGACAAGTCTTCATAGAAGACCACTAGGGGGGTCTAAAAAAACGACCACAAGAGGGACCACCACAATGAAGATGACTAGAAGGCAGACGTTTAGCCCTCTGCAAGAAATTCTTTTAAGACTACAACAAGCAGTCTTTATAGTCGACCACAAGAAAGCCATTATAGACCAAGGGAAGGAAGATTTTACAGGCGCCAAATTGAAGTCACGCCTAACGATCAGACGACCAGAAGGAAACTTTATGGATGGCGTGCGCGGGAGACTTTTAAAGACGAACAGAAGTGTGTGTTTATAGACATCCAGAGGGGAATCTTTATAGGCGACCGGAAGATAAACTTTATAATTTATAAATTTAAACAAATATAATTCGGAATACTGTGCTTTAAGACAACTATAGAAACATATACTGCAATACATTCTTAAAAATACATCCCATAAGGTAACTATGTATGTGTATGTACATATATACTTATGTATAATTGTAACCAATCTTGTTGTAATTTAACATCCACCACACTTGGATGATTTTGTTGAAAATTCTGTTTTTTTTTTCATTATTGTTGTTGTTTTGTGTTTAGTTTAATTTAATTCATTGTGGTGGTGGTTCCAAAAAAGAACAACACTATCCAAAAATTCAGGAATAATTTAAAGAGGGCACACACCAAACTTCCTTAAGCACCACCACCGCACCAGCAATTGCCTTTAAAATAGGCCACTGAGAAGAAAATAACGGTAATTGCAAAATTTACTTCTCAAAAAAATATGACATGGCAGTCATTGGGTGGCTAACACGGGTGGTTGACATGAAATTAATTTCAATTACTGGGATTTGTTGTTGTAAATTTGGATTGTTATTCTTATTTCGCGAAATAAACGAATAATTGCAAAACAAATGACTTAAGACACAAACCTAGAGAGACATATAATTGGTTTTTTAGAGGTTTGTGTCTTAAGTGTTTTGATAGAAAACTAAAAATATGAAGATGACCAAAGCAAAAAAATCTGACTGCAGCCGTTATGGGCAAGCTAATATGTAGATTTATGGACGAGTTGTAGGCGAATAGAAAGGAGTCTTTATACACGAGAAGGGAAGGTTCATAGACAACCGGAAGGGTAAGTTTATAGACGACCTAAAGGTAGTAGAATAGTGAAGCTCAAGGACGACATTATAGACTAACTAAAGAGCAACTTAATAATCGCGCTGAAGTGTGGCATAATAGACAAACTGAGGCGAGCTGGGAGACAATTTATAGACGGCCTAAGGAGAGTCTTTATAGAGGACCGAAGGGAAGTTTTATAAATGACCTAAGAACAGTCTTTATAGATGACCTAATGGGAGTCTCGATAGAGAAACTGGATTAGCGAACTGAAGGGTGGCCTTATAGACAAACTGAAGGGAGCTGGGAGAGAATTTATAGACGACTTAAGGGGAGTCTTTATAAATGACTTAAGGGGCATCTTTATGGATGACTTAAAGGGAGTCTTAATGGCTGAAATGGCGGAAGTTTTTATAGACCGACTAAAGGGAGTATTTTGAGGAGTCTCTAAAAGTTTATTTAATTCAAGTTTTTTTCTTAAGTCTTTTGGCAGTACAACTACATAGGAGTATGTAGGTCTAGGTTTCAAAGATAGCCATCATATTAACAAAAATAACAACAAATAATTAAATTAATTCCGCATAATTGTTAATTTAATTGCATAAAAATAATTAATTTAAAATTGTTTAATTGAATTTGAATACAAATAAATTAACATTCATATGTTCAACAATAAATATGCAAAATAGCGATGAGTATCAACCAAAAAAATAATCAATTATTCTTTTGTATGTTGTTATTGTTGTTGTTTCTTTATTAAATATTAAAATCATAAACATATATAAACATTCATAAAATAATAATTATTTTTTTTTTTGCTTGGGAATTTCGTTTTATTTTGAAATCACAACCATAATATTCTTCAACCCCTCCCCACACCCAAAAGAAAAGAAATGATTAATAAAAAAGCAACAACAACAGCAAAAAAATTAGGCTTGGCCCATGAAAATATTTTTTTTTTCGTCTTCTTATAGTTGTCGTTTGGGTGTCTTACAAGATTTATTGTTTAAACAATTGGCAACAACGTCACCGAACATGAGCAAGCCACTCAGTTACTCAGCCAAGTCAGCCAAGCCAACCAACCAGCCAGCATAGAATTAAATTATAAACAATAAAACTCAACAACAACAACTAAAAAAGAATTTATGTTGTTGTAAGTTTTTTTTTATTTATTAATATTACTATACACGAATGAGAAATGGGTTGAGTGAGCTTGTGTGCGTGATGAACACACACACCAACAACATAACTTTATTAACATTCGCTCATACTTTGTCAGAATAACAAAACAACGAAGAATTCACACAAACTTCAATATGCTGCTGGTGGCAAAAACAACAAAATATAATAAAACTAAAAAAAAAAAACTATTTAACAATGAATTGTTGTGTGTAGAGTCATAGCTTTCATTTTCGCACTGATACCGTTATGTTGCAACAACAACAAAAACAACATGGCTTTAACCACAACAAAAAGTAGTTGTAGTAGTAAAAATAGTAAGCGAATTAACAACAAAATGGCAAGTGGAAGAATCTACTGGAATACCGCTAAAAATAACACAGAAACACGAAGAGGCAAACACCAGCATGGAAACCGCACCGAACATAATCATAACAAAACAGAATTATGATGAAATTCGGAAAATAAAAAAGTAAATGGAAATAAATTTCAAATATTTTGGATTAAAAAAAGAATTTTTTAGCTGCTAGCAGTCTATAGACGAGCTGCTGGGAGCCTTTACAGATGAGTTAAAGGGACTCTCCAGAGATGAGATGAAGGAAGTCTTCATAGACGAAATTAAGGAAGTCTTCATGGACGAGCTAAAAACAGTATTTATATCAAGCTGAAGTGAGTCTTTATAGACGAGCTGTAGGGCTTCTTTATAGACGAGCTGAAGGGAGTCTTTACAGACGAGCTGCTGGGAGTCTTTATAGACGAGCTGTTGGGAGTCTTTATGGCCGAGCTGACTGAAGTCTTTATAGACGATCTGAAGGGAGTATTTATAGACGAGCAGGAGGGAGGTTTTATAGAAGAGCAGGTGGGAGGTTTTATAGAGGAATTTTTAAAGGCGACTATTAGGGGGTCTTTCTAGACGAGCTGCTGGGAGTCTTTGTAGACGAGCTGCTGAGAGTCTTTATAGACGAGCTGGAGGGAGTCTTTATAGACAAGCTGAAAGGAATCTTTATAATCGAACTGAAGGGAGTCTTTATTGACGGGCTGTTGGGAATCTTTTTAGACGGGCTGCTGGGAGTATTTATAGACGAGCTGAAGGGAGTCTTTACAGAGGGACTGCTAGGAGTCTTTATAGACGAGCTGGAGGAAGTCTATATAGACGAGCTGAAGGGAGAATTTATGGACGAGCTGCCGGGAGTCTTTATAGACGAGCTGCTGGGAGTCTTTACAGACGAGCTGCTGGGAGTCTTCAAGGCGAGCGGCTGGGAGTCTTTATGGCCGAGCTGACGGAAGTCTTTATAGACGATCTGAAGGGAGTCTTTATAGACAAGCTGAAAGGAATCTTTATGAAAGAACTGAAGGGAGTATATAGACGAGCAGGAGGGAGTTTTTATAGAAGAGCAAGAGGGAGGTTTTATAGAGAAATTTTTTGAAAGGCGACCATTAGGGGGTCTTTCTAGACAAGCTGCTGGGAGTCTTTATAGACGAGCTGGAGGGAGTCTCTATAGACGAGCTGGAGCGAGTCTCTATAGACGAGCTGGAGGAAGTCTCTATAGACGAGCTGAAGGGAGTCTTTATAGACGAGCTGAAGGGAGTCTTTATAGACGACCTGAAGGGAGTCTTTATAGACGAACTGAAGGGAGTCTTTATAGGCGAGCAGGAGGGGGTTATTATAGACGAGCAGGAGAGAGTTTTTATAGGCGACCATATGGGAATTTTTATAGGCGACCATACGGGAGTCTTTATAGACAAGCTGCTGGGAGTCTCCATAGACAAGATGCTGCAAGTCTTTAAATACGAGCTTTTGGGAGTCTTTATAGACGAGCTGGAGGAAGTCTTTATAGACGAGCTGAAGGGAGCCTTTATGGACGAGCTGAGGGAAGTCTTTATAGACGATCTGAAGGGAGTCTTTATAGACAAGCTGAAAGGAATCTTAATAGACGAACTGAAGGAATTCTTTATAGTCGAGCAGAAGAGAGGTTTTATAGAAGAGCAGAATGGAGGTTTTATAGGGGAATTTTTAAAGGCGACCACACGGGAGACTTTCTAGACGAGCTGTGGGGAGTCTTTATAGACGAGCTGCTGGGAGTCTTTATAGACGAGCTGATGGGAGTCTTTATAGACAAGCTGGAGGGAGTCTCTATAGACGATCTGAAGGGAGTCTTTATAGACAAGCTGAAAGGAATCTTTATAGACGAAGTGAAGGAATTCTTTATAGTCGAGCAGAAGAGAGGTTTTATAGAAGAGCAGAATGGAGGTTTTATAGGGGAATTTTTAAAGGCGACAACACGGGAGTCTTTATAGAGGAACTGCTAGGAGTCTTTATAGACGAGCTGGAGGAATTCTATATAGACGAGCTGAAGGGAGACTTTATGGACGAGCTGTTGGGAGTCTTTATAGACAGGCTGCTGGGAGTCTTTATAGACGAGCTGATGGGAGTCTTTATAGACGACCTGAAGGGAGTCTTTATAGACGAGCTGAGGGAAGTCTTTATAGACGATCTCAAGGGAGTCTTTATAGACAAGCTGAAAGGAATCTTTATAGACGAACTGAAGGAATTCTTTATAGTCGAGCAGAAGAGAGGTTTTATAAAAGAGCAGAATGGAGTTTTATTGGGGAATTTTTAAAGGCGACCACACGGGAGTCTTTATAGACGAACTGAAGGGAGTCTTTATAGAGGGACTGCTAGGAGTCTTTATAGACGAGCTGGAGGAATTCTATATAGGCGAGCTGAAGGGAGACTTTATGGACGAGCTGTTGGGAGTCTTTATAGACAGGCTGCTGGGAGTCTTTATAGACGAGCTGATGGGAGTCTTTATAGACGACCTGAAGGGAGTCTTTATAGACGAGCTGAGGGAAGTCTTTATAGACGATCTGAAGGGAGTCTTTATAGACGATCTGAAGGGAGTCTTTATAGACATGCTGAAATGAATCTTTATAGACGAACTGAAGGAATTCTTTATAGTCGAGCAGAAGAGAGGTTTTATAGAAGAGCAGAATGGAGGTTTTATAGAGGAATTTTTAAAGGCGGCAAAGGGAGTCTTTCTAGACGAGCTGTGGGAAGTCTTTATAGACGAGCTGCTGGGAGTCTTTATAGACGAGCTGATGGGAGTCTTTATAGACAAGCTGGAGGGAGTCTCTATAGACGATCTGAAGGGAGTCTTTATAGACAAGCTGAAAGGAATCTTTATAGACGAACTGAACGAATTCTTTATAGTCGAGCAGAAGAGAGGTTTTATAGAAGAGCAGAATGGAGGTTTTATAAGGGAATTTTTAAAGGCGACCACACGGGAGTCTTTATAGACGAACTGAAGGGAGTCTTTATAGAGGGACTGCTAGGAGTCTTTATAGACGAGCTGGAGGAATTCTATATAGACGAGCTGAAGGGAGATTTTATGGACGAGCTGTTGGGAGTCTTTATAGACAGGCTGCTGGGAGTCTTTATAGACGAGCTAAAGAGAGTGTTTATAGACGACCTGAAGGGAGTCTTTATAGACGAGCTGAGGGAAGTCTTTATAGACGATGAAGGGAGTCTTTATAGACAAGCTGAAAGGAATCTTTATAGACGAACTGAAGGAATTCTTTATAGTCGAGCAGAAGAGAGGTTTTATAGAAGAGCAGAATGGAGGTTTTATAGGGGAATTTTTAAAGGCGACCACACGGGAGTCTTTCTAAACGAGCTGTGGGGAGTCTTTATAGACGAGCTGCTGGGAGTCTTTATAGAGGAGCTGCTGGAAGTCTTTACAGACGAGCTGGAGGGAGTCTATATAGACGATCTGAAGGGAGTCTTTATATACGATCTGAAGGGAGTCTTTATAGACAAGCTGAAAGGAATCTTTGTATACGAACTCAAGGGAGTCTTTATAGACGAGCAGGAGGGAGTTTTAATTGACGAGCAGGAGAGTGTTTTTATAGGCGACCAAACGGAAGTCTATATAGACGAGCTGAAGGGAGTCTTTATAGACGAGCTGAAAGGAATCTTTATAGACGAACTGAAGAAGGTCTTTATAGGCGAGCAGGAGAGAGTCTTTATAGAAATTTAATTGAACATTTAATTTTTTTGTTTACATGTAATGTTGAGGACCTTTCCTTTGTTTCCTACTTCACGAAAGTTCAAAATCACGGCCTTATTTTTCCACTGCAATTTTATTGAGTAATTTATGGAAGGAAAATGGGATTAGTAGAGAATTGATTAATGCAGATGGAACGTTTGTACATATATCATGGCGTTATACACTAGTATTTTTTATACTTACAGGTAGAATTTAGGAGTTATATAAATAAAGGGAAAAAAACGCCGAGACACGTGTCTTCATTTTTTGTCTTTTATCACGCTGCGTTGTTAGAATACACAGAAAAAAATTGTAACCATTTGATAAGTTGGTTTTGGCCAAAAAGTTTGTAACGCACCGAAATAATGGTCGTAGACCCATACTTATATATACCAAAATGAATGTCTTGACGAGCTGAGTGGATCTGTCTATGTGTGTCCTTCCGGCCGTCTGTCCGTCTGTCCATCTAAACCTTGTAATCACGCTACAGGTCGCAATTTTGATCGGATCGTCACCAAATTTTGGGTGTTGATGAGGGTCCCGGAGGGGAAGAAGCCTATTGATTTTGGTGATGGTCGGATAATATTCAGGGGTCGGAATGGGCAAAAAAGTTATTTGGGAAAAAGTCAACGTTTTATTTCAAAGCGAATATCTCAGTATTTATAAGGGGTATATCAAAGGCAAAATATGCTAATGAAAGCAGAAAATAGCACCTTTGCAACGATGTATAGTCGTAGGTGGTCAAACAACGAAGACATCGCAATAGTCGCTAATAGAAACCAACTTTTCATTTATTCCATTTTAATTCTAATGACGAATAACACAGCTTTTGTTGGGGACTTTCCAAAAACAAAGCCTGGCTATGAAAGAAGAAAATCCTGCCTTTACAATGATGCAAAGTAGGTTAGCGTAGGTGGCCAAATAACGGAGATATCACAATAGTCGGTAATACATCCCATTTTTCCACTTTTAAAGAAATCACGCAACAGGTCGTAAGTTTGATCGAATCGTCGCCAAATTTGGGTGTTGATGGGGGTCCCGGAGGGGAAGAAGCCTATTTATTTTGGTGATAGTCGGATAATATAATCAAACTCTCAGCTTCTATAGGGGATATGCCAAAACCAAAACCTGCTGATGAAAGTAGAAAATATCGCCTTTGCAACGATGTAAAGTAGGTTGTCGTAGGCGCTCAAACAACGAAGATATCGCAATAGCCGCTAATAGAACCCAACTTTTCATGTTTGCGATTTTAATAATAATGACGAATATCACAGCATTGGTTCGGGACCTTCCAAAAGCAAAGTCTGACTATGAAAGTAGAAAATCCCATATTTACAATGATGCTAAGTAGGTTGGCGTAGTTGGCCAAATAACGGAGATATCGCAATTGTCGGTAATACATCAAATTTTTCAATTTTTTTGAAATCACGCTACAGGTCGCAATTTTGATCGGATCCTCAGGAAATTTTGATGATTAATTGGGGTCCCGGTGAGGAAGCAGACTACTGATTCTGGTGATGGTCGGATAATATTCATGGGCAAAAAACTTATTTGGAGAAAAAGTCAACATTTTATTCCAAAGCAAATATCTCAGCGTCTATAAGGGGTATACCAAAAGCAAAACCAGAAAATGAAAGTTAACAAGTAAAAAAGTATCAGTCGGCTTTGCCGACAGAGATATACCCTCAGCCTGTGTATATTGAAACAATTTTTTCCCAGAAAACGTATGTATTTAGGGGATTTTAAAAATTTTGGGCATTTGAACCGACAAAAATGTTGATTAGGATTAAAGATCAAAAGTTTTGCAGAGGAGATACTAAAAGGAATTGATCGACATTGACCATTATGGAAGTGGATCTCCAGCCACTACATATGGGTCTATGGGGTTTTTACACCCTTCGGGCTGTTTGCTCAAGAAGTATGGACTTGCCCCTGAAAAAAACTTTTACCATCGTAATTGAGGCAGCGAATGTATGTTGATTCAACAATAATCATAGTGATTCGATATCAGGTCTTACAGTGAACTTATCCGAAATTTTGTGTGGGAGGTACCGGATGGAGTAGACCAATATAGTCCATATTTGAACCTGATCTATACCTGGTAGATATATTAGGATGTGTAAAGTATGGACCAATTCAGCCACTCCCTTCAAGAGTTACCGTACGAACAAATTTTCCGAATGTTTTTGAACTTTTGTGGGGGAGGTACCTGAAGGAGTGGACCGATATAGCCCATCTTCGAACTTAAACTATATTTGGACAAAATATTACTAAGGCCAAATGTTGGACCGAATTGGCAGATCCGTTCTAGAGTTATCTTGCGCTCCAACCACCTCACACGGTGTCATAGTGGTTCTTTGCAACTTTCATGCTATTTTCTCAGGAAGTATGGAATTGTCCCTAATGAAACTTGTACCGTCGTATGGGCGGCAGTGAATACAAGTTGCTAAAACAAAAATCAAAGCGATTCGAGAGATGGCCCTAAACTGAACTTTTCCGAAAATTTGTGTGGGAGGTACCCGAAGAAGTGGACCGATTGAGTCCATATTAAAACTTTGTCTAAGTCTGGTACACATTTCAGGATGTGCAAAGTATGGACCAAATCGGTTACTCCCTTCAAGAGTTATCGTGCGCACAAATTTTCCGAACATTTTCGAAGTTTTGTGTGGGAGGTACCGGAAGGAGTGGACCGATGCAGCCCATCTTCGAACTTAAACTAAGTTTGGGCAAAATATTACGAAAACTTTGGTTCAAATCGGTTCATCCGTTCGAGAGTTATCGTGCGCTCCAGCCAGCCAGACAGGCAGACAGACAGACAGACGGACGGACATTGCTCAATCGACTCCAAATAGTCGGAAACATATTTCGTCCAAACATACTTGGGGTCTAAAACCATTATTTCGATGAGGCACATTTTGCCCGTATGAAAGTGTATATACCCTCGTTAGCATAAATGCTGAGGGTATAATGATAGATCATCTCGGAGGATGTTTGTAAAGGACCCATGCTCCTCAAGGTGTTAAGCGGAAAAGAAGAAGACGAATTCGTATGTAATCACTACGTGGATTTCATTTGGTCGTTCACAATTTCCTCCGCTCATTATTTCCATACGATTATTTTCCTTGTACTCATAAATTGGTATATACATATATCGACTTAGGGACATCCCCCGCTATTTCATCAGCTGATTCGTTTCCCATTATTTTACTAAGTAGTACAACGCAGCTGAACCTTTTTGCCATCATGGATAGCTTGCCATTTTGGTATATGACTTGAGGCTAAAGGCCCTCAAAGCTCACCTGACTATCGACTATATAGTCACAGGTCCTGTGAGACTAATTTCAAGTCCTCCTACCAACTTTGCTGCTTTCCTGATAGCTAGAATCTCTGCTTGAAACACTTTATAGCCATCGTTAAGTTTATAAGATTGTTTAAATAGGGATTTTTGCAATATATACCGTCTACATTGACTTCCCTCATCTTGAATCCACCTGAGGGTATTTTGCCAGACGGCCTAGAGGAGCATTACTCTCAACCCGAAGGTCCTCATATCGACATTTATAGTCACAGGTCCTGTGAGACTAGCTTAAAGTCCTCCTGCCAACTTTTCTGCTTTCCTGATAGCTAGAATCTCTGTTTCAAACACTTTACAGCTATTGTTAAGCTTTTAAGATTGTTTAAATAGTGAATTTTTGCAATATATACCGTCTCCATTGACTTAACTCATCTTGAATCCAAGGCAAAAGTACTAAGGAAATGTTGCTAACATTACGCTGAGCAGTAGTTTTGCCCCTGTTGAAATGTTGATGATGCCTGGACTGGGAATCGAAACCGGGCATTTGGGGTTCAAGGCGTATGTACATACCATGCCTCTGCTTGGAGAGTCAGAAGATTATCATTACCAAGCTCAATTTGACTATCAGTTATGTTCAAGAGATTCGAATGAGGTCCTGACTCTCGACGTCTAAAAGTCTTCCTCGCATTTTGAAACTGACCAGTTTCATGTCAGGTATACTAAAGAGGTTCTTCTCTATTTGTTTTTGTTGTTACTTACTTACTTTGCTGGCCCATTACAGAACATTTGTTCTATAGGCCGAACTAATAAAAGATCTCCATTTCTCTCTGTCTATTGCTTCTCTTTCTGGAATACCGCGCCTTGTCATCTCTTTATCCACTTGTTTGCGCCATCTATTCTTTGGCCTGCCAATTCTGCGTGCGCCGCCAAGCGGCTCATATTTATACGCCTTTTTAGCGTGTTCATCATCGCTCATTCTTATGATATGGCCTAGCCAACGCAATCGTTGCATCTCAATACGTTTAACTATATTGATGTCGTTGCATAGCAGATACAGCTCGTGGTTCATGCGACGTCGATATTCACCGTCCGTAGAGCTTTCGAAGAATTTTTCTCTCAAACACACTGCCTTATCTGCTTGCGCAAGTACCCAGGCTTCGGAACCATACATCAGCACGGGTAGTATCAGTGTTTTGTAAAGCGTTATTTTTGTTTGACGTTTGTTTTTGTTTTAAACTGCTTTCTTAAGCCAAAGTAGCATCTGTTAGCCAATACAATTCTTCTTTTTATTTCACAACTGATGTCGTTAGCTGTGTTTACGGCGGTGCCGAGGTGTACGAAGTCTTTTACTACCTCAAAATTATAGGAACCAACGTCAACAGTTGGCCCGATCTCTATGGACTCATTGCGCGCCGACACCATCAACTTAGTCTTCCCGCCTTTTACCGCCAGACCAACTTTAGCAGATCCTCCTTCGATCTTCATAAAGGTATCTGTTACTTCTTTTACTGATCGTCCCATGATGTCTATATCATCAGCATATGCAAGTAACATGTGGCTACTGGTGTAGATTGCGCCACCTCTTTTGGCGTTTGCCTCTCGAATAACCTTTTCCAGCAGCATGTTGAAGAGATCACACGAGAGGCTGTCTCCTTGCCTGAAACCTGTTTTGGTACAAAATACTTCGGAGAGGTCGATCTGCATCTCCTGGGTCTTCTCCAGGATTTGCCGTAGGGTAAATATCTGGTCAATGGTGGACTTGTCAGGTCTAAAGTCGTATTGGTATGGCCCAATATCCCTGACACGATCTTGTAGGCAATCGGGAGTAGACTTATGCCCCTATAGTTAGATCATACAGTCTTATCTCCTTTCTTATGGACGGGGCACAGGATACTCAGGTTCCAATCGCCGGGTACTCGTTCATCCTGCCAGATGGTGCTAATTAGCTGATGAATACACCTTATCAGCATGTCGCCTCCGGTTTTGAACAGCTCGACTGGTAAGCCATCAGCTCCTGCTGCCTTATTATTCTTCAGCCGGTTTATTGCTGTCTTTACCTCATCTTGACTGGGCGGTATACATTGAATACCATCTTCTAGGATTGGATCTGTGGTATCTTCGTCGTCTTCGCTGGATACCAACAGGTTTGAAAAATGCTCTTTCCATATCCTGAGCACACTATCTGTATCAGTTACCAAATTACTTTGCTGGTCTCTACATGAGGATGTGCCTGTACCAAAGCCATCAGTTTGATGCTTCACTCTTTGGTAGAATTTTCGGACTTCATTCTGGCTCTGTACATCTTGATTTTTTCACACTCCCGGTTTTCCATCTGTCTCTTTTTCCTGCGGAAAAGACGTTTCTCATCTCTCCTTTTTTCCCGATATCTCTCTCGTGCGCTACGCGTTGCTACTGATTGTAAGGTAGCCCTATATGCCGCATTTTTCTCTTCGGTAGCAGCACAACACTCCTGATCATACCATGGATTCCTTGGTGGAGGTCTCTGGTATCCAAGTATGGATTTTGCGGCTGTTTCCATGGAGTGGGCAATACTTTGCCATTGCGCTGATATATTATCGGGATGAAGAGTGCTTTGATTAAGCAATTGGGCTAGTTGAGTGGAATATGCTCTGGCTATCTGTTGTGATTGCAGCTTACCGATGTCTAAATTTCGTGTTGTTTCTGTCGTACTTTGTTTGCTACGTTTACCCGGGTGCGTACCTTTGCTGCAACAAGGTAGTGGTCCGAGTCTATGTTTGCTCCTCGGAATGAACGCACATCCAACACGCTCGATGAATGTCTTCCATCTATCACAACGTGATCAATTTGATTTCTTGTTTTCTGATCTGGTGCCCTTATGTTTTTGCCGCTGTGAAGTCTATCAGCCTCATGCCATTGTCAGATGTTTCATTGTGGAGACTGAATATTACGACTCTTGGCCCAAAGATATTTTCCTTTCCAATTTTGACATTAAAATCGCCTAGAATAATTTTAATGTCATGGGCAGGGCAACGGTCATATGTTTCTTCTAAGCGCTCATAAAATATATCTTTGGTCTGTTCGTCCTTGTCTTCAGTGGGAGCATGAGCGCAAATAAAGCTGATGTTGAAGAGTTTTGCTTTTATTCGAATTGTAGCAAGTCTTTCATTCACGGGTGTGAAGCTGGAGACCAGGTGTTTTAACTTCCAACCAACTACAAATCCGCAACCAAACTCATGCTTTATGTCATGGCAGCTATAATACAGTGCGTCACCTTTAGGTGTTGTTGTGACGCCTTTCCCGTTCCATCGTATTTGCTGTATGGCAGTAATGTCGGCCTTGTACTTTTCAAGTACATCTGCCAATGCGTAAACTGCACCTTCTCTATAAAGTGTGCGAACATTCCAGGAGCAGATTCGCAGATCATGGTCCTTAAAACGTTTGACCTTTAGAGGGATTTGTTTTTCTTTTCTTTTTTCATAGTAGGCTGCTTTTTCTAGGAGAGGGTTACTAACCCGGCGCCCAAACCCAATTTTTTTACGTTCTTATGGGTGAATTAGCGGCTTCTGTTAGCTCACTACCATTAACGGGTGTTAAAGGCAGCTCCCCAGGTGACACCACGGGGAGGTCAGTGTCCACCTGAGATGAGAGAGGGACCAAGATAAATCCTGGACGTTGCCATGTTAAAGCCGGTCAGGACCGTTCCTTGTTATCTCTCATCCCCTACGTTGGTGTTGTAGCAATGCTAATATGTTCGTTCGTGTATTATTTCAGTTATCAGGTTTCCCTGTATTTAGACTCAAAAAGTCTGCAACTTTGTTTGCGTCCATAAGTATCAGGAGACAGGTGAGTGGGGTTAGCTGGGCAGCAAAACAAATCTAAAGGTTCTCGTTAATACCTTTGGACGTCTCTCTCTAGATTATGAAGAACACTCCCGACGAGTCTGGGTGGGTTAGGTTTGTCCATTAAATCGTAACAGGGATGCTCACTGCGATATCACCCAATCAGCATCGACAACATTCTGTTGTGTTGATGCACCGGAAAAACCTTCGTCTCCACATTAAGGTGGTCCACCGGTGTCTTGAGGAGACACCCTGTTGCAGTCCTCAAGGCGGCATTCTGGCAGTTTTGAATATTCTTCCACTGTGTAGCGCTAACCGGCCAATTGCTTTCTAAGATGTCAACAAGGTTTCTTTGTCAGCACCCCAAGTGCTGCCGGCCAGCGATTCTACTTCTGATCTTAACGCAAATAGCTGTGGCTTGCTCGGACAACCTAAAAATGCCATAGAACGTTACACTAACTATTTTGGGGTAGTTAGTGGTCGGAATCAGTACACCATCGACCAACATGTTCAGTGGGAGCCTCATTTCAGCCTTCCAAGTGGTGAACAGTTTGGCAGTGGATTCAGCGGCGAATATTTCCATATTCCACAGATGGAAGAACTGCACTAAGTAAGCTATGTAGACTTTTAGCCTATCACATATGTCATCGGTGATCCCTAGCCGCGTGAAGGGTATGGAATTTCCGAAAGGTATAGGTTAAACAGTTCCGGAGATATCACACCACCTTGGGGAACACCCTGTTCAACCTACGGCTTTCGAATTCTTCTTCTGTTTTGAACTGCTTGTTTTCTGAATTCTTCTTGTGTTGTACTTCCTACAAAGCAACCTTATGTCGACGTTCAAGAATTATCCGGTTCTTATTTCAGGTGCATATATAAACTCAACAAGCTGACCCGTAAGCTTGAGATGGAAGGTAGATCAAAATAAGATCTGGACTTTGCGCTATCATTGAAGTCATTGAGGGATATTTCATGTATCGTTGCTATGCCGATAATGTGGTGTATATTGCACCATTATACATATTTACATATGTATGTATTTACATCTGTTAATCTATTATCATTCCACCAACCCAGCTTAGTCCACAGCAAAAACGTACAGATACCAAGATCACAAAAATCTTCTTAAGAAGAAAATTAATTAATTTATTAATTTACAAGGCAACATGAATGGATTTACAAGAGGCCCGCTCCAAGCACCAAATACATATTTACATACATACATATGTATGCACATATCAGCATTGTAAAAATCAATGTTAATTTCTAATTAAATGCAAAAAAATACGGTAACAATAACAAGCCAGTAAAACCGTCAGACTGCCAGCCAGCAAAACACCTCAGTAGCAAACTGATGAATATCCAGAAGAATATGAAGCTACCAACAGCAATGGGGCAAAAATGTGGACTACTACATTGTTGGTAGCACCATGGCGGTGCACTGCACCACGATGGTCCTCTCCATCTATACAAATTAAAATTCTATTTCTTTTTTGTGTTTTTATCGAATAACATGCATCGCGTGTGTTGTTTGTTGTTGTTGTTGCTGTGATGGTGTTTTTGTTGTTATTAATTTACAATCAAACAACGGCCAACACAATGGTAAATCTACCAAAAACAACAACAACACACAACAAACAACAATCGAGGCAACAAGTGCATCAAAGTCAGCAAATGAAGTTTTTTTTTTTTTGTTGTCGTTCGTCATTCAGTTAATCACTCCGGCAGTTGTGTATGAATCGAACACAACAAATGATAGGAAACTTTAGTAGGAGAAGAAGAAGAAAAACAGAAGACAAAGAGAAGAGGGCACAAAAATAAAATAATCCAAAAATAAATCAAAGCACCTAAACAGCCAGCCAACTATTGAAGAATAATGGTAACACACACACTCGCACCAACACATGTTTAGGAAACTTAATTAAAACACCAACAACCAGCAACAATAAACCTCCACCTCCTCCCCACCCGTTATTATTATTGCCAATCGGGGCATTTAATTTGAAAAATTACCAACAGCAACAACAACATGTTGCCGGCAACATGTTGAACAACGGTACATTTTGTGTTTACAAGGCGAAATAACAGGAAAATGTTTTTTAGGTCAAGTTGCTGGCCACAAACAAACACACACACGCATACATGCTCAGCAGCAAACAAACGTGAATAACTGATAAACTAGTGGCAGCATTGCTGGCTGCAGGCCCCCGGATTCGGATTGTTGTGGCTCATGTTGTTGCTGTTGGCAGAACACTTTGTCATCATAACAAAAGCCATAAAGCTAAATCAAACTGAGTGAGTCGACAACGACTCACAAGAAACGAGAGAGAGAGAGAGAGGCAGCATGTTGTGCAGAGAAGTTCGGCTTGGTAGCATAATAGCATAAAAAAACATCAAGAGAATTTAGTTGAGATTTTAATATAAGAAAAAAATATAAAAAATAAAATTAAAATTTTTGTAATCTATTTAAAAATACATATATGTATATTAAGAATTTTTTGATGTTTCTATATACCTATTTTTAAAAAATTTTAAGATTGGAACTGTTATTTGCATGATGAAAATAAACATATGTCAACGTCATGTTACTGATCTTGGGAAATTAAAAAAAAGTATTGAAATTAAAACATGTAAAATTGAATACCGCATAGTTCAAATCCCTAATTATAAAGTTTCTTCAACACATTAGGTTTAACTTGCTTACATAATTTTATAATTTTGATTCTAAAAATTTCTTTCATATCTAAATCGCAGACTGGTGCCGTTAAATATGTCAACATACAGAAGAATGCCTGAAGAAGATTATATTCACATTATTCTACACCAAACTAAGGAAATCATCTGTGATTTGACCTGTTCGGAACAGAATAGCATGATCATTTGCCTCAGGAAATCTTTCCAACGAACAAAACCCTGACAATGGGGTGTTTTCTTAAAACAAACACACCCACAGAAGTGAGTGAGGAGTAGACATAGAAATTCAGGGCTAGGGACGTACGCCGGGTATTTTCTGTGTACGTTGGTTGGCTCAGGGGGACTTCAATCTTGACCCAACTTTTAAAGACAGATAGCAATAGCGAAACAAACTTAGTCGTCGTGAAAACCCCACTAAAGACGATGTTGACATGATTATGGACAAAGTGAGCGAGAGTATTACAAAGTAGAAACAGCTCTCAGCGGTAGAGATGGCTTCTAAGGAAGTGTAACGTGTATAACATACTCCTCGGACATATAATAAAATAAAAATAAGGTTTTTGACAAAAGTAAAATGATAAATTTTAAGCGAAGCAAGAACAAATTGGCACTTTTGAAAAAGTGGAGTGGAGTCCATTTGCTAATCCTTCCTAAATCAAAAATTATGCAAACCTATGAAGACATGGAAGTCAAGAGGACATCAGGACTGATATATTCAAACCCAGCAATGACAGGCATATTGAAAAGACTCGGAAAATAACAACAATAAAATATTGTATTAAATAACGGCCGGTTTTGCATGGTGTAGAAGAAACTCCGGGAAATCAGGCTGAAGCTCAATCATTTGAGGAAGCTCAAATGGAGATCCTTGTATTAAAATCCAACACTGTCACATCAAAGATGGTCAAAGAATGGACTTAAGGCTGTATAATAAATGACCATAACAAATCCAGTTAGGGTATATCCACTTATGTCATTTTCTAGGGTTAATTCCGTAAATGTCAAATCGTGCATGTGAGAGCCCATATGACACCTATATTTTTTTACTTGACCACAGCCGTAAACCTCTCACTTATTTTCACATATAACAAAAGGAACCAATGGCTTATCCTAACTAATCAATTCAAGTTAAAAGTACTAACAATACGCAATTTTACAGAGTCCGATCTAGGGTTTATATATTTTTCAAATCACAAATATTTCAAAGGCTGTTTAAATGGAGCGCACAACATCTGTATGAATTTATAATGAAACCCCATCAATATTTATAGTGCCCAACCACAACGACAATCTGGATAAAAACAAGGGCTGCTAAGAATGTTATATGTTATGGTTACAGATTTCTTTTATTCAGAGACTCATATTGAATTTTGATTAAGAGCATTTCTTTCTTTAACAATATCCCCAAAAAGTGAAGGATTTTGTTAGATTTGGATCCACTTTGGAATTATGTAATTAACAGTCCAAAATTAAAACTATTTGTAATCTAATTTTTTTGTAATCTAATTTTTTTATGAAAACAGTATGCCTAGTTTTATGATTTATTCTGAAACTCATAGTAAAATTTTGTGTAAAATGTTTCTTCTTTTAATGCTTTTCAGGTAGAACCAAGTTTTATATTACTTTCATGTATCATCTTAAAAAAAGAAGGAAACAAATTTCATCAAACAAACTGCGAAATATCTTCATGTTTTTTTCAGCAAAATTGATACTGATATTGTCATGATATATAATATAAATATACAACGTTGAGTTAAGAAATGAAAAAATTAGTTTTATTTTATAAAATACTCTGACCGAATCAGCCCGGTGGAAACACTTATCTGGACATTTCATTTCTTTTGTAACCCATAGTTAAATTTGAAGAAGAATATTTTTGTCTTTAACGACATCTCTCTAAAATTATGTTTTGAGGGACAATTTGGAATAAACTCAGATGAAGTCCGACTTTAACCCTAAAACGTGTTTTTCATTTTTAGAGATTCCTGGCGAATAGATAAGATTTACAGATTTGGTGTATTCTGAGACATATATAATAAAATTTTATGACGAACAATTTTGTAAATTATTTGGATTTGGTATGATCACATTTTAAAGAAGTTTTTGAAAGATTTTCGAAAAAGGACGAAAAAGACCCTTTGGTGAAACGCATGAGGGTTAAAATATTCCCCACATCCTCCTCTGAAAAGTTGCCAAAGACACTATATACCTAAAATGCAATGATTCCAAGATATCTTAACTCGAACGCCGATACACGTGTCTCATATTTATACCCTCAGCATTTATGCTAACGAGGGTATATACAATTTCATACGGGCAAATGTGCCTCATCCAAATAATGGTTTTAGACCCCAAGTATATTTGGACGAAATGTGTTTTAGACAATTTGGAGTCGATTGAGCAATGTCCGTCCGTTTGTCTGTCTGTCTGGCTGGAGCGCACGATAACTCTCGAACGGATACACCGATTCGGTCCAAAATTTGGTTTTCGCAATATTTCGTCCAAACTTAGTTTAAGTTCGAAGATGGGTTATATCGGTCCACTCCTTTCGGTACCTCCCCCACAAAAGTTTGAATATGTTCGGAAAATTTGTACGTACGATAACTCTTGAAAGGAGTAACCGATTTGGTCCATACTTTACCCATCGTGAAATGTGTACCAGACTTAGATAAGGTTTCAATATGGGCTCAATCGCTCCACTCCTTCGGGTACCTCCCACACAAAATTTCGGAAAAGTTCAGTTTAGGGTCATCTCTCGAATCGCTTTGATTTTTGTTTTAGCAACTTGTATTCACTACCCTTCATACGACGGTACAAGTTTCATGAGGGGCAAGTCCATACTTCCTGAGAAAATAGCCTGAAAGTTGCAAAAAACCCCTATGTCACCGTGTGAGCTGGTTGGAGCGCAAGATAAGCCATATCGGTCCACTCCTTCAGGTACCTCACCCACAAAAGTTTAAAAATGTTCGGAAAAATTGTTCCTACGGTAACTCTTGAAGGGAGTGACCGAATTGGTCTATACTTTACACATCCTAATATATCTACCAGATATAGATCAAGTTCAAATATGGACTATATTGTCCACTCCATCCGGTACCTCCCACACAAAATTTCGGATAAGTTCACTTTAAGAGCTGATATCGAATCACGTTGATTTTTGTTGAAGCTACTTGCATTCGCTGCCTCAATTACGATGGTAAAAGTTTTTTTTTAGGGGCAACTCCATACTTCTTGAGCAAACAGCCGGAAGAGTGTAAAAACCGCCTATGGCACCATATATTGTGGCTAGAGGTCCACTTCCATAACGGTCAATGTCGATCCATTCCTTTTATTATCTCCTCCGCAAAACTGTTGATCTATAATCCAAATCAACATTTTTGTCGGTTCAAACGCCCAAAATGTTTAAACCCCCCTAAATACATACGTATTTTGGGAAAAAATTGTTTCAATGTACACAGGCTGAGGATATATCTTTGTCGGCAATGCCGACTGATACTTTTTTACTTGTTTTCTTTACAGTATGTTGGCTCAGACCCAGAGCAATAACAACCACCCGATATTTTAGCGATCAACTTTTCTTAATGCAAACATTGGTTTGGAATAGGAGTCATAGGAATTTTAAGTGCCACGAAGAACTGTACCCAAATTTCAGTAGAAGTTCAAGTTTATTTTGCACCATCTCTTTTCTATCAGTACGAAATAAAAATTTGAAATATGCAATTGAAATGAAACGGAGTGTATGTCATCGACGATAGGACCAGACGCCAAGATCGCACAATCATCCGCATACATCACGATCTCTATTCCGTGTGGAGGGTGCGGAATTTCAGAAAGGTAGAGGTAAAACAGTTTCGGACATATCAACCCAACCCCCCCCCCCCCCCTTTGGGGAAATCCCAGTTTCACTCTACGGGTTATGGACTTATTGTTTCTGAATTCCACAAACGACTGGCGTCCGCACATAAAGTTGATTAATCAAACGTTTCAAACATGACTGGAGAATAGTCTTCCTATATCTTCGAACATCTTGGCATAGTTGACGGTATCGAAAACCTTCGATAGGTCAAGAGCCACCATGACTGTTCGGCCGCACGGCCTTTTCTAGTTCAATCCTCTACTCATATGTGTAAATATGGAGTCTCATGCTTTTGTAGTATAATGAATTTTTCGAAATCCATGTTAATGCTGGGCAACTGGAAAACACCTTCTCATGCTGGGGAGGAGTAGTGCCTCTACGATCTTTGCTACTGGCGACAGGAGCGAAATCGATTCACCTCTGCTGGTATCCTTGCCAGGCTTCAGTAGCGGTACCACCCTGTCAACTTCCCAGGCTTCTGGTATAATATGGGTGGCTAACTATAGGTTGAAGACACTTGTTAAATACTCAACTCCAGGTTCATCCAGTTTCTTAAGCATTGCCATCGATATTCGGTGCAGGCCTAACGCTTTGGTTGATTTCGCGTTTCGGATGGCATCTGCAACATCGCTCATCGTAAATTGTGGTGGTACCTCCTTGGCTGGAAGGGCTCTTCTTATACGGCGTAGCACAATCCTCTTCGCCCTATCACTCTCGGGGTGCTCTATGAACTGCCGTTTAAAATAACATGCGCACCTCTTTTGGTCAGTCACTGTCTCGCCGTTGAAAGTAACTGCCGTTCTGTCATCCTCATTTTCCGGAGTCGAGAGTGATACCCTTCGTGAGTTATCTTGCTCACCATTTTAGCGAACAAAGTTTGAACTTTTGTGGAGGAAGTACCCGAAAGAGTGGACCGATATGGGCAATTTGTTTTAATGTGATCAAAATTTTACGGGTTACAAAGTTAGACCAAATCGGTTGATACGTTCGATACCAATTCGGTTGATAAGTGAGTTATCGTGCTCACTAGCCAGCCATGCAGACGTAACGACAGACATACGAAAGTATAAGGCTAAATCTACTGCAAATTTCTGGAAACGGATTTCAACCAAACATATTTGGGTATAACACTATGCAACACTAAAAATGCAAACAACTTCTAGTATGCATTTTTTGAAAGTACATATTTAGACTACGAAAACCCTAGTAGGGTTTTGTCCTATCAGGTCCAGTTCGGATTTTATGGCCTCATCTAAACTGGGCTAAAACTACAGTTTTTTGCATTTTAGGACCTTTATCTCAGAAACGATTAGGAATTTTGCCTTGTTGTCTTTGGCAATGTTGTAGCCCTAAACTAGTAGATCTTATCTTTTGAAAAAACCATATAAGAACAAGTAAAAAAGTATCAGTCGGCTTTGCCGACAGAGATATACCCTCAGCCTGTGCAAATTGAAACACTTTTTAGGGGGTTTCAAAATTTTGGTTGTATGAACCGACAAAAATGTTGATTAGGATTAAAGTTCAAAAATGTTGCGGAAAAGATACTTAAAGGAATGGACCGACATAGATCATTGGGGTGCCATAGGGGGTTTTTACACCCTTCGGGCTGTTTTCTCAAGAAGTATGGACTTGCCCCTGAAACAACTTTTACCATCGCAATTAAGGCAGCGAATGTTAGTTGCTTCAACAAAAATCAAAGTGATTCAATAGCAGGTCTTAAAGTGAACTTATCCAAAATTTTGTGTGGGAGGTACGGGACGGATTGGAAAAATATAGTCCATATTCGAACCTGATCTATATCTGGTAGATATTATGAGAATGTGTAAAGTATGGATCAAATCGGTCACTCCCATCAAGAGTTATAGTGCGAAAAGTTTTTCCGAACATTTGTGAACTTTTGTGGGGAAGGTACCTGAAGGAGTGGGCCCGTAGGGCTTATTTTCAAACTTAAACTAAGTTTGCACAAAATATTACGAAGGTCACATTTTGGACTGAATCGGCAGATTCGGTCGAGAGTTATTTTGCGCTTCAACCACTACACACGGTGTCATTGGGCTTTTTTGTACCTTTCAGGCTATTTTCTCAGGAAGTATGGACTTGCCCCTGAGGAAACTTGTACCTTCGTATAGGGGACAGTGAATACAAGATGTTACAACAAAAACCAAGGCGATTCGAGAGCAGGTCCTAAACTGAACTTTTCCGAAATTTTGTGTGGGAGGTACTCGAAGGAGTTTACCGATTGAGTCCATATTGGAACCTTATATAATTTTGGTATAAATTTCATAATGTGCAAAGTATGGACCAAATCGGTTGCTCCCTTCAAGAGTTATCGTACGCACAAATTTTCCAAACATTTTCGAACTTTTGTGGGTGAGGTGCCGGAAGGAGTGGACCAATATAATCCATCTTTGAACTTGAACTAAGTTTGGACAAAATATTACGAAAGCCAAATTTTGGACCGAATCGGCACATCCGTTCGAGAGTTATCTTGCGTTCCAACCACTACACACGGTGTCATAGGGTTTTTGTGACTTTCAGGCTATTTTCTCAGGAAGTATGGACTTGCCCCTAATGAAACTTACAGCGTCGTATAGAGGACAGCGAACACAACTTGCGTAAACAAAAATCAGAGCGATTCGAGACCAGGTCCTAAACTGAACTTTTCCGAAATTTTGTGTGGGAGGTACCCAAAGGAGTAGACCGATTGAGTCCATATTGGAACCTCATCTAAGTTTGGTAGAAATTACACGATGTGCAAAGTATGGACCAAATCGGTTATTCCCTTCGAGAGTTATCGTGCGCACAAATTTTCCGAACATTTTCGAACTTTTGTGGGGGAGGTACCTGAAGGAGTGGACCTTTATGGCCCATCTTCGAACTTAAATCGAATCTGGACAAAATATTTCGATACCCAAAATTTGAACCGAATCGATTAATCCGTTCGAGAGTTATCGTGCGCACCAGCCTGCCAGACAGACAGACCGACAGACAGACGGACGGACATTGCTAGATCTACTCAAAATTGCCTGAAACGGATATCGTACAAACATACTTGGGGTCTAAAACCATTATTTCGATGAGGCACATTTTTGGTCGTATCAAAGTGTAAATACCCTCTTTAGCCTAAAGGCTGAGGGTATAAAAACTCCATCTAGGGCATCAAAATCTATAAAATATAGAAAATTTTACATAATTGTTGAAATTCTGGTCAGTATCGGCTAAACTATTAGGAATTGAACCAAGTAACCTATTGCAAAAATCTTCCAAATAAAGTTGTCAACAATTCTTTAGAACATTCTGAAACTCTAAAATGCTTACTTCATGTTGTTTCAGCGGTATTTTGCATCATATCTTTTACAACACGTATTTCAAACACAGTTCACACCAACGGTTTATTCTCGCATTTCGGATTTCACTACATTATTGACATTTTTATTAAATCGTCGTTGAAAAATGTACTGAAAACAACGGGATTGAGGCATTTTACAACAATGACATGTTCTGAAGAGTTGTGTACTACATTCCAGGGAACATTTTTTCAAAAGAAAATATTCTGAAAAAATTAACGGTTTTGGAGATACGGTGTGAAATGTATAAAAATTGTGGCATTTTTGCATATATTTTGAAATTTGAGGCAATTAATGTTGTTTTTCGAGTTCAATATTTCTCCAGATATTTTATTCTTGTCCTTATCAACAAATTTGCTTCAGAGGTCAGAAGAAGATTCGCATTGGTTTCAGAGATATAGCCCCGAATTTCTTTAAAAACTCAATATTTAGCGATGTATAGATGGGGCCATGAAATCCGAGCTGGATCTGACACAACAAAACCCAACTAGTGTTTCTTGTCGTTTGGGTCTGTGCTTTCAAAAAAGCCTCAGCTCGAGCTGTTTGCACAAGATCACCTTAAAAATGTTGCACAGTGTAATTAATCCGGTTTGATAGATATGAGACCGTCAAGAACTCATAATAACCGAGCTGTCTGTATCTAATATTGTTTAAAATTGGACCATGACAAAGTAGGTACTCATCAATCATCATCTAGCTCCTTCCAAAGATGTCCGGCCCCCATTGCTTCCTTAAATTTTGGACTCATCTTTATGGATGACAAAGCTTTGTGGAAGTGGCCTTCATTGGGTCCAGTCACTCCTAATTGGAATGAATATCGACTCAACCTATCCCAAAATCATACAATAATTTTGTTAAAAGAAAACAAATTTTTGTAAGACGTAGAGAATTCAAGGCGGAGTCTAATCTAAAGGGCATGCCACTTCGATCTTTAAGTATTACCATGTACTGAGGATGCTTTCCCGCTTAATAGAGTCGTAGTAGTCTCAATTCTATGGTAATTATTTAACTAGCTGAAGTATTGAATCCAGACGCTTGAGTCTGGTACTGCTTACTACAACATTTTTTAGCAGCCACAAAATGGCCGCGACTAATTGGTTGGGTTAGGGGCATACTCAGATTGCCGCACAAAATATAACTGATGATTCGATTATGGATAACTGCACCTGATTGAAAAAAAACTAATCAGAAAAATTCTATCAAAACATTTAAAAAAAATTTCCACAACATTTAATTCTAATCATATTATCTAAAGTAATAAAATTCGGTTATATCGATTATTAATTAACAAAAAATAATAAAAAATATTTTAGATATGTATTTAATTTCACAATAAAGAATATTAATAAATTGTAATTATGAATATAATTACTCCCAGCAACAGAAAAACGCTTGACAGAAAAATCTGTCCCCCAAAAAAATCCAAAATACCTCAAGCATAACCAATTTTAATAAACCACAAAAAAAAAAATTCCCCAATCAAAAATTGTTAAGAACCTTTTGAAGAAGAAAATTACAGCGTTTAAATAGGCAAACATGAAATCCCAAAGATTATCAATAAATTTTCATCTTTGGGGCAAATAACAACAACAAAAACTCCACACTCATCTCATCATATTCGTCGAAAGAAAAGACAAATCGTATATTTACATATATTCGACACATTACACATTAGTATTAACAGCAACAACAACAACAAAATCTACAAAGCCAATATTCAAGATAAGAAAAAAATTTTAAAATAGTCTCATTAATTTGTAGTCAATCATCTAATAAGAATTTATGGCAACAAAGGCAAAGGAAAAATATGCATAAAACAAAAGACTTAAGAAACAAACTTGTTTGTTTCTTGCCTCTCTTTCTCCACGAAAAGAAATGTGAGGCACGACAGAGTAACTCTTTTTTATTGCTATTATTTGTTTTTTTTTTCTTTTTTTCCCGGCCTCCCATTACCAATCAAGCGTGAGGAAAGCAAGACAGTAACAGCAGCAGCAACAACAACAACTACAACAGCAGCAACAACAACAGCAATGAATGTCAAGTAACAAGCCATGAATATATTAAACCAGACACCACAAGACGGTTTATTTGGTAGGCAGTGAGGGAGAGAGGGAGGGCGTGAGGCAAAGACTGAGAAATGGGAATACAATAAATCTATGCCACATTGATCACGTCTTGGAAATTCATTGCAACATATTGCAGACACTAACAACTACATCATGTAAGCCACCCGGCCAACCAACCAACCAACCTACCAGCCTTGTTGGTTGTATTTTAAGCCATGAATGTTCTCATGAAATACCCACGAGAGATGCAGAGAGAGAGGTTAAGCTTTATTTATTTTTAATTTATTGTAAAGAGAAAGAGAGCTAGCTCTATTTTCTCTCCTCATTCTCATTGCTCTGTGTTACTTAAAACCAGGTAACCGGAGTTCATTTCAAATCAAAACAAACTTGTCCCTGACTTTGACCAAAACGAAGGTAACATTGCTAAAGGTTAAATCAATGGCAATGCCAGCAACATGTTGCAGAGACATGTTGCGAGAGAGAGAGAGCCGGAGTAAAAGAGAGGCTTAAAATGTTTATAAAAATGGCTGTATGAGTGTGTGTATCAACAGGTTTATTGTTGTGTGTGCCTGCCACCAAGTATATGGCCATTCTTGAGCCGCGAGTTTTTGGTCTAAAGTTGTATGGCTTTCCGTTATGTTTAATGCTATTCTTGTTGTTGCTGTTTTGCTACTTTGGTTTTTGAGAGTGTGGCTGTGTGTGTGTTTTGAGTAGTGGTTTTATGTTTTTAGCAGCCAACGACTACTACTGGTGCTGGTGGTGGCAGCAGCATCGTTACGAATTTCTTTTACACAGACGAGCGCCTGCGCACAGTTGGCTTTCTACCGTTGGCGTATGCGGATTTGTAAAAAATTTTGAACGCGCGGCGCTCATTTTTTTGGATTTATAATAAAACAAACAACAACAAAAAGAATTATAAGAAAGAAAACAAAAGCAACAATAACAAAAAATTACGAAAAAAACAGAATTTATGTTACAGCAAAGAAAAAAATATTTTGTGGAATTTTACACTCAAAGAAAAATCTCAATTAATTTAGAAAAAAAAAAATTCTGGAAATTTTTAAAATAAATGGAATTGTAGAAAAATGGAAAATACTAAAGCCCAAAAGGCCAATATTACTGCAGCAGTGCATAAAAGTGTGCAAGTGACAGAAATTTGAAATTGAAAAAATA
This sequence comes from Musca autumnalis, assembly GCF_047663935.1. NCBI lineage: Eukaryota > Metazoa > Arthropoda > Insecta > Diptera > Muscidae > Musca > Musca autumnalis. The sequence goes on along the minus strand of NW_027411644.1, from coordinate 56,369,880 downwards.
TTTTCAAATTGAAAAAATTAAAAAAATAAAAATTAAATAAAAGTACTAAAAGTGATTATTACAACAAAAATAACATTATAACACACCACAACAACTAAAAGAAAATATATTATTATATAGTGTTACACAGTGCAATTTTATAGCAATGCAATTATACCTCCTAACCCCAACACAACAACAGCATCATCATCAAAACAACAACAGCAAAAAAGGAAATACAAAAGTTGCAATATTAAATGTTTAAAAACAAAGCATAAAAACAAAAATTAATTTGAAAAAAAAAAACTAAAATTTAAAAATAAAAAAACACACCAGGAAATCCTTTGTGAAACTGTTGTAAATATGCTAAACAACTACAACAAATCAACGCAAGAATCCACAAAAAGATATATAATTTAATAATTAATAAACAAAACCAAAAAAAAACCCTTTCCCTTCAACCTCAACAAACAAAAATATTCCAAGATTTCTTTTTAACCAAACCAAAAACCCAAAATCTCTACAAAGAAACCCGTACGCCCCGCTTATTACCCCCAGCAAAATTTTAACGGCCGGTCGTACCAAAAACAAAACTTGTGAATTGGATTATATCGTATACAAAAACCAAATCAAAACAATCATCCTGACCCAATCAAAAAAACTAAAGCATAATTTTTTGTATATAACATTTTAAACTATCAAACCCAACTCAACCAACCATCCATACCTATTGCATTCAACGTTTGCATTTTCGGCTACCCTAGGAATTTCGGCTTCCCAGCATTGGAATTCCTTGCAAAATTCAACATCAACTCTTTTATATGTTAGCATTCTACCTTTATTTGGATATACAACCTACATCATTACAACATCACCATCAAGTATCATCACCCACCACACCTACTACACACTTTTCCAGTCTGAAAACCAAAAATCAGAAATTCGAAAAATCTCCAATACAACAAATATTCTTATGTGTGCTAAAACTATCATTATTCTAAAATATATAACCCAGCAACTATATAATTCGTTTTGTGAGTACCTTCCCCGGGCCCCAATAGGCTTTGGTCAGTTATTTTTTTGTTTTGGAGCATGGATAGTTGCATGTGATTTCAATTAACCTTAGAGAGAGACTTTTTCATAGCAAAAAAAAAAAAATAATTGAACTAACATTTTTCTTTGGCTGTAAAAAGAAACAACTTTAAGGAATATAAAATAGAGGCAAACGACTTTTAAGAGAAAATAGAAAAAATAAATAATTAAAATTTTTTGACAAAGAAACATCGCGAAGACATCCATGGAAACAAAATAATACTAAAAAATCACTTTTCGAAATTCATAAAATTTTCTTCTAATAATTTGACATTTTGTGGCATGGAACTGCTTCCCACATGTTCGATGTATGAATACGAAATTTTGGCAACCACCTAAGGAACATTTTCTTCAAAGGGCCAGACCATCTAGCGCAACTCTGTCTTAGAGTTATTTGCTGTTGAATAGAATACTTATTTCAATCTAATACAGAAAAATCATAAAATGTTTTTTCTCAAATAATATGACATTTTGTGGCATAGAACTGCTTCGCACATGTTCGACGTATGAATATGAAATTTTGGTAACCACCTAAGGAACATTTTCTTCAAAGAGCCGGACCATATAGCGCAACTCTGTCTTAGAGATATTTGTTGTTGAATAGAATACTTATTTCAATCTAATACAGAAAATTCATAAAATGTTCTTCCTCAAATAATTTGACATTTTTTGGCATAGAACTTCTTCTCACATGTTCGATGTATGAATATGAAATTTTGGCAGCTACCTTAGGAACATTTTCTTCAAAGAGCCGGACCATCTAGTGCAACTCTGTCTTAGAGATATTTGCTGTTGAATAGAATACTTATTTCAATCTAATACAGAAAATTCATAAAATGTTCTTCCTCAAATAATTTGACATTTTGTGGCATAGAACTGCTTCGCACATGTACGATGTATGAATACGAAATTTTGGGAACCCCCTTAGGAACATTTTCTTCAAAGGGCCGGACCACCTAGCGCAACTATGTCTTAGAGATATTTGCTGTTGAATAGAATACTTATTTCAATCTAATAGAGAAAATTCATAAAATGTTTTTCCTCAACTAATTTGACACAGATCTGTTTCGCACATGTTCGATATGTGAATATGAAATTTTGGCAACCCCCTTAGGAACATTTTCTTCAAAGGGCCGGACCATCTAGCGCAACTCTGTCTTAGAGATATTTGCTGTTGAATAGAATATTTATTTCAATCTAATACAGAAAATTCATAAAATGTTTTTCCTCAAATAATTTGACATTTTGTGGCATAGAACTGCTTCGTACATGCTCGATGTATGAATATGAAATTTTGGTAACCCCCTTAGGAACATTTTCTCCAAAGGGCCGAACCATGTAGCGCAACTATGTCTTAGAGATATTTGCTGTTGAATAGAATACTTATTTCAATCTAATACATAAAATTCATAAAATGTTCTTCCTCAAATAATATGACATTTTGTGGCATAGAACTGCTTCGCACATGTTCGATGTATGAATATGAAATTTTGGTAACCCCCTTAGGAACATTTTCTTCAAAGAGCCGGACCATCTAGCGCAACTCTGTCTTACAGATATTAGCTGTTGAATAGAATACTTATTTCAATCAAATACAGAAAATTCATTAAATGTTCTTCCTCAAATAATTTGACATTTTTTGGCATAGAACTGCTTCGCAAATGTTCGAAGTATGAACATGAAATTTTGGTAACTCCCTTAGGAACATTTTCTTCAAAGGGTCGGACCATCTAGCGCAACTCTGTCTTAGAGATATTTGCTGTTGAATAGAATACTTATTTCAATCTAATACATAAAATTCATAAAATGTTCTTACTCAAATAATTTGACTTTTTGTAGCATGGAACTGCTTCGCACATGTTCGTTATGTGAACATGAAATTTTGGCAACCCCCTTAGGAACATTTTCTTCAAAGGGCCGGAACATCTAGCGCATCTGTGTCTTAGAGATATTTGCTGTTGAATAGAATACTTATTTCAATCTAATACAGGAAATTCATAAAATGTTCTTCCTCAAATAATTTGACATTTTCTGGCATAGAACTGCTTCGCACATGTTCGATATGTGAATATGAAATTTTGGTAACCCCCTTAGGAACATTTTTTTCAAAGGGCCGGACCATCTAGCGTAACTCTGTCTTAGAGATATTCGCTGTTGAATAGAATACTTATTTCAATCTAATACAGCAAATTCATAAAATGTTTTTCCTCAAATAATTTGACATTTTGAGGCATAGAACTGCTTCGCACATGTTCGATGTATGAAGATGAAATTTTGGTTACCCCCTTCGGAACATTTTTTTCAAAGGGCCGGACCATCTAGCGCAACTCTGTCTTAGAGATATTTGCTGTTGAATAGAATACTTATTTCAATCTAATACAGAAAATTCGTACAATTGTCTTCCTCAAATAATATGACATTTTGTGGCATAGAACTGCTTCGCACATGTTCGAAGTATGAACATGAAATTTTGGTAACCCCCTTAGGAACATTTTCTTCAAAGGGTCGGACCATCTAGCGCAACTCTGTCTTAGAGATATTTGCTGTTGAATAGAATACTTATTTCAATCTAATACATAAAATTCATAAAATGTTCTTACTCAAATAATTTGACTTTTTGTGGCATGGAACTGCTTCGCACATGTTCGTTATGTGAATATGAAATTTTGGCAACCCCCTTAGGAACATTTTCTTCAAAGGGCCGGAACATCTAGCGCATCTGTGTCTTAGAGATATTTACTGCTGAATAGAATACTTATTTCAATCTAATACAGAAAATTCATAAAATGTTCTTCCTCAAATAATTTGACATTTTGTGGCATAGAACTGATTCCCACATGTTCGATGTATGAATATGACATTTTGGTAACCCCCTTAGGAACATTTTCTTCAAAGGGTCGGACCATCTAGCGCAACTCTGTCTTAGAGATATTTGCTGTTGAATAGAATACTTATTTCAATATAATACAGAAAATTCATAAAATGTTTTTAATCAAATAATTTGACATTTTGTGGCATAGAACTGCTTCGCACATGTTCGATGAATGAATATCAAATTTTGGTATAACCCTTAGGAACATTTTCATCAAAGGGCCGGACCATTTAGCGCAACTCTGTCTTAGAGATATTTGCTGTTGAATATAATACTTATTTCAATCTAATACTCTTCCTCAAATAATTTGACATTTTGTGGCACAGAACTGCTTCCCACATGTTCGATATGTGAATATGAAATTTTGGTAACCCCTTAAGGAACATTTTTTTCAAAGGACCGGACCATCTAGCGCAACTCTGTCTTAGAGATATTTGCTGTTGAATAGAATACTTATTTCAATATAATACAGAAAATTCATAAAATGTTTTTCCTCAAATAAATTGACATTTTATGGCATTAAACTACGTTGTCTATGTTCGATGTATGAGTACACAATTTAGAGAACATCCTTAGGAACATTTTCTTCAAAAGGCAGGATCATCTACCGCAACTGTTTAGTGGGGAAATTTGCTGTTAAAAAAAAACACTTTCTTAAATTTAAGTATAAGATCCAGAATCATTTGACCCTTGTTGCCGAACTGTGCTCTACATAGTAATAGATTCGGCAAAACTATTTTTCTAAAAATTTTTAAATTATGATTCATATCAATAACAGTATTTAGTAATAAGTCTTCATCATACACGTCTGACATATAAGTATGAAGTGTGGAGAATTCTCTAACGAATGTTTTCTTCAATAACCAGTAGCACCCATGGTGACTACTTGTTGCCGAAATCTGTTGCAGAAAATAATAGTAAAGAATTATTATTCCTGAAATTTCTGAATTATTATTCACATAAACACTGGTTTTTAGTCACAAAACCTCATCATACAAGTCTGACGTATGAATATGACGTGAAGAGAATACTCCGACTAATATTTTCTTCATGGGACAGTAGCACCCATGGTGACTCCTTCTTGCCGAAATCTGCTCCACAAAATAACAGTTGCGGCAAAATCAATGAATTTCTGAATTATTTATATAAACACTGTTTTTTTAGTTACAAGACTTGATCGTGCACGTCTGACATATACGAATGACGTGCAGATAATTCTCTGGGCATGAAGAGGGCCCTTCAAGGTATATTTTCTCCAAAGGCCAGTAACACCCAAAATGACATCTTGTTGCCATAATCTGCTCAACCAAATAATGGTTGTGACAAAAACCAATTCTTGAAATTATTATTCCTTTTTAACCCCTTTTTTTAGTCACAAGACTTGATCATACATGTTTGATATATGAGTATGAAGTACAGAAAATACTCTGACGTATAATTTCTTCAACGGACACTAATACTTAAAAGGTCGTCTTGATGCCGAAATGCTCCAGAATATAATGGTGTCAGAAAAAATAAATACAAGACTCCATCACACACGTCTGACATACTAGTATGGCATGAAGAGGGCCCCCCTCAAGGTATATTTACTCCAAACAAATGTATTAAATTAACTCTTAGGCAAAATTCGTTTTTCTAAAATATAAACTTTTTGAAGAAAATTTCTCTATAATGTGTAAATGATTTTTCTAGAAATTTCTATATGAATAACTTCAGGATTTGAGTTACAAGACTTCATCATACATGTCTGACTCATGAGTTTGAAATAAAGAGATCTCTTGAGATTAATTTTCTCCCAGCAGTTTTGTCATAAACTTCTTAAAGAAAATTTCTGTTTAAAACAATTTTCTAAAAACCATAATTATTTCTGCAAATTTATTACAGCTTTTAGCTATAATTAACATCATACAAGTTTGATGTATGAATATGTCAAAAAAGAGGAGTTGCAGTATCCCGTATAGAATTGAACTCCCTCTTACCAAAATTTCCTTTTCAAACTAAAATCCGCACCATTTAAAAAAAAATAATAATAATTAATATTAAATCTGAATTAAGTCGCCTTAACAGCCTTAAGAATTCATCCCACACGTTTCATGTGTGAGAGTGTATTGAAGAGGACACAATAAGGAACATTTCTCTCTTTGGCCAATATCAACTTTCTCAACTAATTTTTATAAAAAAATCCCAAATACAATTGTTTTTGTCAAAAAAAAAAATAAAATAAAAAAATATTTCAGAAAGTTTAACCAATATAAACGCTCTTTTTAGTTATGGGACATGAATTTCCAGTCTTCTCTTGTGAGTTAAAAATAAACAGGAGATGATAAGGAATATTTTTTGCTTTGACCGAATGTCTTCTTATCCATTCCTTTTTATGAAAAATTTGTCTTCAAAAATAAATTCATATTTTTTTTTCCAAAAATGTTTCTCAAAGGCTAACCTATATAAACGCCCTTTATAGTTATTAGATTTCATCTTACAGTATTACTTTATAAAAAAGAAAACAAAGAGTACTACATAACGAAAATTTCTTCCTTTTACAAAAAGCGTTGAATAAAATGAAAATTTTCCCCAATACAGTTTTGTAAATCTAGGTTAGTTAATGAAAGCGTCCCCCAAAACAATAAGTCTTCATCAAACATGTTTCATATGTGAGTATGAGATAAAGACAACACCATAACGAAAATTTTTCCATTGAGGAGTTACCACTTCCTCAACTGCTTCTTACTGAAAACTGTACATACTTCGGAGTTATTTTTTGCATTATAATTTGTTAGAATTAAAAAGTAAAGGATTAGCATTGTAGGCGCTACTTTAAATATTTTTTTTTTTTTTTAATTTATAATGATATTTATGTGTGTATAGAAAATAAATAAATAGGAATTCATTATGAACATTTTCTCCTTGACCAAAAGCCTTGTTCTCAACTCTTTCTAATAGAAAATTGTATTTCATCTCTGAGTGAGTTAATCAAAACGACGTCCTCTGAAGCCATAAGACTTCATCATAAATGTTTGATGTGAGAGTATGAAATGAAGAGAACACCGTAACGAACATTTTTCCCCTTGAAGAGATATCACTTCCTCAACAGCTTCTTACAAAAAACTGTACTTCTGTACTCTTCCAATAGAAAATTTTATTTCATCTCTGAGTGAGTCAATCAAAACGACGTCCTCTGAAGCCATAAGACATCATCATACATGTTTGATGTGAGAGTATGAAATGAAGAGAACACCGTAACGAACATTTTCTCCCTTGAAGAGATATCACTTCCTCAACTGCTTCTTACAAAAAGCTGTACTTCCGAATTATTTTTTTTGTATAATTTTTTAATTAAAAATAAAGTATTTCACAAAAGTTTAAAAGCATAAACTCCATTTTAAGTAATAAGACTTGAATTTACAATATTTGTGTGTGAACAGCAATTAAAGAGGAATTCATAAAGAAGATTTTTTTCTTTAATTGTTGGTCTCCTTTTTAATTCCTTCGCATAGAAAATGCTACCTACAAATACTATATTATTATTTCTACACCAAGAAAACAACTTTTTTTAAAGGCTCGCCATATAAATTCTCTTTTTAGTTATATGCCTGGATTCTGCACGATTTTTGCATAAGTAGAAAAAGAAGAGGACTCCATAAAGGACATTTTTTCCTCTGAACAATAGAATTTTTATCAACTCCTTCCTATAGAAAATGTTACTCAAGGATATATTTTATTTTTTTTTTTACATCAAGAAAATAATTTTTTTTGAAAGTGTAGCCATATAAACGCTCTTTTGAAGTATATACCTGGATTGTACAAGCCTCCTGTATGAGTAAAAAATAAAGAGGACTCCCCTAAGCGCATTTATAGTCTTTATCTTTACTCCTTACGATAGAAAATTGTACCTAAAAATACATTATATATTTCTTTGTACATACCAAGATTTTTTTTAAAAGGCTGGCCATCTAAACGCACTTTTAAGTTATTTGCCTTCATTGTATACAATTTCTGCCAACTTAGAAAATAAGTAGGACTTAATAGAGCATACTTTTTACTTTGAACAATACTCTCTTCCTTGACTGCTAATAACAGAAAATTTTACTTCAAAAATAAAATAATATTTTTTTCTCCAAAAATTTTATATCTAGGTTAACTTATGTAAACGCAATTTTCTGTCATTACACATCATCCCATATGTTTCATGTGGGAGAACGAAAAGAAGAGGACACAGTAGCAAACAATTCTCTCAAAGAGCGATATCAACCTCCTCAATTGCTTCATATAGAAAATGGCACCTTAAAATAATAGAAAAGTTTAATTTTTCTTTTAGCCAACGGAATTTCTAATTCCTTAATTACTTTATAAGTCATTATTAGATTTTTTGTCTATTTTAAATTCCTTAAAGCTCATAGTTTTGTCTTTACCTGTAAATATCTGCATTATTAGCTTTACTAACCAACTTTATTTTTCTTCTTCTTTTTATATTTGGTCACATGAATCATTCATTAAGCTTAGCTTGGTAATTGGTCATATAATTAAGGCTTAATCACATGGCATGTATGTACATTTAGATGTGTGTGTATGTGAGTGTCTGCATACCTATATATTTCTTTACATTATGGTCTTGTAGTTTAGCTTGTTTAACAAAAACCAAAAAAACCGAAATTGTGCCATTTTATTTTCACCAGAAAAATCTGTTTGTCATAGCCTTTCCTTGTAGCCACCATCCAGCCATGTCTTGTAGTTAGTTCTCTTCCTTGTATTTTATTTTTGCTCACAAATAATTTTTGTTTTTTTGTACATTTTACTCACTGCGTTTTTTTATTTTTTTTTTCTTTTTTGTTTTTATTTTAACATTTATGGAAGTGTTTTATCTCTCTTTTATTTCTTTTTTCTTCTCTTCCCCCCCAAAAAAAAAAAAAAAAAATCATTTCATCTGAAAAATAAACAATTAAATATTTTATATAAACCACATGAAATAAAACTTTTAAAAAATATAAATAAAAATAAAAAAAATTTGCCATTAAAAAAAACTGTGCCAAAGGATTAAATATCAACCTACATGGAAATCGTTCCCTTTTTAAAAGGGATTTGACTGTGGATTATAATTTTTTTGTGTATAAAAACAACAACCACAAACAGCAACAGCAAGCAAACAATAACAACAACAGCAGTTACAAAACCCCCAAATGGATTATATTATGCAAGATTATTAATTTGAGGATTTATTTTCAAATAAATGAAAATTGTAAGTAAATGTTTTATTTTTTCTTTATTTTTTATTTTTTTTATTTTAATCATATTTTAATATTTTTTATTTGACTTATATTAATTACATTCTCATATTTTTTATACCCTCCACCATAGTATGGAGGGTATATTAAGTTTGTCATTCTGTTTGTAACACATCGAACTAATCATTTGCGACCCTATAAAGTATATATATTCTTGATCAGGATAAAATTCTAAGACGATCTAGCCATGTCCGTCTGTCCGTCTGTTGTAATCACTCTAGCGTCCGCAATAATTGAGATAGAGTGCTGAAATTTTGCACCCGAGAGTCTTTTTTCCATAGGCAGGTCAAGTTCGAAGATGGGCTATATCGGTCCACTTTTTGGTATAGCCCCCATATAACGGTACCTCCGGATTTGAGGTATTTTGACTTTCTTCGCCAAATTTGCAGACCGAATTGGCTATAATTTGGCACTTAGGGTTCCTAGTGATCAACAAACGTATATCCTAAAGGATATGGGCATAGGTCCATGTTTTGGTATAGTCCCCATATAACGGTACCTCCCGATTTTCGATATTTTGAGAATTTTAGCCTCAATGTTTAACCGAAATATCTGCAATTTCACATTTGAGGTTCTCAGTGGTCATGAAATATCTCCACGAAACATCGTCAACATAGGTCTATGTTTTGGTATAGCCCCCATATAACGGTACCTCCCGATTTTCGGTATTTTGAGAATTTTAGCTACAATTTTTAACCGAACTAGCTGTAATTTGCCAGTTGAGGTTCTCAGTGGTCATGAAACATCTCCACCAAGCATCGTCAACATAGGTCCATGTTTTGGTATAGCCCCCATATAACGGTACCTCCCGATTTTCGGTATTTTGGGAATTTTAACCACAATTTGTAACCGAAATATCTGCAATGTCAAAATAATTTGCCAGTTGAGGTTCTCAGTGGTCATGAAATATCTCCACGAAACATCGTCAACATAGGTCCATGTTTTGGTATAGCCCCCATATAACGGTACCTCCCGATTTTCGGTATTTTGAGAATTTTAGCTACAATTTTAAACCGAACTAGCTGTAATTTGCCATTTGAGGTTCTCAGTGGTCACGAAATATCTCCACCAAACATCGTCAACATAGGTTCATGTTTTGGTATAGCCCCCATATAACGGTACCTCCCATCTCCAACGAAACATCGTCTACATAGGTCCATGTTTTGGTATAGCCCCTATATAACGGTATCGCCCCCTTTAACGGTATTTTGAGAATTTTATCTGCAATTTTTAACCGAACTAGCTGTAATGATCGGTATTTTGAGAATTTTAGGTACAATTTTGTCTATTCAAAAATAATCGTCAATATAGGTCCATGTTTTGGTATATCCCCCCATATAACTGTACCTCCCGATTTTCGGGAATTTTCAGTGGTCACGAAATTTCTTCACTAAAATTCGTCAACATGGGTCCATTTTTGAGGGTCTACATTGTTTTGATGAAACTACCCTCAATTTGACTCTTGAAGTTCCCTGCAGCTATAAAATTTTTCCGCCAAAAAATTTAAAGATAGGTTGACTCTTTGATATAGCCCCGTAGGTGGTACCTTTCCCCTAGCTGAACACATTTTTTTTTTGATTAGATCAGATAACACTGTGCAACAAAATGGAGGTGAAAG
>NW_027411644.1:55879040-56354040 GCF_047663935.1 Musca autumnalis | reverse complement strand
TTTATTTCATTCTCACAAATGAATCTGCTACAAGCAAGTTAAATGCTTTAGAGCAGCATTTTAATGCTTAAAAAATAATTCAACTAGACTTTTGTAGGAATTTCATTTGAAGGCAATGTTTCGGTAACAAGGAACTGTGATAACTGTTCTCAACCTTTAGAGAAAATCTTCTTAGCAACGTCCTCTATATTTCATTCTCACAAATGAATCAGTTACTAGCAAGTCAAATGCGCCAAAGCAGCACTTAAAGCTTTAAATAGATATTCAAGTAGTTTTTGTGGGATTTTTTTTTAAGGGAAGATTTCATTATCAAGGAATTGTGATAACTGTTCTCAACCTTTAGAGAATATGTTCTCAACATATTACTCTACATTTCATTTTCATAAATGAATAAGCTTCAAGCAAGTCACATGAGCCAAAGTGTCGCTTCAAAGCCTGGAATTAGAATTCAAGTATTTTTTGTAGGCATTTCATTTGAAGGAAGGTTTTCTGTTACAAAGAACAAGGATAACTGCTCTCCATCTGAAGAAAAAATGTTCTTAACAGCGCCCTCTTTATTTCAATCTCACAAATGAATCTGGTACAAGCAAGTTAAATGCTTTAGAGCAGCATTTTAATGCTTAAAAAATAATTCAACTAGACTTTTGTAGGAATTTCATTTGAAGGCAATGTTTCGGTAACAAGGAACTGTGATAACTGTTCTCAACCTTTAGAGAAAATCTTCTTAGCAACGTCCTCTATATTTCATTCTCACAAATGAATCAGTTACGAGCAAGTCAAATGCGCCAAAGCAGCACTTAAAGCTTTAAATAGATATTCAAGTAGTTTTTGTGGGATTTTTTTTTAAGGGAAGATTTCATTATCAAGGAATTGTGATAACTGTTCTCAACCTTTAGAGAATATGTTCTCAACATATTACTCTACATTTCATTTTCATAAATGAATAAGCTTCAAGCAAGTCACATGAGCCAAAGTGTCGCTTCAAAGCCTGGAATTAGAATTCAAGTATTTTTTGTAGGCATTTCATTTGAAGGAAGGTTTTCTGTTACAAAGAACAAGGATAACTGCTCTCCATCTGAAGAAAAAATGTTCTTAACAGCGCCCTCTTTATTTCAATCTCACAAATGAATCTGGTACAAGCAAGTTAAATGCTTCAGAGCAGCACTTTAATACTTAAAAAAGAATTCAACTAGATTTTTGTAGGAATTTCATTTGAAGACAAACTTTCGTTAACACGGAGTTGTGATAAGGGTTCTCAACCCTAAGAGAAAATTTTTATTAATAGCGCCATCTTTATTTCATTCTCAGAAATAAATCAGCTACAAGCAAGTTAAATGCTTGCCAGCAGCACTTCATAGCTTAAAATAAGAATTCAAGTAGTTTTTGTGGAAATTTTATTTACTGGCAGGATTTCGGTATCAACAAGGAATGAGGAAATCTGCTCTTCATCTGTAGAGAAAATGTTCTTAACAGCGCCCTCTTTATACCAATTTCACAAATAAATCAGCCACAACTACATCTGAGGGCTGATCTACTTAGAAATCTCAAAAGGAATTTGAAGAAATTTTTCTACGAAATTAATATAAATATAGATTTCCTATTCTTTGAGAAAAATATTTGCAAAGTAAATGTTTCATACATGAGAATGAAATAAAGAGGGCATGCTTAAGAACATTTTCACCAAAGAAGAGAATCACCTATGTAATCTCCTTCTGGTCGAAGGAGAAAAGAAAAGAACGTTGCTAAAGCTAGGGTCATACATGAGAATGAAATAAAGAGGGCATGCATAAGAACATTTTCACCAAAGAAGAGAATCACCTATGTAATCTCCTTCTGGTCGAAGGAGAAAAGAAAAGAACGTTGCTAAAGCTAGGGTCACATTAGGCAAATATTTGCTCCAGCGACAGGGAATGTGTGTTTACTGAGAGCAATTGAGCATAAATTTCAATGCATTATTTACGCTCATTTGCTCTCAGTAAGCGCACACTACCGGTCGCTAGAGTAAATATTTGCCTAATGTGACCCTAGCTTTAGATATCAGATATCTTATATTATGGGAAAATTCTGTTTTAAGATATAAGATTTGGTGTATGAGTATGAAATAAAGATAAGCCTTTTTTATTAATTAATTTTATTAACGTACATTATTCCTCAAGATAAACCCCAATAATACTCATAAATCATATAAATCACTTCCCTAAAATCTATTAAAAATCCAAAAAAACTAATATTTCTTTAAAAGCTTTCTTTCATTAAACAAAGCTCACCCATCCAAAATAGGCAAATTCTTATAATAAAAAATAAATATTTTTTTTTTCACAAAGATGACGTAAATTCTTGAGTCAATTCATGAGATTCACAAGACACACAAAACGGAAAAGCAAAACAGCAACAACAAGAACAAGAACATTTTACGCAAAATTACAAAACCAAAAACCTTTTGAAATGCCAAAGCAAATAAACCCTGGCTTATCCGTAACATTTAGCTTAGCAACGATAGCATCATCATCCTCAAAAACACAATGAGAGCCACAATGACACCAATTTTAGTTAAAAAAAAAGAATAAACAAACATTGAAGAGGAAACAAAGAAGATAAGTTTACATACTACATACATGATGTATGTATGTTGATACACCTTTCCTCCCCTCTGGCTTTAAGAGTAGAACACTTAATATTTTTTTTGGCTAAAGAAGCGGTTTTTTCTGGTCAAGATTATCGACCATTAAACATTAAGAGATTAAAAATTATGATTTCTATGTGGGAATAAATATGACAAGTAAAGAAAGATATGTCGATGTTACACTAGGCTGCAAAATATAAATCAGGGGGTTATTATGGATTTCAAGCAGAACTTTAAAGCCTCAAATAGGAATGAAATTCATTTGAAGGAAAGTTTTCGGCAAAAAGGAATGGATATAACTATTCTCTATCTTAAAAGAAAATGTTCGCAGCAGTGCCCTCTTTATTTCATTATCTCAAATGAATCAGCTGCAAGCAACTCAAATGCGCCAAATCAGCTCTTGAATGTCTCAAATTGAAATTCAAATAGTTTTTATAGGAATTTCATTTTAAGGCTGGATTTCGGCAACAAGGAATTTAGATAATTGTTCTCTATCTTCAGATAAAATGTTCAAAACAGTGCCCTCTACACTTTATTCTCACAAATGAATCAGCTACAAGCAAGTCTAATTGGCCACAGTGGAGCTTTATAGTCTCAAATGGGGTATTCACGAAGCTTTTGTGGGAATTTCATTGTAAGAAAGGTTTTAGGTAACAAGAAATAGAAAATGTTCCCAACGGCTTCTTCTATAGCTCATTCTCACAAATGAATCAGCTACAAGCAAGTCAAATGAGCCAAAGCGGCGATTCAAATTCTTACATATGATTTGAAGCAGTTTTTGTGGAAATTTTATTTTAAGGCAGGATTTCAGCAACGAGGATTTCAGATAACTGTTATCAATCTTCAGAAGAAATATTCTTAACAGCGCCCTCTACATTTTATACTCCTAAGTGAAGTAGCTATCAGCAAGCAATATACGCCAAAGCGGCGCTTTAAAGCCTCAAATAGGTTTTCAAAAAGCTTTTGTGGGAGTTCATTGTAAGAAAGGTGTTCGGTAACAAGGAATTGAGATAACTTCTCTCCCTCTTTGGAGAAAATGTTCACAACGGCTTCTTCTATATCTCATTCTCACAAATGAATCAGCTACAAGCAAGCAAAATGAGCCAAAGCGGCGCTTTAAAGCCTCATATATGATTTGAACAAGTTTTTGTGGAAATTTTATGTTAAGGCAGAATTTCGGCCACAAGGACTGTTATCAATCTTCCGAAGAAATATTCCTAACAGCGCCCTCTATAGTTTATTCTCTTAAGTGAAGTAGCTACCAGCAAGCAATATACGCCAAAGCGGCGCTATAAAGCCTCAAATAGGTGTTCAAGAAGCTTTAGTGGGAATTTCATGTGAAGGAGGGGTTTCGGTAACAAGGAATGAGGATAAGTGCTCTCCCTCTTTTAAGAAAATGTTCACAACGGCTTCTTCTATATCTCATTCTCACAAATGAATCAGTTACAAGCAAGACAAATGAGCCAAAGCGGCGCTTTAAAACCTCATATATGATTTGAAGTAGTTTTTGTAGAAATTTTATTTCAAGGCAGTGGAAATTTTATTTTAAGGCAGGATTTCGGCAACAAGGAATTGAACAAGGAATGAGGATAAGTGCTCCCCATCTGTAAGGAACATATTATTTACAGCACCCTCTTCATTTCATTCTCACAAATTAATCTAATACAAGCAAGTTAAATGCGCCAAAGCACCGCTTAAAAAAGACTTTATGTAGTTTTGCAAACATAAAACTTAAAGGCTGGATTTCGGCAACAAGCAAGTGAGTTAACAGTTCTCTTGCTTCAGAATAAATGTTCTTCACAACGTTCTCTTTATTTAATTCTCACAAATGAATTAGCAACAAGCAAGTTAAATGGGAGAAAGTGGCGCTTTAAAGCCTCAAATAGGATTTCATGTAGTTTTGGTGGAAATGTTATTTTAAGGCAGGATTTCGGCAGCAAGGAATTGAGATAACTTATCTATCTTCACAAGAAATGTTTTCAACGGCGCCCTCTACATTTCATTCTCTTAAATGAAGCACTACAAGCACGTAAAATGCACCCAGGCGGCGCTCTAAAGCCTCAAGTAGTTTTTGTGGAAATGTTAAATTAAGACAAGTTTTCGACAACAAGCAATTGTGATAACTGTTCCATACAATTTGTAAAATTGTTCTTGACAGCGCCGTCTATATTTCATTTTCTTAAATTAAGTAGTTAGCAGCAAGCAAAATACGCCAACGCGGCGCTTTAAAGCCTTAAATAGGATTTCAAGTAGTTTTTGTGTAAATTTTATTTTAAGGCAGTATTTCGGCAACAAGTAATTGATGTAACAGTTCTCTATCTTCCTAAAAAAATGTTCTGAACAACACCCTCTTTATTTCATTTTTACAAATGGATCAGTTCTTGACAGCGCCGTCTATATTTCATTCTATTAAATTAAGTAGTTAGCAGCAAGCAAAATACGACAACGCGGCGCTTTAAAGCCTTAAACAGGATTTCAAGTAGCTTTTTTTTGAAAATTTTATTTTAAGGCATTTCCGCAACAAGTAATTGATGTAACTGTTCTCTATCTTCCTAAAAATTGTTCTAAACAACACTCTCTTTGTTTCATTTTTACAAATGAATCATTTCTTGACAGCGTCTATAGTTCATTCTCTTAAATTAAGTAGTTAGCAGCAAGCAAAATACGCCAACGCGGCGCTTTAAAGCCTTAAATAATTTCAAGTACTTTTTTTTGTAAATTTTATTTTAAGGCAGGATTTCGGCAACATATAATTGATGTAACTGTTCTCTATCTTCCTAAAAATTGTTCTGAACAATACCCTCTTTATTTCAGTTTTACAAATAGATCAGCGTAGCGACGCTTTGAAATTGTAACTAGGATTTAAAGTGGTTTTTCTGAGAAATTCAACCAATAGTAGAATGATTTTCTATGGCAAGGAATAGAGATAGCAGTTATCCACGGTTTGGAGAAAATTTTTCTTGATGCGTCTTCTTTCTCACAAAGGTTTCTGCTATAACCAAGTCCAGTGGATAAAAATGGCGTCAAAATGTTAGAAGCTAATCGATATGCTTTAAAACAATTTTGATAAGTCGTCCGATTTAAGAGCAAGTTTTCAGCGAGAAGCCTGTGCTGTAGGCTTAAAACTTCTTTGAAAGCATATTTCCTAAGTGCTTGGGAACATTTCGTGCTCCCACATGAAACTGTTATAATGAGGTCTATAAGACAAAATACCGAAATAAAGTCGCAAATATTAGATTAAGTAGGTTTTGTAGGCATTGTTTTTGAAAGGAGTTGTCCGGTAGCAAGGAGTTTGGATATATATCCGCTGGCAAAAATGTTCCTCAAGATGTTTATTTCGTTTCACTCTCACATACTAAACTGTTATAATAATGTTTAATAAGACTAAATACCAACATAAAGATGCTATTGTCAGATGAAGTAGTTTTTGCAAGGATTATCTTTGGAAGGGGTGTTTTTGCTAGCAAGGATTTTATGTAGCGGGTATATACCATTGGAAAAATGTTAGTGAATATGTCCCCTTCATAACATTCTCAAAAAGGATTTAGTTATAAACACGTCCAATGGGTCAAAACGGGACCTCAAGTGTCTAATGATAATGCGTCTATTTAATATCAAGTTTTCTGCAGGAAGGGTTTACTATAGGACTACAACTTCTTTGGAAAAAATATTTCCTAATTACTTATCAACATTTCTTTCTCCCGCATGAAACTGTTATAATGACGTCTAATATGAAAATATGTATATCGAAATAAAGGCTCTAATATTAGATGAAGTAGTTTTTGTTAGTATTATATTTGAAAGGAGTTTTTTTTTTGGTAACAAGGTGTTTAGATAGCAGGTATATATCGTTGGTAGAAATGTTCGTCTAGGCTCAGCTTCATTTCATTCTCACACACGAAACTATTATAATATGGTCTAATAAGACTAAATACCGAAATAAAGCCACTATTATTAGATCAAGTAGATTTTGTAAGTATTATCTTTGGAAAGAGTTTTTGCTAGCAAGGATTTTAGGTAGCAGAGGTTTGTCAAAAATGCTCGTCAAGGTGTCCTCTTCACTTCGTTCTCACAAATCAATCAGCTATGAAGAAGACCAAGGGGTCAAAATGGGTCCAATGGGTCAAGAGTTGTTGCTAAAAATTCGTAAAATTTTTAATTTTTGTGTTATAAAAATTACTTTTTTAATGACAATTTCACTACGAAGAAAGTAAAATAAGTGATATCTGTCTTTGGCAAAAAAAACTTGTTAAGGTGTCCTCCTCACTTCGTTCTCACAAACCAATCAGCTATGAACAAGGCAAAAGGGGCAAAATGGGTCCATTGGGTCAAAAGTTGTTCCTAAAAATTCGTCAAATGTTAATTTTTGTGTTATAAAAATTACTTTTTGAAGGACATTTTCACTAGGAAGAAAGTAAAATAAGTGATAACTGTCTTTGGCAAAAATGCTTGCCAAGGTGTCCTCTTTATTCCGTTCACACAAAAGATCCAGCTGCAAGCAAGTCCAATGGGTCAAAAGTTCATTCAAAAGTTGTTCCTAAAAATTCGTCAAATATTAATTGTTGGTAATAAAAATTTTACTTTTTGAAGGACATTTTTGCTACGAAGGAGGTAAGATAAGTGATAGCTGTCTTTGGCAAAAATCCCCGTCAATGTGTCCTCTTTATTCTGTTCTCACAAAGGATCAGGCTATAAGCACGTCCAATGGTTTAAAAGTTGTTCCCAAAAATTCGTTAAATATTAATTTATATATTCTAAATATTTTTTTTAATTATATTTTTTAAGAGGGTGTTACTATAAGTGATATCCATCGTTGGCAAAAATGCTCGTCAAGGTATCATCTTCATTCCATCCTCATAAAGGATTCGGCTATCACCAAGTAAAATGGGCCTAAAGTTTATTCGAAAATAATGACCATATGTTAATTTATGTGTATGCTCTGCATCTGTTAATTTATTATAAAGATTACATTTTAATGGACATTTTCTTCCAGAAGGAGTAAAGATAAGTGATATCCGCCATTGGCGACAATGCTCCTTAAGGTGTCAACTTCATTTCATTCTCACCAAGGATACATGTATGAACAAGTCTAATGGGTGAAAAGTTGTTTCTAAAAATTCGTCAAATGTTTATTTTTGGGTTTTAATAATTACTTTTTAATGGACATTTTCTCTAAGCAGGTGTTAAGATTAGTGCTATCCGCCTTTAGCAAAAATGCTCATCAAAGTGTCCACTTCATTTCGGTCTCACAACGGATTTGACTGTAAGCAAGTCCAATGGGTCAAAAGTTGTTTCTAAGATGTTCGCAATATGTTAATTTATATGTATTCGCCATGTTTTTTTATAAAGACTACATTTTAAAAGACATTTTCTCCAAGAAGGAGTTAAGATATCTGATATCCTTCTTTGACAAAAATGTTCACCAGGATGTCCTCTTTATTTTGTTCTCACAAAGAATTCGCCTATAAGCAAGTCCAATTGGTCAAACGATCATTCGAAAGTGTTCTCCAGGTGTTAGTTTGTGTGTTTTTAGTACTGAACTTTAGAGGAGATTTTTCTCTAAAACTTAACAGAGCTATGGGATATCCATCTTCGGCAAAATTGTTCGTCAAGGTGTCTACTTCATTTCGTTCTCACAACGGATTTGGCTGTAAGCAAGTCCAATGGGTCAAAAGTTGATTCTTAGTTGTTCGCAATATGTAAATTTATATGTATTCGCCATGTGTTCATTTATTATAATGACTACATTTTAAAAGTCATTTTCTCCAAGAAAGAGTTAAAATATGTGATATCCTTCTTTGACAAAAATGTTCGCCAAGGTGTCCTCTTCATTTCGTTTTCACAAAGGATTTAGCTATAAGTAATTCCATTGGCTCAAAAGTTGCTCCTAAAAATTCGTCAAATGTTCATTTGCGTATTCTAAATACTACTTTTTAAAGGACATTTTTTCAAAGAAGGAGTTAAGCTAAGTACTATTCGTCTTTGGCAAAAATGTTTGCTAAGGTTTCCTCTTTATTCCGTCCCGATAAAGGATTAGGCTATAACCAAGTCCAATGGGTCAAAAGTTTGCTCGAAAATAATTGCCACATGTTATTTTATGTGGATTCGCCATGTGTTAATTTATCATAAAGACCACACTTCAAAAGACATTTTCTCCAAGAAAGAAATAAGTTGTGTGATATCCTTCTTTAGAAAAAAATATTCGCCAAGATGTCCTCTTCATTTGGTTCTCACAAAGAATTCACCTTTAAACAAGTCCAATGGGTCAAACGTTCATTCAAAAATGTTCTCCAGGTGTTAATTTGTGTGTTTTTAGTACTGTACTTTAAATGAGATTTTCTCTTAAAATAAACTAAGCTATGGGATATCCATCTTTGGCAAAATTGTTCGTCAAGGTGTCTACTTCATTTCGTTCTCACAACGGATTTGGCTATAAGCAAGTCCAATTGGCCAAAAATTTATTCTAAGATGTTCGCAGTATGTTAATTTTTATGTATTCGCCATATGTTAATTTATTATTAAGATTACATTTTAAAAGACATTTTCTCCGAGAAAGAGTTAAGGTATGTGATATCCTTCTTTGGTGAAAATGTTCGCCATTGTGTCCTCTTCATTTCGTTCTCACAAAGAATTCGCCTATAAGCAAGTCCAATAGGTCAAACGTTCATTCAAAAATGTTTTCTAGGTGTTAATTTGTGTGTTTTAGTACTGTATTTTAAAGGAGATTTTCTCTAAAAATAAACTAAGCTATGGGATATCCATCTTTGGCAAAATTGTTCGTCAAGGTGTCTACTTCATTTCGTTCTCACAACGGATTTGGCTATAAGCAAGTCCAATTGGCCAAAAGTTGATTCTAAGATGTTCGCAGTATGTTAATTTTTATGTATTCGCCATATGTTAATTTATTATTAAGATTACATTTTAAAAGACATTTTCTCCGAGAAAGAGTTAAGGTATGTGATATCCTTCTTTGGTGAAAATGTTCGCCAAGATGTCCTCTTCATTTGATTCTCACAAAGAATTCGCCTATAAGCAAGTCCAAGGGTCAAAAGTTGATTCTGAGTTGTTCGCAATATGTTAATTTTTATGTATTTGCCATGTGTTAATTTATTATAAAGACTACATTTTAAAAGACATTTTCTCCAAGAAGGAGTTAAGATATGTGATATCCTTCTTTGGCAAAAATGTTCGCCTAGATGTCCTCTTTATTTCGTTTTCACAAAGGATTTAGCTATAAGTAATTTCAATAGCTCAAAAGTTGCTCCTAAAAATTCGCCAAATGTTCATTTGCTTGTTCTAAATATTGCTATTTAAAGGGTATTTTTATTCAAAGAAGGAGTTAAGCTAAGTACTATCCGTCTTTGGCAAAATATTTGCTAAGGTTTCCTCTTTATTCCGTCCTCATAACCAAGTCCAATGGCTCAAAAGTTGATTCGAAAATAATTGCCACATGTTAATTTATGTGTATTCGCCATGTGTTTATATTTATCATAAAGACTAAATTTTAAAGTACATTTTCTCCAACAAAGAGCTATAATACGGAATATCCGTCTCTGGTGAAAATTTTCGCCATTGTGTCTTCTTCATTTGGTTCTCACAAAGAATTCGCCTATAAGCAAGTCCACTGGGTCAAACGCTCATTCAAAAATGTTCTCCAGGTGTTAATTTGTGTGTTTTTAGTACTGTACTTTAAATGGGATTTTCTCTAAAAATAAACTAAGATATTGAATATCCATCTTCGGCAAAATTATTCGTCAAGGTGTCTACTTCATATCGTTCTCACAACGGATTTGACTGTAAGCAAGTCCAATGGGTCAAAAGTTGTTTCAAAGAGTATTCGTATGTTAAAGGAGATTTAAAGAAGATTTGCTTTAAGAAGCAGCTAAGCTAAGTGTCATCCGTCCTTGGCAAAAATGCTCTTCAAGGTGTCCCCATCACTTCTTTCTCATATAAAAGCCAACTTGAAGCATGGAAACTTTAATGGAATCTTCAAAAAACTGTAGACCAGTGTTTAAAACCTAAAATATTACATATTCCCTCCACCTCCCCACAAAAAATGTTTGCCAATATTTCTCATAAGCCATTAAGAACAAACCAAATAAAACAGCAACAACAACAACAAATATTCGCCATAAAAAAACACTCTAAACCAAACACTTCATAAACATCAAAATTTATGTTGAACATCATTGATAATTCTTCTTAAAGCAAAAACAAAAACATGAAGATGAGGAGGCCCAACCTCAAAAATAAAAAAAATAAAAAACACTTCCAAACCATACCAAAATTTTGAATATAAAATTACAACAACAACAATACTCATGCCAAAAGAAAGCAAGCACCTCAACAAAATCGAATATCATCATCAGCAGCAGCAGAAGAAAGCTTAGCTTAGATTTGCTGCCACCAATGAATAATCCCAATCTCCCAAAAAAATCAAATCTAACTGCAAAGCTTATTTAGATGATATCTCTCTGTGTGTGCGTGAAGACAAATCTTCACACACAGATATAATCGACACATTTTTTTGGTGTGCGTTTTAAAACTATGACTGAGTTTTTTTTTATTTATAAATTTGGAAAAGAAAAAAATTGTTCACCCAAATTTTGTGTTGTTTGCTTTTGCGATTAAGTTCAGTGACCCTTTTACGCTTTAACTCGCTAGCCAGCCAGCCAGCTAACTGACTGACTATCTATTTGATTTAGCTTTAACAACGGCAGCTTTGAATATCGATGAATATCCAAAAAAAACTACACTACAATTTACCTTCCTCTCTTTCTCTACCTCTCTGCAGAGAGACCATGTTCGTTATTTGGGCAATGACCAGTAACAGTAAAAAATTGCCAGCAAACATAGTATCTAATTTAGCAGCGGTCAGTTAGCGGTGCCTTTTTCAGTTGGCAACGAATTGAAAAAGCTCTACAGCAAATGAAAATTGAAAGTCAAAAATATACAAGAGGTTTTCATGGGTTGAGATAACAATGTTGGGCAAAAATGTGCACTTCCCTTTCATCCACAATTTTGAATCCCCTACAAAGAGCTTAATGAAATTTAGCATGCCACTAAATTTTTAGGTAGAGTACCACAAACATCTTCCTCATTCAGAATGGCACGAAAACCAAATAGAGAATCTATAAATAGATATGCAAATTAGCAATAAAATATATTATATTTTAAAACAAATACCGATGATAATGGATATAAGAACCACAAACCTTATTCAGCCAGGCTGAATTAAAGTTTTCCTAATGGAAACCTTAATTCAGCCATGCTGAATTGAAGTTTTCCTATGGAAACCTTAATTCAGCCATGCTGAATTGAAGTTTTCCTATGGAAACCTTAATTCAGCCAGACTGAATTGAAGATTTCCTAATAGAAACCTTATTCAGCCAGGCTGAATTGAAGATTTCCTAATGGAAACCTTATTCAGCCAGGCTGAATTGAAGATTTCCCAATGGAAACCTTATTCAGCCAGGCTGAATTGAAGTTTTCCTATGGAAACCTTAATTCAGCCAGGCTGAATTGAAGTTTTCCTATGGAAACCTTAATTCAGCCAGGCTGAATTGAAGTTTTCCTATGGAAACCTTAATTCAGCCAGGCTGAATTGAAGTTTTCCTATGGAAACCTTAATTCAGCCAGGCTGAATTGAAGTTTTCCTAATGGAAACCTTATTCAGCCAGGCTGAATTGAAGATTTCCTAATGGATTGAAGTTTTCCTAACAGAAATCTTATTCAGCCAGGCTGAATTGAAATTTTCCTAACAGAAATCTTATTCAGCCAGGCTGAATTGAAGCTTTCCTAACAGAAATCTTATTCAGCCAGGCTGAATTGAAGCTTTCCTAACAGAAATCTTATTCAGCCAGGCTGAATTGAAGTTTTCCTAACAGAAATCTTATTCAGCCAGGCTGAATTGAAGTTTTCCTAATGGAAACCAGGCTGAATTGAAGTTTTCCTAATGGAAACCTTAATTCAGCCAGGCTGAATTGAAGTTTTCCTATGGAAACCTTAATTCAGCCAGGCTGAATTGAAGTTTTCCTATGGAAACCTTAATTCAGCCAGGCTGAATTGAAGTTTTCATATGGAAACCTTAATTCAGCCAGGCTGAATTAAAGTTTTCCTTTGGAAACCTTAATTCAGCCAGGCTGAATTGAAGTTTTCCTATGGAAACCTTAATTCAGCCAGGCTGAATTGAAGTTTTCCTATGGAAACCTTAATTCAGCCAGGCCGAATTGAAGTTTTCCTATGGAAACCTTAATTCAGCCAGGCCGAATTGAAGTTTTCCTATGGAAACCTTAATTCAGCCAGGCTGAATTGAAGTTTTCCTATGGAAACCTTAATTCAGCCAGGCTGAATTGAAGTTTTCCTATGGAAACCTTAATTCAGCCAGGCTGAATTGAAGTTTTCCTATGGAAACCTTAATTCAGCCAGGCTGAATTGAAGTTTTCCTATGGAAACCTTAATTCAGCCAGGCTGAATTGAAGTTTTCCTATGGAAACCTTAATTCAGCCAGGCTGAATTGAAGTTTTCCTATGGAAACCTTAATTCAGCCAGGCTGAATTGAAGTTTTCCTATGGAAACCTTAATTCAGCCAGGCTGAATTGAAGTTTTCCTATGGAAACCTTAATTCAGCCAGGCTGAATTGAAGTTTTCCTATGGAAACCTTAATTCAGCCAGGCTGAATTGAAGTTTTCCTATGGAAACCTTAATTCAGCCAGGCTGAATTGAAGTTTTCCTATGGAAACCTTAATTCAGCCAGGCTGAATTGAAGTTTTCCTATGGAAACCTTAATTCAGCCAGGCTGAATTGAAGTTTTCCTATGGAAACCTTAATTCAGCCAGGCTGAATTGAAGTTTTCCTAATGGAAACCTTATTCAGCCAGGCTGAATTGAAGTTTTCCTAATGGAAACCTTATTCAGCCAGGCTGAATTGAAGTTTTCCTAATGGAAACCTTATTCAGCCAGGCTGAATTGAAGTTTTCCTAATGGAAACCTTATTCAGCCAGGCTGAATTGAAGTTTTCCTAATGGAAACCTTATTCAGCCAGGCTGAATTGAAGTTTTCCTAATGGAAACCTTATTCAGCCAGGCTGAATTGAAGTTTTCCTAATGGAAACCTTATTCAGCCAGGCTGAATTGAAGTTTTCCTAATGGAAACCTTATTCAGCCAGGCTGAATTGAAGTTTTCCTAATGGAAACCTTATTCAGCCAGGCTGAATTGAAGTTTTCCTAATGGAAACCTTATTCAGCCAGGCTGAATTGAAGTTTTCCTAATGGAAACCTTATTCAGCCAGGCTGAATTGAAGTTTTCCTAATGGAAACCTTATTCAGCCAGGCTGAATTGAAGTTTTCCTAATGGAAACCTTACTCAGCCAGGCTGAATTGAAGTTTTTCTATGAAAACCTTAATTCAGCCAGGCTGAA
The DNA here is from genome assembly GCF_047663935.1 of Musca autumnalis. Classification (NCBI taxonomy): domain Eukaryota; kingdom Metazoa; phylum Arthropoda; class Insecta; order Diptera; family Muscidae; genus Musca; species Musca autumnalis. The sequence continues at coordinate 56,339,999 of NW_027411644.1, read as the reverse complement.
TTGAAGTTTTCCTTATGAAATCCATAGGAAAACTTCAATTCCTTATGAAATCCATAGGAAAACTTCAATTCAGCCTGGCTGAATTAAGGTTTCCATAGGAAAACTTCAATTCAGCCTGGCTGAATTAAGGTTTCCATAGGAAAACTTCAATTCAGCCTGGCTGAATTAAGGTTTCCATAGGAAAACTTCAATTCAGCCTGGCTGAATTAAGGTTTCCATAGGAAAACTTCAATTCAGCCTGGCTGAATTAAGGTTTCCATAGGAAAACTTCAATTCAGCCTGGCTGAATTAAGGTTTCCATAGGAAAACTTCAATTCAGCCTGGCTGAATTAAGGTTTCCATAGGAAAACTTCAATTCAGCCTGGCTGAATTAAGGTTTCCATAGGAAAACTTCAATTCAGCCTGGCTGAATTAAGGTTTCCGTAGGAAAACTTCAATTCAGCCTGGCTGAATTAAGGTTTCCGTAGGAAAACTTCAATTCAGCCTGGCTGAATTAAGGTTTCCGTAGGAAAACTTCAATTCAGCCTGGCTGAATTAAGGTTTCCGTAGGAAAACTTCAATTCAGCCTGGCTGAATTAAGGTTTCCGTAGGAAAACTTCAATTCAGCCTGGCTGAATTAAGGTTTCCGTAGGAAAACTTCAATTCAGCCTGGCTGAATTAAGGTTTCCGTAGGAAAACTTCAATTCAGCCTGGCTGAATTAAGGTTTCCATAGGAAAACTTCAATTCAGCCTGGCTGAATTAAGGTTTCCATAGGAAAACTTCAATTCAGCCTGGCTGAATTAAGGTTTCCCTTAGGAAAACTTCTATTAAGGTTAAGGCTGAATTAAGGTTTCCCTTAGGAAAACTTCTATTCAGCCTGGCTGAATTAAGGTTTCCCTTAGGAAAACTTCTATTCACACTGGCTGAATTAAGGTTTCCCTTAGGAAAACTTCTATTCACCCTGGCTGAATTAAGGTTTCCCTTAGGAAAACTTCTATTCAGCCTGGCTGAATTAAGGTTTCCCTTAGGAAAACTTCTATTCAGCCTGGCTGAATTAAGGTTTCCATAGGAAAACTTCAATTCAGGCTGGCTGAATTAAGGTTTCCCTTAGGAAAACTTCTATTCAGCCTGGCTAAATTAAGGTTTCCCTTAGGAAAACTTCTATTCAGCCTGGCTGAATTAAGGTTTCCATAGGAAAACTTCAATTCAGGCTGGCTGAATTAAGATATCCATTAGGAAAACTTCAATTCAGCCTGGCGGAATTAAGGTTTCCATTAGGAAAACTTCAATTCAGCCTGGCTGAATTAAGGTTTCCATTAGGAAAACTTCAATTCAGCCTGGCTGAATTAAGTTATCCATTAGGAAAACTTCAATTCAGCCTGGCTGAATTAAGGTTTCCATAGGAAAACTTCAATTCAGCCTGGCTGAATTAAGGTTTCCATAGGAAAACTTCAATTCAGCCTGGCTGAATTAAGGTTTCCTTAGGAAAACTTCAATTCAGCCTGGCTGAATTAAGGTTTCCATAGGAAAATTTCAATTCAGCCTGGCTGAATTAAGGTTTCCATAGGAAAATTTCAATTCAGCCTGGCTGAATTAAGGTTTCCATAGGAAAATTTCAATTCAGCCTGGCTGAATTAAGGTTTCCATAGGAAAATTTCAATTCAGCCTGGCTGAATTAAGGTTTCCATAGGAAAACTTCAATTCAGCCTGACTGAATTAAGGTTTCCATAGGAAAACTTCAATTTCCATAGGAAAACTTCAATTCAGCTTGGCTGAATTAAGGTTTCCATAGGAAAACTTCAATTCAGCCTGCCTGAATTAAGGTTTCCATAGGAAAACTTCAATTCAGCCTGCCTGAATTAAGGTTTCCATAGGAAAACTTCAATTCAGCCTGGCTGAATTAAGCTTTCCATAGGAAAACTTCAATTCAGCCTGGCTGAATTAAGGTTTCCATAGGTAAACTTCAATTCAGCCTGGCTGAATTAAGGTTTCCATAGGTAAACTTCAATTCAGCCTGGCTGAATTAAGGTTTCCATAGGTAAACTTCAATTCAGCCTGGCTGAATTAAGGTTTCCATAGGAAAACTTCAATTCAGCCTGGCTGAATTAAGGTTTCCATAGGAAAACTTCAATTCAGCCTGGCTGAATTAAGGTTTCCATAGGAAAACTTCAATTCAGCCTGGCTGAATTAAGGTTTCCATAGGAAAACTTCAATTCAGCCTGGCTGAATTAAGGTTTCCATAGGAAAACTTCAATTCAGCCTGGCTGAATTAAGGTTTCCATAGGAAAACTTCAATTCAGCCTGGCTGAATTAAGGTTTCCATAGGAAAACTTCAATTCAGCCTGGCTGAATTAAGGTTTCCATAGGAAAACTTCAATTCAGCCTGGCTGAATTAAGGTTTCCATAGGAAAACTTCAATTCAGCCTGGCTGAATTAAGGTTTCCATAGGAAAACTTCAATTCAGCCTGGCTGAATTAAGGTTTCCATAGGAAAACTTCAATTCAGCCTGGCTGAATTAAGGTTTCCATAGGAAAACTTCAATTCAGCCTGGCTGAATTAAGGTTTCCATAGGAAAACTTCAATTCAGCCTGGCTGAATTAAGGTTTCCATAGGAAAACTTCAATTCAGCCTGGCTGAATTAAGGTTTCCATAGGAAAACTTCAATTCAGCCTGGCTGAATTAAGGTTTCCATAGGAAAACTTCAATTCAGCCTGGCTGAATTAAGGTTTCCATAGGAAAACTTCAATTCAGCCTGGCTGAATTAAGGTTTCCATAGGAAAACTTCAATTCAGCCTGGCTGAATTAAGGTTTCCATAGGAAAACTTCAATTCAGCCTGGCTGAATTAAGGTTTCCATAGGAAAACTTCAATTCAGCCTGGCTGAATTAAGGTTTCCATAGGAAAACTTCAATTCAGCCTGGCTGAATTAAGGTTTCCATAGGAAAACTTCAATTCAGCCTGGCTGAATTAAGGTTTCCATAGGAAAACTTCAATTCAGCCTGGCTGAATTAAGGTTTCCATAGGAAAACTTCAATTCAGCCTGGCTGAATTAAGGTTTCCATAGGAAAACTTCAATTCAGCCTGGCTGAATTAAGGTTTCCATAGGAAAACTTCAATTCAGCCTGGCTGAATTAAGGTTTCCATAGGAAAACTTCAATTCAGCCTGGCTGAATTAAGGTTTCCATAGGAAAACTTCAATTCAGCCTGGCTGAATTAAGGTTTCCATAGGAAAACTTCAATTCAGCCTGGCTGAATTAAGGATTCCATAGGAAAACTTCAATTCAGCCTGGCTGAATTAAGGTTTCCATAGGAAAACTTCAATTCAGCCTGGCTGAATTAAGGTTTCCATAGGAAAACTTCAATTCAGCCTGGCTGAATTAAGGTTTCCATAGGAAAACTTCAATTCAGCCTGGCTGAATAAGGTTTCCATAGGAAAACTTCAATTCAGCCTGGCTGAATAAGGTTTCCTTTAGGAAAACTTCAATTCAGCCTGGCTGAATAAGGTTTCCTTTAGGAAAACTTCAATTCAGCCTGGCTGAATAAGGTTTCCTTTAGGAAAACTTCAATTCAGCCTGGCTGAATAAGGTTTCCTTTAGGAAAACTTCAATTCAGCCTGGCTGAATAAGGTTTCCTTTAGGAAAACTACAATTCAGCCTGGCTGAATAAGGTTTCCATTAGGAAAACTACAATTCAGCCTGGCTGAATTAAGGTTTCCATAGGAAAACTACAAGTCAGTCTGGCTGAATTAATGTTTCCATAGGAAAGCTACAATTCAGCCTGGCTGAATTAATATTTCCATAGGAAAACTACAATTCAGCTTGGCTGAATTAAGGTTTCCATAGGAAAACTACAATTCAGCCTGGCTGAATTAAGGTTTCCATAGGAAAACTACAATTCAGCCTGGCTGAATAAGTTTTCCTTTAGGAAAATTTCAATTCAGCCCGAATGAATAAGGTTTCCTTTAGGAAAATTTCAATTCAGCCTGGCTGAATAAGGTTTCCTATAGGAAAACTTCAATTCAGCCTGGCTGAATTAAGGTTTCCTTTAGGTTTCCATAGGAAAACTTCAATTCTGCCTGGCTGAATTAAGGTTTCCTAGGAAAACTTCAATTCAGCCTGGCTGAATAAGGCTTTCGTTAGGAAAACTTCGATTCAGCCTGGCTGAATAAGGTTTTCATTAGGAAAAATTCGATTTGTATAATCTATTTGAGGTTTTACTTCTGGCACACGTCTTAAATCCTCCATAAAACCTTTTACAATAAGCTTTGTTTTTGGAAATTATAGATCAAGATTTCAAATTATGTTCCAACATAAGTTTCAAGTAACACGGTTTGTTGTTTACAAATTGTCAATGTTGTGCCGCTTCTAAAGACATTTGTAGTGAACCATGATTAGCCATTAAAAAAAGAAAGAAGTTATGAGGCGGATATCATAAAAACGACTTTGAAATAAAGAAAGCCAAGATATTACCACGAATTTCTAGAGGTACATGCGACAATGTACGTGTTTTCATCATCGTCATCTTGGCAAGTCAGAAATTTGTTGCATTGTCTGTGTTGTATTTGTTTAGCCCGGCAATAAGGCTTGTCTTTATCTCTCCCGGGACATATTACCAGACATTTAGACGTAAAACAAGAAGCCATGGCCACTATTAACAAATACATCATCACTAAAGACAATGGGGCTTTAAAAGATCTGCTGCTAACTAACTAACCATTGTTGGCCAAGTTACAAATGTTGCTACCACTTTTTGTTGTTTTCTTTGCTATGCCACAAATTTATGATGACCAAGTTTTGTTTTGCTTCTACTACTTTGAGGTTAGTTGCAGCAGCAGCCGCAGTTACTTGTTTTATTACTTTACTCGCTGCCTGTTTCATTTTTCATTGCCACATATGGCAACAGCCATAACTTTTCATATGGAGTTTTCTTACAATTTTTCTTCCTCCAATGTAAGGCACAAAAACTATTAGAAGTTGAACACGAAGAAGAAAAACAGAAGACTCGAACATGCCCCTGGCTTTAGACACAACCCTCGATAAGCCATTCAACAAAAAACAATAACAACAACAATGAACGGCTAACCAATAGTCGATTAGCCAAGTTTACCATTCATAGTAATTTGGCTTATAATCCAGCCCCACTGGACTGGACAATGATGGCATCGTTTGCCTGACGCTGTCTATGGTCATTGGCAGAGTTTTGTTTTGTTTCGTTGTTTCTTTTTTTTATCAAGTGGCACGTGCGATCACTTGATTTAGTTTTTCTTTTATGGTTATATTTTTTATTACTTGCTTTTCATCATCATCATCGTTATCGTCGTCTACATTTCATTGTAAAAACTAATTTTATTGACTTCTATTCAAAAGTGGGACAATGGCTTCCTGAGGAGATGGTAGATAAGTAATTGTAAAATGGATGATGAGAAAAATGAGGTAAAAAATCGTTCAAATATTGTTTGAAGTTTAAGTTTTCCTATAGAACACTGGCTGAATAGGGCCAGGCTGAATTGAAGTTTTCCTAATGGAAACCTTATTCAGCCAGGCTGAATTGAAGTTTTCCTAATGGAAACCTTATTCAACCAGGCTGAATTGAAGTTTTCCTAATGAAAACCTTATTCAGCCAGGCTGAATTGAAGTTTTCTTAATGGAAACCTTATTCAGCCAGGCTGAATTGAAGTTTTCCTAATGGAAACCTTATTCAGCCAGGCTGAATTGAAGTTTCCTAATGGAAACCTTATTCAGCCAGGCTGAATTGAAGTTTTCCTAATGAAAACCTTATTCAGCCAGGCTGAATTGAAGTTTTCCTAATGGAAACCTTATTCAGCCAGGCTGAATTGAAATTTTCCTAATGGAAACCTTATTCAGCCAGGCTGAATTGAAGTTTTCCTAATGGAAACCTTATTCAGCCGGGCTGAATTGCAGTTTTCCTTATGGAAACCTTATTCAGCCAGGCTGAATTGAAGTTCTCCTAACGGAAACCTTATTCAGCCAGGCTGAATTGAAGTTTTCCTAAGGGCAACCCTATTCAGCCAGGCTGAATTGAAGTTCGCCTAACGGCAACCCTATTCAGCTAAGCTGAATTGAAGTTTTCCTAATGGAAACCTTATTCAGCCAGGCTGAATTGCAGTTTTCCTAATTTAAACCTTATTCAGCCAGGCTGAATTGCAGTTTTCCTAATGGAAACCTTATTCAGCCAGGCTGAATTGCAGTTTTCCTAATGGAAACCTTATTCAGCCAGGCTGAATTGCAGTTTTCCTAATGGGGACCTTATTCAGCCAGGCTAAATTGCAGTTTTCCTAATGGAAACCTTATTCAGCCAGGCTAAATTGCAGTTTTCCTAAGGGAAACCTTATTCAGCCAGGCTGAATTGCAGTTTTCCTAATGGAAACCTTATTCAGCCAGGCTGAATTGCAGTTTTCCTAATGGAAACCTTATTCAGCCAGCCTGAATTGATGTTTTCCTAAAGGAAACCTTAATCAGCCAGGCTGAATTGAAGTTTTCCTAATGGAAACTTTATTCAGCCGTGCTGAATGAAAATGCCTATTCATCTCATTGGAATTTGCCGCCATATTTTTGGGAATTTCCTTTAGTATTTTTATTTCATCTTGTGAATCATTTCGCCATTACCCCCATACCAAGCCAAAGCCTCAGCTTCAAGCTCTTGTCTCTTGAGCTTCATTGAAGCCAAAACAAGAAAAGCAAAAGCAACAACAGTGTCAGCCTCCATGGCAAATGACCTCAATGTGCTGGTTTTCTTGTGGCTTTTCATTTTGCCAACGTGCCAATGGAACAATGCCGCCACAGCGGATGATGCTAAGGCTGCAGAGACTGTGACTTGTGGCTGACTTGCTGTTTGGCAGGCAAGAGTCTGAGTGGGGCTCACACACAGATGACATGGAACAATTTGTATAGAAAACACAATTGATGTTCTGCAGAGAAGGCTATGTAACGACGAAGAAAAACCTCAAAACAAAAAATTCTCGGTCTTGGTCAAGTTCTATTTGAATCGGTGCTCGTCATTGCTGCCACTGATAATCTTGAAAAACAAATTTATTGTTTATTGTTGTTGGCATTCAACAATTTTTTGTGGGGAGGTGGGGATTTTTCTTCGGTTTCTTATTTTGGGTTTTTGTTGTTGTTTTTTCGGTTAGCAAAGAACTTAACCTTGTGTGCACATATGTATGTTTCGCTTTTATTTTAGCCAAGTTAATGAAATCACCTCGACCTCACCACACGTTCACCTCCAAGCGCAAGGCATTCAAAAACATTTCCTTCCGTTCTTTTTTTTTCATTGGTTTTTGTGCATGAGTTTCATATTTTTCTGATAAGTTATGGTTCACCACTTAAGTGCACAAAAGACACTGACCTAAATTTGGGGCGAGTTGGAGGAGGGTCAAAATAATAAACAGCTTCCACCAAGCATTTAAACTTGACCCTTTAACGGAAGTTTAAATTTTTTCAAAATAATTTTGTGGATTGTCAGAAGCTAGGCAAGGTGTTTAGAAAAGAACTTTGAATGAAACAAAGTCACCGCGGGGTTGGCATACAGATTTTGGATAGCCTTTAGGAATACCTTCAATTTAGCCTGGCTGAATAAGGTTTCCTTTAGGAATACCTTCTACTCAGCCTTTAGGAATACCTTCTACTCAGCCTGGCTGAATAGGGGTTCCGTTAGGAAAACCTTCAATTCAGCCTGGCTGAATAAGGTTTCCATTAGGAAAACTTCAATTCAGCCTGGCTGAATAAGGTTTCCCTTAGGAAAACTTCAATTCAGCCTGGCTGAATAAGGTTTCCCTTAGGAAAACTTCAATTCAGCCTGGCTGAATAAGGTTTCCCTTAGGAAAACTTCAATTCAGCCTGGCTGAATAAGGTTTCCCTTAGGAAAACTTCAATTCAGTCTGGCTGAATAAGGTTTCCCTTAGGAAAACTTCAATTCAGCCTGGCTGAATAAGGTTTCCCTTAGGAAAACTTCAATTCAGACTGGCTGAATAAGGTTTCCCTTAGGAAAAGTTCAATTCAGCCTAGATGAATAAGGTTTCCATTTGGAAAACTTCAATTCAGCCTGGCTGAATAAGGTTTCCATTAGGAAAACTTCAATTCAGCCTGGCTGAATAAGGTTTCCATTAGGAAAACTTCAATTCAGCCTGGCTGAATAAGGTTTCCATTAGGAAAACTTCAATTCAGCCTGGCTGAATAAGGTTTCCATTAGGAAAACTTCAATTCAGCCTGGCTGAATAAGGTTTCCATTAGGAAAACTTCAATTCAGCCTGGCTGAATAAGGTTTCCGTTAGGATAACTTCTATTCAGCCTGGCTGAATAAGGTTTCCGTTAGGATAACTTCTATTCAGCCTGGCTGAATAAGGTTTCCGTTAGGAAAACTTCAATTCAGCCTGGCTGAATAAGGTTTCCGTTAGGAATACCTTCAATTCAGCCTGGCTGAATAAGGTTTCCGTTAGGAATACCTTCAATTCAGCCTGGCTGAATAAGGTTTCCGTTAGGAAAACTTCAATTCAGCCTGGCTGAATAAGGTTTCCATTAGGAAAACGTCAATTCAGCCTGGCTGAATAAGGTTTCCGTTAGGAAAACTTCAATTCAGCCTGGCTGAATAAGGTTTCCCTTAGGAAAACTTCAATTCAGCCTGGCTGAATAAGGTTTCCCTTAGGAAAACTTCAATTCAGCCTGGCTGAATAAGGTTTCCCTTAGGAAAACTTCAATTCAGCCTGGCTGAATAAGGTTTCCCTTAGGAAAACTTCAATTCAGCCTGGCTGAATAAGGTTTCCGTTAGGAAAACTTCAATTCAGCCTGGCTGAATATGGTTTCCGTTAGGAAAACTTCAATTCAGCCTGGCTGAATATGGTTTCCGTTAGGAAAACTTCAATTCAGCCTGGCTGAATATGGTTTCCGTTAGGAAAACTTCCGTTAGGAAAACTTCAATTCAGCCTGGCTGAATATGGTTTCCGTTAGGAAAACTTCAATTCAGCCTGGCTGAATAAGGTTTCCGTTAGGAAAACCTCAATTCAGCCTGGCTGAAAAAGGTTTCCGTTAGGAAAACCTCAATTCAGCCTGGCTGAATAAGGTTTCCGTTAGGAAAACCTCAATTCAGCCTGGCTGAATAAGGTTTCCATTAGGAAAACTTCAATTCAGCCTGGCTGAATAAGGTTTCCGTTAGGAATACCTTTAATTCAGCCTGGCTGAATAAGGTTTCCGTTAGGAATACCTTTAATTCAGCCTGGCTGAATAAGGTTTCCGTTAGGAATACCTTTAATTCAGCCTGGCTGAATAAGGTTTCCGTTAGGAATACCTTTAATTCAGCCTAGCTGAATAAGGTTTCCGTTAGGAAATCTTCAATTCAGCCTGAAAACAAAACTCCATGCTTTGCATAAATTCTGGTGCGGGGGTACTTGTTTCGTTGTTTTTTTTTCTTCCTCGCCTGGCTTATTGTTCTCTGCCATGGTTGAGTTATTCTAATGACATTTTTTGGTTTGGTTTGTTGTTGTGGTTTATAGGTGGGTGTTGCTATTGTTTGTATAGTTTTGTGACTTCTTTTACATTTCCCCACAATGGAACAAAATGTTGTGCCTATTCTGTTATTGTTGTTGCTGCAATTCAATTGTCATAAATAATAATAGAAAAATTTGTAACAACATGACCATAAATAGTTTTGTTAGACACCTTCGTTGATCATTCTGTGTGGTTGTTGTTTCAAACAATAGCTCAGTAAAGTTCACTTTTGTGTGGCTTTTATTTTTTGGGGTTGGAAGTGTTAAACCCAGGTCTCTCTCTCTCTCCCTCCGTCTGGTTGCGGTTCATTGTATCGACGTGTTTGAATGAACACAAAATTGGTGTGATTTTTTAACGGTTTTTTAGTAACAGTTACTTGTTGCTCTGACTGAGACCTCTGCTTTATGGGGATGACCACCGAAAAAAGTCTCACACACCCAGCCAATGGTAGTTTTTGTTTTTGTTGTGCCAAACACAATAAAATAAAGCGGAGGAGGTCATAAACATTTTTTGATTGTTTTGAACTTTAAGTGTTTGTGTTGTTGTTGTTATTGTTATCATAAACTGTTATTTTAAAGGTGTTGTGGATGGTGTTATGAATATCAAGTTCAATGTTGTTAATTCGCTGAGCTTGGTGGTTTATGACTTTTCATATATTACTGTGATTTTTCGTGGGTAATTTTTGTTCTTTGGAAGGTACTCCACCTTCCAAATATAAATCATAAGGTGTGATTCTTGATGGGAAAATATGGGAAATTTTGTATTCAGCTTGGCTAAATAGATTCATCTTTAGGAAAACTTCAATTCAGCCTGGCTGAATTAAGGTTTCCATAGGAAATCTTCAATTCAGCCTGGCTGAATTAAGGTTTCCATAGGAAAACTTCAATTCAGCCTGGCTGAATTAAGGTTTCCATAGGAAAACTTCAATTCAGCCTGGCTGAATTAAGGTTTCCATAGGAAAACTTCAATTCAGCCTGGCTGAATTAAGGTTTCCATAGGAAAACTTCAATTCAGCCTGGCTGAATTAAGGTTTCCATAGGAAAACTTCAATTCAGCCTGGCTGAATTAAGGTTTCCATAGGAAAACTTCAATTCAGCCTGGCTGAATTAAGGTTTCCATAGGAAAACTTCAATTCAGCCTGGCTGAATTAAGGTTTCCATAGGAAAACTTCAATTCAGCCTGGCTGAATTAAGGTTTCCATAGGAAAACTTCAATTCAGCCTGGCTGAATTAAGGTTTCCATAGGAAAACTTCAATTCAGCCTGGCTGAATTAAGGTTTCCATAGGAACTTCAATTCAGCCTGGCTGAATTAAGGTTTCCATAGGAAAACTTCAATTCAGCCTGGCTGAATTAAGGTTTCCATAGGAAAACTTCAATTCAGCCTGGCTGAATTAAGGTTTCCATAGGAAAACTTCAATTCAGCCTGGCTGAATTAAGGTTTCCATAGGAAAACTTCAATTCAGCCTGGCTGAATTAAGGTTTCCATAGGAAAACTTCAATTCAGCCTGGCTGAATTAAGGTTTCCATAGGAAAACTTCAATTCAGCCTGGCTGAATTAAGGTTTCCATAGGAAAACTTCAATTCAGCCTGGCTGAATTAAGGTTTCCATAGGAAAACTTCAATTCAGCCTGGCTGAATTAAGGTTTCCATAGGAAAACTTCAATTCAGCCTGGCTGAATTAAGGTTTCCATAGGAAAACTTCAATTCAGCCTGGCTGAATTAAGGTTTCCATAGGAAAACTTCAATTCAGCCTGGCTGAATTAAGAAAACTGCAATTCAGCCTGGCTGAATTCAGGTTTCCATAGGAAAACTGCAATTCAGCCTGGCTGAATTCAGGTTTCCATAGGAAAACTGCAATTCAGCCTGGCTGAATTCAGGTTTCCATAGGAAAACTTCAATTCAGCCTGGCTGAATTAAGGTTTCCATAGGAAAACTTCAATTCAGCCTGGCTGAATTAAGGTTTCCATAGGAAAACTTCAATTCAGCCTGGCTGAATTAAGGTTTCCATAGGAAAACTTCAATTCAGCCTGGCTGAATTAAGGTTTCCATAGGAAAACTTCAATTCAGCCTGGCTGAATTAAGGTTTCCATAGGAAAACTTCAATTCAGCCTCGCTGAATAGTGTTTTCCATAGGAAAACTTCAATTCAGCTGAATAGGTTTTTCCATAGGAAAACTTCAATTCGGCTTGGCTGAATAGGGGTTTCCCATAGGAAAACTTCAATTCAGCCTGGCTGAATAGTGTTTTCCATAGGAAAACTTCAATTCAGCTGAATAGGGGTTTCCATAGGAAAACTTCTATTCAGCCTGGCTGAATGGGGTTTTCCATAGGAAAACTTCAATTCAGCCTGGCTGAATGGGGTTTTCCATAGGAAAACTTCAATTCAGCCTGGCTGAATGGGGTTTTCCATAGGAAAACTTCAATTCAGCCTGGCTGAATGGGGTTTTCCATAGGAAAACTTCAATTCAGCCTGGCTGAATGGGGTTTTCCATAGGAAAACTTCAATTCAGCCTGGCTGAATGGGGTTTTCCATAGGAAAACTTCAATTCAGCCTGGCTGAATGGGGTTTTCCATAGGAAAACTTCAATTCAGCCTGGCTGAATGGGGTTTTCCATAGGAAAACTTCAATTCAGCCTGGCTGAATGGGGTTTTCCATAGGAAAACTTCAATTCAGCCTGGCTGAATGGGGTTTTCCATAGGAAAACTTCAATTCAGCCTGGCTGAATGGGGTTTTCCATAGGAAAACTTCAATTCAGCCTGGCTGAATGGGGTTTTCCATAGGAAAACTTCAATTCAGCCTGGCTGAATGGGGTTTTCCATAGGAAAACTTCAATTCAGCCTGGCTGAATGGGGTTTTCCATAGGAAAACTTCAATTCAGCCTGGCTGAATGGGGTTTTCCATAGGAAAACTTCAATTCAGCCTGGCTGAATGGGGTTTTCCATAGGAAAACTTCAATTCAGCCTGGCTGAATGGGGTTTTCCATAGGAAAACTTCAATTCAGCCTGGCTGAATGGGGTTTTCCATAGGAAAACTTCAATACAGCCTGGCTGAATGGGGTTTTCCATAGGAAAACTTCAATTCCACCTGGCTGAATAGGGGTAGTCATAGGAAAACTTCAATTCCACCTGGCTGAATAGGGTTTTTCATAGGAAAACTTCTATTCAGCCTGGCTGAATAGGATTTTCCATAGAAAAACTTCAATTCAGCCTGGCTGAATAGGGTTTTCCATACGAAAACATGAATTCAGCCTGGCTGAATAGGGTTTTCCATGGGAAAACTTCAATTCAGCCTGGCTGAATGGAGTTTCCTAGTTAAAATTTTTTATTTAGCCTGGCTCAATTTGTAGTTTTCTATACAGCAATGCTGAATAAAGCTTAGCAACCCTATTCCCCCAATAAAAAAATCTTTTCCAAGCCACAATTTTGAAATATTCGCATTTCATGTTCCATTTTTTGGCTGGCGCTAATTTTATTCATTCATATCAGCTGCTTAATGGCTTTGAAGTATCCATTTGGCTTCTCACGTACGCCTCACAATTAAATTCAAATCATATAAAGATTTAAACGAAACATTATTACCATATCGGCCAATCAATAAAACGAAATTTAAAGAATACAAAATATTTTACAAAGAACAACAAAAAAAAGAAATTCTCAAGTGGAAATATTCTCAGAGTGCAAGGTCTCAATTCCATACTCAAGTCTCAAAGAGCCAAAAATTGCTACATTGTTACAGCAAATGCTGCTCCATCTCTCTGTTCTCTTTCAAAGCCGTATCTCCCCCAAAGAGCCGTCATAAAAACAACAACTCTCAACTCGTTCATATTGTAATTATTTATGTTGCTGTTGTTTCATTTCTTTTTTCGTCTTTCTTCGTCCACATCCACATCGTCAAATACAAACACGAAGATCACGGAAGTATGTCAGCAGGTCTTTTCGTATAACGGTACAATTGTTATGTAGTGTCTGTTATTGTTGGTTGTACCACCACCACCACCGACTGCTCCTCCCAGACACCATCAACCCATCGACGAATACCAGCGCAACTTAAGCTCCAAATCCCATTCCATAGTTGGTGGTATCTGGCTGGATGGGGCTAGCTTGCTGGCTGGCTGGCTAGAAATGGTGACGCTCTCCTCACTATTACTGCCATCTTCGTCGTCGTTGTTGTCGTATTGTGGGCTTCATCTTCGTGTCTATGTTGTCTTCGTGAATTCAAACTCCAACACACGTTTGTGTGTGGGGTCTCCGAGGGGTTTTTAATGGTGCACAAACACGAAAGTCGTACGTCTTACCAACAACAACAATCCGGTTGTTGCTAATGATGATGTTGCTGATTATGGGGCCTGCAATGAGAAAGAAAAACCGGCAACAGGCAGGCAACCATCCAAGCGACACCGTAGAAAAGCCAAAAGAAACCAAAAACAACCAACTTTGGAGTTGTTGGTTTTCCGCTTCTTGTTGTTAATGGTCTCTGCTCTTCTTCGTGTGTGTGTGTGTGTGTGTAGAATCACATGAATGAGGGGTGGTGTTGGTTTAGTTTTGCTCCATCATTTGCTAGGCTTCGTTGAGCATGATTAACGTTGGCGTATTTTGTTTTTTGCCTATTTTGTTGGCCATGTCGTATGAATTTATTTCGGTTTGCATATTTCGCATAGTAATGGTGTGGGATGGGGAGAGAGAAGCTTCCTAGAAACATGGTACAACAAATGACAAGGCATTTTATCTCTAGACGTTAACATAAAATAAAATACTTTTGCTCTCTCTCTCTCCAAATATTCAAAATTCAAAATTTCTTTGTTTCATGTCGGCTGAAAAATTATTCTGTTGTTAGCCCTTGTCGAATTGAAATAATTTTCAAAATTGACAACTTAATGGGATTTCATGTTTGATCAGAATCGGGAATGTTTGATCAGTGTGAAGAAACTTTAAACTTCAGGAAGATGGAATTCAGTTTTCCTATGGAAAACCTTATTCAGCCAGGCTGAATAGAAGTTTTCCTACGGAAAACCTTATTCCTACGGAAAACCTTATTCAGACAGGAAGTTTTCCTATGGAAAACCTTATTCAGCCAGGCTGAATAGAAGTTTTCCTATGGAAAAGCTTATTCAGCCAAGCTGAATAGAAGTTTTCCTATGGAAAACCTTATTCAGCCAGGCTGAATAGAAGTTTACTTATGGAAACCCTTATTCAGCCAGGCTGAATAGAAGTTTACCTATGGAAAACCTTATTCAGCCAGGCTGAATAGAAGTTTACCTATGGAAAACCTTATTCAGCCAGGCTGAATAGAAGTTTACCTATGGAAAACCTTATTCAGCCAGGCTGAGTAGAAGTTTGCCTATGGAAAACCTTATTCAGCCAGGCTGAATAGAAGTTTACCTATGGAAAACCTTATTCAGCCAGGCTGAATAGAAGTTTACCTATGGAAAACCTTATTCAGCCAGGCTGAATAGAAGTTTACCTATGGAAAACCTTATTCAGCCAGGCTGAATAGAAGTTTACCTATGGAAAACCTTATTCAGCCAGGCTGAATAGAAATTTTACCTATGGAAAACCTTATTCAGCCAGGCTGAATAGCAGTTTTCCTATGGAAAACCTTATTCAGCCAAGCTGAATAGAAGCTTTCCTATGGAAAACCTTATTCAGCCAGGCTGAATAGAAATTTTGCCTATGGAAAACCTTATTCAGCCAGGCTGAATAGAAGTTTTCCTATGAAAAACCTTATTCCTATGGAAAACCTGAATAGAAGTTTTCCTATGGAAAAGCTTATTCAGCCTGGCTGAATAGAAGTTTTCCTATGGAAAAGCTTATTCAGCCTGGCTGAATAGAAGTTTACCTATGGAAAACCTTATTCAGCCTGGCTGAATAGAAGTTTTCCTATGGAAAAGCTTATTCAGCCTGGCTGAATAGAAGTTTACCTATGGAAAACCTTATTCAGCCTGGCTGAATAGAAGTTTTCCTATGGAAAACCTTATTCAGCCTGGCTGAATAGAAGTTTTCCTATGGAAAACCTTATTCAGCCTGGCTGAATAGAAGTTTTCCTATGGAAAAGCTTATTCAGCCTGGCTGAATAGAAGTTTACCTATGGAAAACCTTATTCAGCCTGGCTGAATAGAAGTTTACCTATGGAAAACCTTATTCAGCCTGGCTGAATAGAAGTTTTCCTATGGAAAACCTTATTCAGCCTGGATGAATAGAAGTTTTCCTATGGAAAACCTTATTCAGCCAGGCTGAATAGAAATTTTGCCTATGGAAAACCTTATTCAGCCAGGCTGAATAGCAGTTTTCCTATGGAAAAGCTTATTCAGCCAAGCTGAATAGAAGCTTTCCTATGGAAAACCTTATTCAGCCAGGCTGAATAGAAATTTTGCCTATGGAAAACCTTATTCAGCCAGGCTGAATAGCAGTTTTCCTATGGAAAAGCTTATTCAGCCAGGCTGAGTACGCTATGAAAAAGCTTATTCAGCCTGGCTGAATAGAAGTTTTCCTATGGAAAAGCTTATTCAGCCAGGCTGAATAGAAGTTTTCCTATGGAAAACCTTATTCAGCCAGGCTGAATAGAAGTTTTCCTATGGAAAACCTTATTCAGCCAGGCTGAATAGAAGTTTTCCTATGGAAAACCTTATTCAGCCAGGCTGAATAGAAGTTTTCCTATGGAAAACCTTATTCAGCCAGGCTGAATAGAAGTTTTCCTATGGAAAACCTTATTCAGCCAGGCTGAATAGAAGTTTTCCTATGGAAAACCTTATTCAGCCAGGCTGAATAGAAGTTTTCCTATGGAAAACCTTATTCAGCCAGGCTGAATAGAAGTTTTCCTATGGAAAACCTTATTCAGCCAGGCTGAATAGAAGTTTTCCTATGGAAAACCTTATTCAGCCAGGCTGAATAGAAGTTTTCCTATGGAAAACCTTATTCAGCCAGGCTGAATAGAAGTTTTCCTATGGAAAACCTTATTCAGCCAGGCTGAATAGAAGTTTTCCTATGGAAAACCTTATTCAGCCAGGCTGAATAGAAGTTTTCCTATGGAAAACCTTATTCAGCCAGGCTGAATAGAAGTTTTCCTATGGAAAACCTTATTCAGCCAGGCTGAATAGAAGTTTTCCTATGGAAAACCTTATTCAGCGAGGCTGAATAGAAGTTTTCCTATGGAAAACCTTATTCAGCCAGGCTGAATAGAAGTTTTCCTATATAAAGCCGTATTCAGCGAGGCTGAATAGAAGTTTTCCTATGGAAAGCCGTATTCAGCGAGACTGAATAGAAGTTTTCCTATGGAAAACTTGGCTGAATAGAGTTTCCTTTGGGAAATCTCGTATTCAGCCAGGCTGAATAGAGTTTCCTTTGGGAAATCTCGTATTCAGCCTGGCTGAATAGAGTTTCCTTTGGGAAATCTCGTATTCAGCCTGGCTGAATAGAGTTTCCTTTGGGAAATCTCGTATTCAGCCTGGCTGAATAGAGTTTCCTTTGGGAAATCTCGTATTCAGCCTGGCTGAATAGAGTTTCCTTTGGGAAATCTCGTATTCAGCCTGGCTGAATAGAGTTTCCTTTGGGAAATCTCGTATTCAGCCTGGCTGAATAGAGTTTCCTTTGGGAAATCTCGTATTCAGCCTGGCTGAATAGAGTTTCCTTTGGGAAATCTCGTATTCAGCCTGGCTGAATAGAGTTTCCTTTGGGAAATCTCGTATTCAGCCTGGCTGAATAGAGTTTCCTTTGGGAAATCTCGTATTCAGCCTGGCTGAATAGAGTTTCCTTTGGGAAATCTCGTATTCAGCCTGGCTGAATAGAGTTTCCTTTGGGAAATCTCGTATTCAGCCTGGCTGAATAGAGTTTCCTTTGGGAAATCTCGTATTCAGCCTGGCTGAATAGAGTTTCCTTTGGGAATCTCGTATTCAGCCTGGCTGAATAGAGTTTCCTTTGGGAAATCTCGTATTCAGCCCGGCGTAATAGAGTTTCCTTTGGGAAATCTCATATTCAGCCTGGCTGAATAGAGTTTCCTTTGGGAAATCTCATATTCAGCCTGGCTGAATAGAGTTTTCTTTGGGAAATCTCATATTCAGCCTGGCTGAATAGAGTTTCCTTTGGGAAATCTCATATTCAGCCTGGCTGAATAGAGTTTCCTTTGGGAAATCTCGTATTCAGCCTGGCTGAATAGAGTTTCCTTGGGGAAATCTCTTATTCAGCCTGGCTGAATAGAGTTTCCTTTGGGAAATCTCTTATTTAGCCTGGCTGAATAGAATTTCCTTTGGGAAATCTCTTATTCAGCCTGGCTGAATAGAATTTCCTTTGGGAAATCTCTTATTCAGCCTGGCTGAATAGAATTTCCTTTGGGAAATCTCTTATTCAGCCTGGCTGAATAGAATTTCCTTTGGGAAATCTCTTATTCAGCCTGGCTGAATAGAATTTCCTTTGGGAAATCTCTTATTCAGCCTGGCTGAATAGAATTTCCTTTGGGAAATCTCTTATTCAGCCTGGCTGAATAGAGTTTCCTTTGGGAAGTCTCTTATTCAGCCTGGCTGAATAGAGTTTCCTTTGGGAAGTCTCTTATTCAGCCTGGCTGAATAGAGTTTCCTTTGGGAAGTCTCTTATTCAGCCTGGCTGAATAGAGTTTCCTTTGGGAAATCTCTTATTCAGCCTGGCTGAATAGAGTTTCCTTTGGGAAATCTCTTATTCAGCTTGGCTGAATAGAGTTTCCTTTGGGAAATCTCTTATTCAGCCTGGCTGAATAGAGTTTCCTTTGGGAAATCTCTTATTCAGCCTGGCTGAATAGAGTTTCCTTTGGGAAATCTCTTATTCAGCCTGGCTGAATAGAGTTTCCTTTGGGAAATCTCTTATTCAGCCTGGCTGAATAGAGTTTCCTTTGGGAAATCTCTTATTCAGCCTGGCTGAATAGAGTTTCCTTTGGGAAATCTCTTATTCAGCCTGGCTGAATAGAGTTTCCTTTGGGAAATCTCTTATTCAGCCTGGCTGAATAGAGTTTCCTTTGGGAAATCTCTTATTCAGCCTGGCTGAATAGAGTTTCCTTTGGGAAATCTCCTATTCAGCCTGGCTGAATAGAGTTTCCTTTGGGAAATCTCCTATTCAGCCTGGCTGAATAGAGTTTCCTTTGGGAAATCTCCTATTCAGCCTGGCTGAATAGAGTTTCCTTTGGGAAATCTATCATTCCGTCTTCTCAAACTAGAAAGACTTAAGCCACAAACGTTGAAATAAATTCTCTCCTTAGGAAATACAAAAGACTTAAGAAACAAGAACAAAGTTTTGTGAGTGACAAAGAGAAAAGGTACCTTATGAAAGTGTTGATTACTCTCCCTCGTACAAATTCGAAAGACTTAAGACACAAACATTGAGTTTTTGAGCATTTTATGAAACATGTAAAAATTTTTATTTTTTTATATATTTTTAAAGTTTTGGGGACTGTCCTAATTTTAAGCCTACCTACCTTACATTACCATAACATTCATTTGGGCCTAATGTTGAGCAACATGTTGCCTTCCATTACAAGGTGTTATGATGGTTAACTGCAAAGCAACTTTTACATGTTGCCGTGTGACGTAGCTTTGGTTCTCTGTTGGAGAGTTTGAGTTTCCCTTCCGTCTTCTCCCCTCTGCTGAGCATTTCTCTTGTAAAGTCCATGGCAAAAGCAGTCGCCGCCACCACCACAGCTCAAACCTGTTGAAAGCGAAATTTTTTAATAAAGGTTGTTGGTTTGCTTGTCGTTTTGTTGTTGTTGCTGTTCACCATTTCTTTCTTTGGTTTTGCTGTTGTTGTCTATAAATTGCGGTTATTGTTGGTTTAAACAAACGCTTTTTTGTGTTTGTTGTTGTTTTTGTTTAACCTCAATTCTAGGCTTTGTTGTATGGGTGTGTGTCTGTGTGAGAATGTGTTTGATTTTCTTTCTTTCTTTCATGGCCGGACCCCTGCTTTGCCTGCTTCTTCAACCTGTAAAATTGTATTTCTGTTGCTTTTGTAGCTTTCTGCTTTCTTCCAATACTTTTCTTCGTCTTGAGTGGACTTTTTGACGAAATAAAAAATGCGTGAGTATTTTTATAAAATTTTTTCAAACTTGCTCTATTATAGGTTTTTTGTTTTGCTGTTGTTGTTGTTCTTGTCTTGATTGTATCAAATCAATTTTATAAAAAATCCACCACTTTGTAATGAATCGAAAAACGATTTTGGTTAAATTTGAGGGCCTGGGTGTGCGTGTAAGTTGTGGTTGGAGTGGGGAGAACCTTAACAACCTGTTTCGAAGTAACAGTTCTTATATTATAAGCCGCCTTCCCCCCTAACCTACTACATGCCAGTCCGGTGATCACAAATCACAGATAACCAAAAATGTTTGAAGCTCGTATCAGTTTTTAGTGTGGTCAATGTTTGGGGTTTCTTTCCTAAGCTTTTTTCCACCTGTTTTCTTGGCATTGGTGTTTTATTTTTGTGTCCCTTCCCATTGCCCATGTCATTATGATTCTATTGGTAACTAATCAAACACGATATCAATTCCAACAACCAACCATTCCAACCTCATTTGATTTAGGTTTATTAAGAAGTCATTATCATGGCTGCTGCCGTTGTTGTTGTTGCATTTCTTTTGGGGTCTCACCTTAACTAATCCATGATATTAAGAATGCACACAGCAACCAACGAACAACAAGTCTCAAAACCCAAACAATCATCAACGACAACAGCAATAATAATTTATATGCTAATTTTTAATGTTGATTTTTGTATTCACTAACGATAGCTTACTTGTCGTTGTTGCCGTTGTTGTTGTTGTTCATGTCTTTTACAATTTACCAATACCGGTGTACAGCTCTTTTTTTTCTTCTTTCTTTCTTTTATAGATTATTAATGTTTTTGACCTAAATACCGACTTGATTTTTTTCTTTGGTTTGGTTTGGCTTGGTTTGTCTGTTGTTTGTGACTGTGTTTGTTGCTTTTTCAGTTCTTTTGGTATTTTACTCTCTGTCATTGTAAAGAGATTTTTGTCTGCTGTAAATGAAATGTCACACAAAAATTTTTGAATAGAAGGTAATTGGAGGTTGGTCCATAAAGTTTTAATGTTACAAATTATAAATAGAAGTAATTGAGAATAGCCAGTTTAGGAGAGAAAAATTCAATTCATCATAATTTTGTCTATTGAAAAACTAAAACAAAACTAGAAACTTTTTAATTAATTAATTGGATTAATCGAGCTAATATGGCCTAAGGAGTTTTGTATTGAAAAATGAATTCTAGCGAAATACCACATACTCAACCATTACGCTACGATCGTTTCGCCTGGTGGTTTAAGCCAGGCTCATCAGGCGTATTTGAATGCTAATGGCTAGAAGACAAAGGCTGATTTTGATAACTTCTATTTATACAAACATTTTTACAATTTTGTAATTATGAAGTATTTATGGAAGTCTGTTTCTTTATCAAGTCACCCTAGTGTCTTGTCTAGGAATCATTTTCTCAATACATACACATATACAATCGAAGGGGGGTTTCCTTCATGAATTGTAATGCCTTCAGTTTTTGAAGTTTTGGATATCATGTCGACTAGTTTTGTTGATATGATACATTGGCATCATGTCGACTAGTTTGTTGATATGATACATTGGCAGTGGCTTAGAGAACTAGAAACTATTAATAATAAAAAATTTTTAACGAGAACATTGATAGAAGCAAAATGTCTGCAAAACAAAAAACTTAAGACACAAACTCTAAAAAATATACATATTTTTGTTTTAATTTTTTAAAAAAATATTTTTCAATTTTCACACTAAGATTTAATTTTCCAAAAAATATTTTTTCTATTTGTCCACTAAGCATGGATTATAAAATATATTTTTCCATTTTTCCAATAAGTGGGGATTTAAAAAAAAAAACATTTTTTGAGCTTTTCCAACTTTAATTTAATTTTTTTGAATTTATCTACTATGCAAAGATTTTCTACAAACATATATTTTTTTTAATTTTTCTACTACACTCGAATTAAATTTGTGAACATTGAAAAATGGGATTACCAAGCAGGACTACAGGAAAAGTTTGGAGTTTCAACTAACTGGCATAATTTCGCATATACATTTATCTAATGAAGTGCGATATATATACTAGTTTCCAAGCTTTGCCTTCGTCTGCCACAAAAACAACATCCTAATACACCTGAAGATCGGCTTTACCACCCGTGAAACGTAGTGTAATGGTTGGATGCGTGGGACTTCGGTAGACTCCTAATTTTTCAATGTATCTCTAAAGGCCTAACAGCTCAACTCGAAAGAGAATTAATGAAATATCATTATAAATGGCCTTCGCCTTAATAGGGCAAAAAAAAAACAAAATTTTTTTAATATTTACAAAAAGCTTGGATCAAAAAATGTTTTTTGTTTTTTTAATTTTTACTAAAAAACTTACGGCACAAACTAAAAAAAATATGCATATTTTTGTTTTGTTTTAATTTTTCCACTTAGCGTAGATTTTTTAAAAAATATTTTTCAATTTTTACACTAAGATTTACTTTCCAACAAATATTTTTTCTATTTTTCCACAAAGCATGGATTTTAAAAAATATATTTTTCAATTTTTCCAATACTAGGGGATTTTTAAAAAATATTTTTTTAACTTTTCCAAGAATAATTTAATTTTTTTGAATTTATATACTATGCAAAGATTTTCTAAAAAATATTTTTTTAATTTTTTTACTACACATGAATTTAAAAAAAAAACAATTTTTTTTAGTTTTTAAAAAAGCTTGGATCAAAAAATATTTTTGTTTTTTAATTTTTACTCTAAGCGTGGATTAAAAAAATATTTTTGTTTTTTTTTAATTTTTACCCTAAGCGAGAATTTCTTAAAAACTATTTTTTTTTTAATTTTTACGCTAAGCGTGGATTAAAAAAAATCAATCAAAAAATAAAAATCAAAAAATAAGGGTGAATTTTTTAAAAAATACTTTTTTTCAATTTTTGCACAAAGCGTGGTTTTTAAAAAAAAAAATATTTTTTAAATTTTTATACAAAGCGTGGATTTTTTAAAAATATTTTTTTAATTTTTACACAAAGCGTGGATATATAAAAAGATATTTTTTAATTTTTACACAAAGCTTGGAAAAATATTTTTTCAATTTTTACGCAAAGCGTGGATTTAAAAAAAAAAATATTTTTCAATTTTTACAAAAAGCGTGGATTTAAAAAAAATATATATATATATTTTTAAATTTTTACACAAAGCGTGTATTTTTTTAAAAAAATATATATTTTTTATTTTTACACAAAGCGTGCATTTTATTAAAAAATAATATATTTTTTTCAATTTTTACCCAAAGCGTGCATTTTTTTAAAAAATATTATATTTTTTTCAATTTTTACCCAAAGCGTGCATTTTTTTAAAAAATATATTTTTCAATTTTTACACAAAGCGTGGATTTTTTTTAATTTTTACACAAAGCGAGGATTTTTACACTAAACGTGGTTTTTTTAAAATTTGTAAATATTAATTTTTTTTTCAATTTTTACACTAAAAGTGAATTTGTTTTAAAAAATATTTTTCCATTTTATTTTTCACCCAGCGTGGATTTTTTTAAAAAATATTTTTCAATATGTTCTACCCAGCGTGGATTTTAAAAAATATATTTTTTTACATTTTCACACTAAACGTGGGTTTCTTAAAAATATTGTTTTTTATTTTATTTCTTAAAAATATTGTTTTTTATTTAAATTTTTTAAAAATTTGTTTCAAAGGTTCCACTCAAAGTGGATTTTTTAAGACAATATTTTTTTCAGTTTTTACACTATGCGTGTTTTTTAATCATTTTTATACCCTCAGCATTTATGCTAACGAGGGTATATACAATAGGGTTATGACTTTTTTACAACCTCATATCCATGTATCATAGCGTGATGAGTTTTGCTATAAGATTACATAAAATCTTAATAATAAGGTGATTCGGTGAAAAAACCTCACGCACAAAATGATTTTAAAATTTGAATTTATCAAAATGATGGGCAATTTTTTGAAGTCACTGTAAGTAGATATAGAATAAAAATAAACTTTTGAGCCACATGAGATAATTAAACTGACATAACATTTATTTCTCACTAATTTTCTTCAATTCTGAGAATCGTAAAAATGTCGCAAACGCTTTTATTCAAAAATATAATTTTTAACAAAAAATTCAAAGTGGTTTGTTTATTACCTTTTACAATATTTGAATGGAATAAACGTTATTATAGTTATTAGTAGGCTTATAATTATTCATTTGTGTAACAAAAAATAATTTTTGAAAAAAAAAATATTTTTCATTTCATATATTTTTTTCAAAAAATCATTTTTTAAAATCGATTTGTGCGTGAACTTTTTTTATATTTCAATGAAATAAACGGTAGCGTAGTGATTAATAGGCAAAAGTTCATACACTCCTGCTACAGGAAATCATTTTTGAGAAAAAATGTCAACAAGTCATAACCCTAATATACACTTTCATATGGGCGAAATGTGCCTCATCGAAATAATGGTTTTAGACCCCAAGTATGTTTGGACGAAATGTGTTTCAGACAATTTGGAGTTGATTTAGCCATGTCCGTCCGTCTGTCTGTCTGTCTGGCTGGTGCGCACGATAACTCTGGAACGGATCAACCGATTCGGTCCAAAATTTGGCTTTCGTAATATTTTGTCCAAACTTAGTTTAAGTTCGAAGATGGGTTATATCGGTCCACTGTGCGCACGATAACTCTTGGAGGAAGTAACCGATTTGGTCCATACTTTGCACACCTTGAAGTTTCTACCAGACTTAGATGAGGTTCCAATATGGACTCAATCGGCCCACTCCTTCGGGTACTTCCCACACTTCGGATAAGTTCAGTTTAGGACCTGCTTTCGAATCGCGTTGATTTTTGTTGCAACAACTTGTATTCACTTTCCCCATACGACGGTACTAGTTTCATCAGGGGCAGGTCCATACTTCCTGAGAAAATGGCCGGAAAGGTGCAAAAAGCCCCTATGACACCTTGTGTGGTGGTTGGAGCGCAAGATGACTCTCGAACGGATTTGTCGATTCGGTCTAAAATTTGGCCTTCGTAATATTTTATCAAAACATAGTTTAAATTCGAAGATGGGCTATATCGGTCCACTCCTTCAGGTACCTCCCCCACAAAACTTCAAAAATGTTCGGAAAAATTTTGCGCACGATAACTCTTGAAGGGAGTGACCGATGTAATACATACTTTGCATATCCTAATATATCTACAAGATATAGATCAGGTTCGAATATGGACTATATTTGTCTACTCCTTCTGGTACCTCTCACACAAAATTTCGGATAAGTTCACTTTAAGACCTGCTCTCGAATCACGTTGATTTTTGTTGAAGTCATTTGCATTCGCTACCTCCATTACCATGGTAAAAGTTTTTTCAGGGGCAAGTCCATATTTCTTGGGAAAACAGCCCGAAAGGTGTAAAAACCCCCTATGTCTCCATATGTGGCGGTCGGAGAGCACGATAACTCTCGAACTGTTCAACCGAGTTGGTCCAACATTTGGTCTTCGTCATAATAATATCATATCAATGAGTGACCCCGATTCATATTAGCTCAATGATATGGGACCTACAGTTTATCGCCGAGTCCGAACGGCGCGTCCTAAGACACCTCTTGTAGAGAAGTTTTACATGGCTGAAATACTCAGAAAATGTCGCCAACATTACTGAGGGTTACTTTGCCAACGTTGAAAATTTTGATGTTTGCCTGGCCGGGGAATCGAACCCACGGCCTTCAGCGTGCAAGGCGGGTGTGCATACCATTGTACCACGTTGACGTCATATTATATCCAAACTTAGTTTCATGTGCAATACCGGTCCAAAACTTTCGGTACTTCTCCCCAATATTTAAAAAATATCACTAAAATGCTAGGACGATATCACTTGAATGGGGCAACCAATTTGGTCCAAGCTTTGGATCTCCTAATATTTTATCAAAATTTAGTTTAACTTCTAAAATGGCCCATATCGGTCCTCCCTAAGGGCACCTGCCCTACAAAAGTTCAACATTTGTGTCTTAGTGCAGTTAATTCCTAATCCACATTTTTGTCGGCAAGTTCAAATGTCCAAAAAGGGCCACAAAATTCTGAAGAGACCTTAAATACATTCGATATGTCCGGGAGTGAAAGTTTCGCTTCACATTGGCTGAGGCAAAGCCGACTGACACTTTTTTACTTGTTTTAAAAATATTTTTTTTTCATTTTTAAAACTAAACCTGGATTTCTTAAAAATATTTTTTCAGTACATATTTCCACTATGAGTAGATTTTTTTAAAAATTTGAATTTTTAAAAATATTTCTTAAAATTTTCCACTAAGCGTGATTTTTTAAAACGATATTTCTTAAAATTTTCCACTAATCAAGAATTTTTAAAAATATTTTTTTAAAATTTTCCACTAAGCGCGAATTTCTTAAAATATATTTTTTAAAATTTTCCACTAAGCTTCGATTTTTTTAATTTTTTTTGTTCAATTCTTACACTAATCGTGGTTTTTTTTAAAAAATATTTTTTCAATTCTTTTGTAAGACTTTTAAAAAAATTTCACCTAAACGTGGATTTAAAAAAAAAAATATATATTTTTTTTAATTTTTACACTAGACGTGAATTTTTCAAAAAATAGTTATTCTATTTTTAGACTAAACGTCGATATTTAAAAAAATGTAAATTTTTAGACTAAGCATGGATTTTTGAAATATATTTTTTTTTATTTTGCTACTAAGCGTGGATTTTTTAAAAATATTGTTTTAAATTTGTACACTAAGCGTGAATTTTTTAAAAAATATAGGGTCGATTTAAAAAATTATTTTTTTTAATTTTTACACTAAGCGTGATTTTAAAAAAATACAGCGTAGATATTCCAAAAAAGAAATATTTTTTTTTTTACATTTTTCACTAAGCGTGGATTTTTTAAAAGGCAGCGTAGATTTAAAAAAAAAAATTACACTAAGCGAGGATTTTTTAAAATATATATTTTTTTTTTATTTTTCCACAAAGGGTGGATTTTTGTAAAAAATATATTTTTCGTGGATTTTTTTTAAAAATATCCTTTTCAGTTTTTACACTAAACTTGGATTTTTTAAAAACATGCTTTTAAATTTTTACATTAAAAGTAGATTTATTAAGAAATACCTTTTCAATGTTTGCATTGTGGATTTAAAAAAAAATATATTATTCAATTTCTTCACAAAGTGTGGAAATAAAAATATATATTTTTTTTAATTTTTTAACTAAGCGTGGACTTAAAAAAATATATATTTTTTAATTTGTTTAAACATTTTTTCATATATGGATTTTAAAAAAATATTTTTGTTTTTCAATTTTTTTCCAATAATTTATGATTTAAATTTTTTATGTGTGGATTTTGAAAAATAGTTTTTCATGAATGGATTTTAAAAAATACTTTTTTCAGTTTTTCCACCAGGCGTAGGTTTTTTTTCAAAATATTTTTTTAGTTTTTCCACCAAGCGTAGATTTTTTTCAAAATATTTTTTTCAATTTTTCCACTACGCGTGGATTTTGTTAAAAAATATTTTTAAATTTGTCCACAAAGAGTGGATTTTTTAAAAAGATTTTTTCCATTTTTCTGTAAATAGTGGATGTTTTAAAAAATATTTTTTTCAATTTTTCTACAAAGCGAGGTATTCTATCTACGCAGGCTTTTCACAGGTATTCTATCTATAGAAGACATTTATTTGAAGATATTTAGAAGTAGGAGAAGATATTTAGATGTAGGAAGTCTTTAGAACGTCTCCCATTTAGAAAATACCTACAGGGAAGACCTTCATCTATCAATAAGAAACATTTGTGAGCTATTTCAATACGCATTCTTTATGTACAGCGCTTTTGAGGCCTTATATACCGACAATCATCTGGTAATGTTCCAACCATAGAAAGTTTGAAATTCTTTCATTTGTTTTTTTTATACCCTACACCACTATGTGGTAAGGGGTATTATGTGTTAGTGCATTTGTATGTAACATACAAAAGGAAGCGAGATAGACCCATAGTTCCTTCTAGGGATATACATAGAATCACTTTCTGAGTCGATTTATGCATGTCCGTCCGTCCGTCCGTCCGTCCGTTCGCAACATACAGGTCGCATTTGTTGACCGATTTCGCTGAAAATTGGGGAATACCATTTTTTTAGCCGTCGGAAGATCAAGTTCGAAGATGGGATATATCGGTCCACGTTTTGGTATAGCCCCCATATAACGGTACCCCCGATTTGCGGTATTTTGACGTTTTTAGCTACATTTTCAGACCGATTTAGCTATAACTTGACATTTAGGGTTCTTAAGTTTCAATAAACTTATATAACAAAAGTTGTGGACATAGGTCCCCGTTTTGGTATAGCCCCCATATAACGGTGCCCTCCGATTTACGGTGTTTTGATGTTTTTAGCTACATTTTCAGACCGATATAGCTATAATTTGACATTTAGGGTTCTTAAGTGTCAATAAACTTATATAACAAAAGTTGTGGACATAGGTCCACGTTTTGGTATAGCCCCCATATAACGGTACCCTCCGATTTGCGGTATTTTGACGTTTTTAGCTACATTTTCAGACCGATGTAGCTATAATTTGACATTTAGGGTTCTTAAATGTCAATAAACTTATATAACAAAAGTTGTGGACATAGGTCCACCTTTCGGTATAGCCCCCATATAACGGTACCCCCCGATTTACGGTATTTTGACAGTTTTAGCTACATTTTCAGACAGATTTAGCTATATTTTGACACTTAGGGTTCTTAAGTGTCAATAAACTTATATAACCAAACTTGTGGACATAGGTCCACGTTTTGGTATAGCCCCCATATAACGGTACCCCCGATTTGCGGTGTTTTGACGTTTGTAGCTACATTTTCAGACCGATGTAGCTATAATTTGACATTTAAATTTATTAGGTCTATAAATAAATGTACCAAATTATATCGAAATCGGTTCAGATTTGGATATAGCTCCCATATATTTTTCCGCCGATTTGGCGTATTTGCTGCACCAAACACGCTATATACGTCCGATTTTGATGAAATTTTGAATGTGTAACTAATTTCGGTCTCAAAATAAATGTCCCAAACTACATCGAAATCGGTTCATATTTGGATATAGCTCCCAAATATATTTTCGGCCGATTTGACGTATTTGCTGAAAACACGCTATTTACGTGCAATTTTGATGAAATTTGGAATGTGTGACTGAATTTAGTCTAGAAATAAGTGTAACAACTTATATCGAAATCGGTTCAGATTTGGATATAGCTCCTATGTATATTTTCGCCCGCTCTGTCTAATTTTGATGAAATTTGGGATGTGTATATATATGTATATAAATCAGTTCAAATTGATACATATCTCCTATATTTTACATATTCACAGTGGTGTAGGGTATCATATAGTCGGCCCCGCCCGACTATGATCCTTTCCTTACTGGTTTTTAATTAAAGAACTGAAATACTGAAAAAGTATTGGTAACTTTTTTAATTTTTTAAAATAATATTTTTTTAATTTTACTTTTAAATTTAAATTTAATTTTAATATTATTATTTTTAATATAATGTTTTATTGTAATTTGTTTATTTTCATATTTTTAATTTTTATTTTATTTTTGCTTTTTTTAATAATATAAAACCTTTTTTCTATATAATTTTTTATATTAATTTCCATTTTTCTCTAACCTCTCTCTCATTACAGGTTAAAATGAATTTACAAAATTCCAAACGATTTTTATATATAAAAACCTACAACAACATTTGATTAGAGAAGAAGAAGAACAACAACAATCAGAAGATAGCCCTCTTTGAAAAACAACACCACAAGCTATCCCCTTAAACAAAGATAGCTCAACAAAGAAAAAACAGCAACAACAAACTTCCACCTACAAAATTCAAACTTTCCTTGTCAACCCAACAACAACAACAACCCAAACCTCAGAAGACACCCCCTCCCCAAGCATACCATGAAGTTTTGCACTATGAACGGTCCAACAGAATCTGAAGTTGAAAGTATGCTAATGAGCCCTTGCTGGGGACCCACACAAAATGGTGGCCAAGATCAATATCTGCTCGATGGTCATAAACTGCTGTTGGAACACGATTTGGATTCCCTGCCCAGTGATACAGAACAAAAGAGTTCGCTCGATGTTTTGGATAATCTGCTCATGAACACCACCTCCCTAAATGGCTTGTCCGATTTAAAACCGTTGCCACCATTCACAGGTTACACCGGACATCTGTCAATAAATGGCATATCGGGGCATCATTATCATGCCATTGCCCAGAGGCTACCAGATGAAAGCAACAACAATTACATACAAAGTGCCTATCATGCGGCCGGAAATGCTGCCCTGCAATTGGCCAATTCCTCATCATCGGGTAACTCACCGCTGTCGTCGAGCCATGGGACAAGTGGCCTGTCGCTCGGTTCCAGCCTCTCAAGTAGTCATAACTCATCTGCCGATCATAATATAGTATCATCATCAACCTGCCTGCCCGAAAGTGTTATCAGTAACGATGCCGATGCCTGCCTACACGATGTTAAACTTTTCACCGATAGTCAATTAGAAAGTAAGCTTTACTCCCTGGCCGATAGTTGTGTTATGTCAAATCCCTCCACCACCAGCAACAACAACAGTAATAATAACAACGCAAGTACAACATCAGCGACGACGGGTCTCGCTGGCCAAGATCCCGATTCGGGTGGTGTGCGCATCTATGCCGATGCCAAAGATCTAAACGAATATGTGGACATTAATTCCATCGATGATATTGCGGCCATTATTGGTAGTGCAATTGCGGATACTACAGTACCTAATCAGTTGGACAAGGATGATGGTAATGATACACGAGATTCGTGGATAGATTGGGATGCCTGGATAGAGGGCAATTGTATACAGCAAGAGGGTGGTAAACTGGTGGTGGCCCAGCAGGATACGCTGAGCGACTTTATGCTGCCACAATCGCCCATCCATCCCAGCAGTTCAACGTTACAGAGCCTACTGACGCACGGCTATATGCCTCTGCTGCAGAATCGTTTACAAAATGGACCTCCAACAGTGAATATCAAAGGTGAAACGCCCAGTTCTACCTCATATTGTAATGAACTAACCAGCTCAACATCGGCCAGTCCACCGGGTTCGGTGGTGTCAACAACAGACAATCTAATGATAAATCCACGGTACCTTACAAATCCCACACAATATCACATTTCCATGAAATCCGATGGCCTGTGTAGTCCTGATCTGATGGGTGGTAATTTTCCACACACCACAACTGTGACGCCAACGGGTACACCAAAAACAAAACGTTCCAGATCCACCAAAAAATCATCAGCCCAACAACAGCAGATGAGTAGTGGGGCCGCCCAACAAATGATGCAAGCGGCACAAGCAAATGGTTCAACGGCGGGAGGAGGAGCGGGACCACAACAACTTAATTCCATTACCTCTCCCACCTCAGTGAATTTCAATGCCAATGATTTATCCGGTCTGCTGGGCAAGGAGAAGCCAGTACATCGTTGCAGCATTTGTAATCGGGGTTTCCTGAACAAGAGTAACATTAAGGTCCATCTAAGGACCCATACCGGTGAGAAACCATTTCGCTGTGAAGTGTGTGCTAAAGCTTTTCGCCAAAAGGCCCATTTGCTCAAACATCAACAGATACATAAGAGAATTGGGCGTGACTGACAAACACACAACAATCACCAACGATCACCGCCAAATGGAGGAATGTCGTCCATGTCAGCAGCCACTTCCAAATTATATCATCCACATCATCATCCTCAACATTCTCAACATCTTTATGGAAGTGGCAATAGGCAGACAACGAGGACGACAACAGAACCATTGGTGGTGGTCAATGATGAAGAATTTCGTTTTAAGACCATTATACTGCAAAAGCCCAAAAACCCAGCCGTAATGTTTAACAGCAATAGCTAGGACCCTGAGTTCTCCGCTAGTTGCTAGCTGCTGGGCTCGGGATAAAACTATGCAGCAGTAACAGTCATAAATCCCAATCCAAAAAAGAAGAAATTTAATAAAACTCAATAATCCTTCAAGCAGCAGCCTTTGTGGTGGGGGTCTTAGCAAAGTGCTTAGCATTTTGTTGTAGCTCCCTCCGCCTTTGCAGGCTAATTGTCAAAGAGGTCTATTATTAGTTTATTTCAAGTTTCTTTTCTTTCTTGTCATTGAATTTTCTTCTTCGCCGAAACAACATGAGTTTGTAATTTGTTTTTATTTTTTCTCCAAGAGATTTGCTCGCTCTCTCTCTCAGTATTTTGTGAAAGAGCATTAATCTCCAAGGCGGCTCAAAGTTACCAACATATTGATCGGATGCAGCCCTTCTAAACTTTGACTGGAAGTCAGGGGGATATAAATTTCAAATTTCATATCATCTTTTCCAGCCTTCCAGTAAAGGTTTTTGTTATTGTTGCTATTATAACCCCCCCAAATACTTTGTTAGGCCACATAGTTGTGGCCTCGCTTAGTTAGTTGGGTTATAAAATTCATTGAAGTGCTCCATACGACCAATTGGGAAATTTGGTTTAATCTTTGATGCTACATAAATTGTTGTTATAAAGCCTAAATAAAATCAAATTACATTCTCGCCTCGAAAAAAATGCTTAACCAAAATAACAGCAAATATGTTATTCGTTGTTGTTGATTGCTTTTGATCTCTTAGATATAAAAAATATAAGAAAATCATTTCTTTTTTTTGCCATTTTATAAATTAAACAATGTTAGATATTATTGGAAATTTTCACAGTTACAGTTACCTTACGTTTACATTAAGTATAGTTTTTTTTAATTCGAGGGACCATGCAGGACTTGGACATGTATTCGGTAATAAACAAAGTCAGGGGAAAAGTTAGAAATCGTGTCTAATATATAGTTTCTTTTGAAAAGATATTTTGCTCTTACGGCCACTTTACGTTAGCGTAGAGGAACAAGAAAAAATAAAAAAAAAATCCGGCTAAAACAACCGACTGTTTTCCCAAGGTAAAATAATTTGACTACGGATGCAGCTGCAATTAATTGACAATTCATAAAAGCTAATTTAAACGTTTTACTTTTTAACTTACATTGCGTTACGTCAACTCCACGTAACATGAAAAAAACTTGACATACGACTAGGTCACGTTTACGGACGAAGCTCAACTAACTTTCTTCAAAAAATCGAGAACTTAGCTCGTTACCTCCACTATACGAACGTTAATGAGATGTTTACTTTTTAGCTCACGTTGCCTTACGTCAACTCTACGTAACATCAAAATACTTGTCATATGACTAAAGGTAGAATTAGACGTGACATAGACATAACGCCATAACCATAGAAAGCCAAAACCCAATTTGTTTCTTATGGTTATGGCTATGGCATTATATTCGGGTATGTTCTGAGACACACTTCACCTATCACTTCACGCCTCAAGCATTTTGTCCACCCCATTTACTCCTATTTTTTGTTTCTTTCTTGGAGATAAGATTCATTAGGGTATTTAAAAAGAAGAGTACACCCTAGTAAATCCATTAAATACTCGAAACATAAGCGTAAATTGGGTGAATGAAATGCTTGAGGCGTGAAGTGAGAGGTGAAGTGTGTCTCAGAACATACCCGATTATGTTACTACTAATCGAATACATTGATTTCCATAGGCTTGGTTCAATCACCTGGTTGATATGGCCTTATGACGTTATGTTCATGTCACGTCTAATTCTACCTTAAGTTATGTTTACGCACGATGCCCAAATAACTTCCTTGAGCAATTGATAAATCGATACGTTCTGTTACCTCGACTATACGATTTTTTCTCAAAATATATTCCTTGAACAAAGCTATACTCATAAATCGACTACAGTTACGTTATTAATGTCACGTTACGTATAAGTTACGAATACTGCATTAAGGAAGGAATAAGAAAAATAATAACGTTAGCTTACGTTTACAAATGCAACTCAGCATATGATTGTGCGTACGTTGCGTTACGCCGACTCTACGTGGCACTGATTAACGTGAAATTACTTGGCAAGCGGTTAGATTACGTTTACGAATGAAACTCAACTAACTTTCATGGGAAAAACACTTAAAAAGATGGATTTTTAACTTATGGTTACGATGCATTACCTCGACCCTGTGAATAGTTGCAAACAATTCCTGAAAATCCATTGAAATTCACAAAATAAACCTCAAAAAATAAATTATTTTTTTGAAAAGAAAGGAACTCCACTTAAGGACACGTTACTGTTACATTAATAAGGCCACGTTACGTCAAAGTTACGAATACTGTTTCATGAATGGAAAGCTTCTGGTGGGAAAAAAGCCAATAGGTGTTAGAAAGCCAACTGAAATGAAGTCAACTGAAATTAAGTCAAGTGAAATTAGACGTTTCTTGCGTTACGACTCACAGTGTGACTAAGCATACGTTACGTTTACCTTATGGACGGGGTTTTTTTTAGCTATAGACGATCCATGATCGCAGAAAACAACCGTTACGCCGAAAATAGAATTGGAAAATTGTTTTGTTGCATTTTTATCTAACTAACGTCACCAAAGCTACGTTCCGGTTACCTTACGAACAGATCTAGGACTTCTAAAAGTCTAATAAAGCCCCTTAAGTTGTTTTTTATAGAAGGACTATCAGGAATTGGTTGTCTGTCTATGGAAGACCCCTTTAGGGGGATTTCTATGTACAGAAAACCCCTTTACGATGCCTTCTATTCATATAAGACCTCTTTAGGAGGTCATCTATGTATAGGAGACCACCTTAGGAGGTCTTCCATATATAGAAGACCCCCTTTGGGAAGACTCCTATGCATAGAAGACTCCTTATTGAGGTCTTCTATGTATAGAAGACCTCTTCAGGAGGTCTTCTAAGTACAGAAGACTTCTTTAGGAGGTCTTCTAAGTACAGAAGACTTCTTTAGGAGGTATTCTATGTATAGAAGACTCCTTTAGGAGGTAGTCTATGAAAAGAAGACCCCTTTATGAGGTCTTCTATGTATAGAAGACCCCTTTAGGAGGTAGTCTATGTATAGAAGACCCCTTCAAGAGGTATTCTAAGTATAGAAGACCCCTACAGGAGGTATTCCATGTATAGACCCCTACAGGACGTATTCTATGTATAGAAGACCCCTTCAGGAGGTATTCTATGTATAGAGGACCCCTTTAGGAGGTAGTCTATGTATAGAAGACCCCTTTAGGAGGTAGTCTATGTATAGAAGACCACTTTAGGAGGTCTTCTATGTATAGAAGACCCCTTCAAGAGGTATTCTATGTACAGAATATCGCTTTAGGGCGTCTTCTATAAACAGAAGAATTCTCTAGGAGGAATTCTATGTATAGAAGACCCCTTTAGGAGGTAGTCAATGTATAGAAGACCCCTTAATGAGGTCTTCTATGTATAGAAGACCCCTTTAGGAGGTAGTCTATGTATAGAAGACCCCTTAATGAGGTCTGCTATGTATAGAAGATTCATTTAGGGGGTCTTCTATGTATGAAAGATCCCTTCAGGAGGTATTCCTAGTACAGGAGACTTCTTTAGGAGGTATTCTATGTATAGAAGACCCTTTCAGGATGTTTTCTATGTATAGAATATTCCTTTAGGGGGTATTCTGAGTACAGAAGACTTCTTTAGGAGGTCTTCTATGTGTAGAAGACCCCTTCAGGAGGTATTCTATGTATAGAAGACCCCTTCAGGAGGTATTCTATGTATAGAAGACCCCTTCAGGAGGTATTCTAAGTAGAGAAGACTTCTTTAGGAGGTCTTCTATATATAGAAGATCCCTTCAGGAGGTAGTCGATGTATAGAAGATCCCTTAATGAGGTCTGCTATGTATAGAAGACCTCCTCAAGAGGTCTTCTATATGTAGAAGACCCTTTCAGGAGGTCTTCTATGTATAAAAGATCCCTTCAGGAGGTATTCTAAGTACTGAAGACTTCTTTAGGAGGTCTTCTATGTATAGAAGACACCTTTAGGAGGTATTCTATGTATAGAAGACCCCTTTAGGAGGTCTTTTATGTATAGAATACCCCTTTAGGAGATCTTCTATGGAGGTATTTTATATTTATGACCCCTTTAGGAGGTCTTCTGTGTATAGAAGACCCCTTTAGGAGGTCTTCTATGTATAGCAGACCCCTTTAGGAGGTAGTCTATGTATAGAAGACCCCTTCAAGAGGTATTCTAAGTATAGAAGACCCCTACAGGAGGTATTCTATGTATAGACCCCTACAGGGCGTATTCTATGTATAGAAGACCCCTTCAGGAGGTATTCTATGTATAGAGGACCCCTTTAGGAGGTAGTCTATGTATAGAAGACCCCTTTAGGAGGTAGTCTATGTATAGAAGACCACTTTAGGAGGTCTTCTATGTATAGAAGACCCCTTCAAGAGGTATTCTATGTACAGAATATCGCTTTAGGGCGTATTCTATAGACAGAAGAATTCTCTAGGAGGAATTCTATGTATAGAAGACCCCTTTAGGAGGTAGTCTATGTATAGAAGACCCCTTAATGAGGTCTTCTATGTATAGAAGACCCCTTTAGGAGGTAGTCTATGTATAGAAGACCCCAAATGAGGTCTGCTATGTATAGAAGATTCCTTTAGGGGCTCTTCTATGTATGAAAGATCCCTTCAAGAGGTATTCTAAGTACAGAAGACTTCTTTAGGAGGTCTTCTATGTGTAGAAGACCCCTTCAGGAGATATTCTATGTATAGAAGACCCCTTCAGGAGGTATTCTATGTATAGAAGACCTCTTCAGGAGGTATTCTATGTATAGAAGACCCCTTCAGGAGGTATTCTATGTATAGAAGACCCCTTCAGGAGGTATTCTAAGTATAGAAGACCCCTTCAGGAGGTATTCTATGTATAGAAGACCCCTTCAGGAGGTATTCTAAGTACAGAAGACTTCTTTAGGAGGTCTTCTATGTATAGAAGATCCCTTCAGGAGGTAGTCGATGTATAGAAGATCCCTTAATGAGGTCTGCTATGTATAGAAGACCTCCTCAAGAGGTCTTCTATATGTAGAAGACCCTTTCAGGAGGTCTTCTATGTATGAAAGATCCCTTCAGGAGGTTTCTAAGTACAGAAGACTTCTTTAGGAGGTCTTCTATGTATAGAAGACACCTTTAGGAGGTATTCTATGTATAGAAGACCCCTTTAGGAGGTCTTCTATGTATAGAAGACCCCTTTAGGAGGTCTTTTATGTATAGAATACCCCTTTAGGAGATCTTCTATGGAGGTATTTTATATTTATGACCCCTTTAGGAGGTCTTCTGTGTATAGAAGACCCCTTTAGGAGGTCTTCTATGTATAGCAGACCCCTTTAGAAGGTCTTCTATGTGTAGAAGGCCCCTTTAGGAGGTCTTCTATGTATAGCAGACCCCTTTAGGAGGTCTTCTACGTATAGCAGACCCTAGTAGGAGGTCTTTTATTTGTAGAAAACCCCTTTAGGAGGTCTTCTATGTATAGAAGACCCCTTTAGGAGGTCTTCTATGTATAGAAGACCCCTTTAGGAGGTCTTTTATGTATAGAATACCCCTTTAGGAGATCTTCTATGGAGGTATTTTATATTTATGGGACCCCTTTAGGAGGTCTTCTATGTATAGAAGACCCCCTTAGGAGGTCTTCTATGTATAGAAGACCCCTTTAGGAGGTCTTCTATGTATAGAAGATCCCTTTAGGAGGTCTTCTATGTATAGAAGACACCTTTAGGAGGTCTTCTATGTATAGAAGACCCCTTTAGGAGGTCTTTTATGTATAGAATACCCCTTTAGGCGATCTTCTATGGAGGTATTTCATATTTATGAGGCCCCTTTAGGAGGCCTTCTATGTATAGAAGGCCCCTTTAGGAGGCCTTCTATGTATAGAAAATCCCTTTAGGAGGTCTTCTATGTATAGAAGACCCCTTTAGGAGGTCTTCTATGTATAGCAGTCCCCTTTAGGAGGTCTTCTATGTGTAGAAGACCCCTTTAGGAGGTCTTCTATGTATAGCAGACCCCTTTAGGAGGTCTTCTATTATAGAAGACCCCTTTAGGACTTCTTTTATGTATAAAATACCCCTTTAGGAGGTCTTTTATGTATAAAATACCCCTTTAGGAGATATTCTATGGAGGTATTTTATATTTATGGGACCCCTTTAGGAGGTCTTCTATGTATAGAAGGCCCCTTTAGGAGGCCTTCTATGTATAGAAGGCCCCTTTAGGAGGACTTCTATGTATAGAAGGCCCCTTTAGGAGGCCTTCTATGTATAGAAGATCCCTTTAGGAGGTCTTCTATGTATAGAAGACCCCTTTAGGAGGTCTTCTATGTATAGAAGACCCCTTTAGGAGGTCTTCTATGTATAGCAGACCCCTTTAGGAGGTCTTCTATGTGTAGAAGACCCCTTTAGGAGGTATTCTATGTATAGTATCTATATAAATCCGCTTTCGGTCTTATATAGGTTTTCTATCTAGGGAAGACCCCTTTGGAAGGCTTTATCTATACTGTAGCCGTTTAGGAGGTTTTCTATTTATAGAAGACTTTTTTGGAACTTCATATATTTGTGCAGAGCACCTTAATGGGGTCTCTTATTCAACATTTTTCTTTAGTCGGTTTTCTCAGCACCGAAAGCTCGATCACAATCCTGACTTCGTTAATCACCCATCTCTCATATCAAATATTTAACCAAATATCTAATAAAAAAAAACCTCCCACAACAACAATAATAACAATATCAAAGAGAGCACAAGCAATGTAAGAACAGCGGAGCGTCCAATTGTCTTTTTGCAACTGTTGTTCCGTTTTGATGCAATTCTGTGGTAAAACTTCGAGCGAAAAGTCAACAGCAGCAGCTGGCATACATTTCGAAAATGGTGGATACACACACGCACACACATAGAAATACTCCTCCTATTCAAATAAACAAAACCTATGAAAAAATCGCAACAATACTGTAATTATTTTATTAAAAAATACATTTTGTAAAAATATAATTAAAGACAAATTATTTTAGAAAAGTACCTCAAAATATAGAAAAACAAAAATATATGTTTAATAAAAAATAGAGAAAAATATAATAAAATGTTATTGTACAAATTAAAAAAAGGATTATACATATTTTTGAAAATTATTTTGAACGAAATAATTGATTTTCGAAACATAATTAAAGTAAAGAAAACGGTTTTGGCTTTGATTATAAAATATACATTTCAGGAAAATATAATAAAAATTAAAAAGTAATATTTAAATAAGGAACTTTTGTTATATTTTGGTTAAACTATTAAATTGCAAACGAAAACCGTAAATAATATTTTTTCTTTAAATTTAGTTATAAAACATTAAAATATAAAATAATTGATAATAACAAATTGTTTTTTTTTTAATCACCATAAGTTTTGTTTTTATTTTTAATTTTCTTTTCGCAATTTCTTGTTTAATGATAATTTATTTCGTAATGTATTAAAAAATGTATGATAAATTAATTATGTAAGTAATAATAAAATAATGTAATAAGTAAAATAATTTTGTATTTATTTGTTTTCTTTTTGTGTAATATATAAACGTAATAATATTAATTTTGTAATTTTAAAATGTGTTTTTCTTTGTTTTTTTGCTTAAAAAAAATAAAATGCAATAAATATTAAATTTGTTTTTTTTCTGCTAATATTTTAATACAAATTTATCGTATAAATAATTTTTTGTGCAATTATTTAATTTTTGTTAGTTCTGTATTAATTAATTGTGTGTTTTGAATTTTTATTGTAAATATTTCTATATATAGTTATTCCAAAATAAAATTTAATTTTTAATTATTTTAATTTGTATGTTTCACATTAATAATTTGTATACATCTACAACAATAACTACACAAACCACATTAAACCACAAACACACACAGACACATGTAAACACTCAAAGAAAATTAATATTTTTATTTTTTTAAAATAAAATATTAAAAATTGTTTATGAAAATTTTTATTTCTTAAAGAAAAATTAAATTATGAAAAAAGTAAAAAAAAATGCCTTTGGAGTTTTATTTAAGAAGTGGGTATCAAGAAGATGGGAGTTCATCTGTGTTTAGAAAATACCTTTAGAATGCCTTCTGTCCATAAAATATGATATTTCCGTCCGAAGAAGACAATAGAAAATGCATTTGGAACATACGGTATCTATAGAGGAACATTTTAGGAGTCCTCCCATTTACGGAAGAATGCTTCTTCCCTCTTCTGTCAGTTTTGAAGGTCTTCAATCAAAGTAAAAATTAGTTAATATACCTTCTATCTAAAGAAGACTCTCTTGTAGACTCTCGTGTCCAGTCTACAAATATAATTTTGGCTGTGAAAGAAGTCGACATATAACTTGGAAAGCGTTACGACTCATTCTGATTCTAATCATATGTCAAGTTGAAATTAGGCATATTTTTATGTAGATCATCGCAAAACAACCTTGGAAAAGGGTTTTTATTACATTTTAATCTCATTAACGTTAGCAAAGCTACCTACTTCCGAAAAGTCTGATAAAAGCAACTTATGTAAGCCTTTTATCCATCAAATGACCCCAATAGAATTAGTTTTTCAACTAAAGAGAGTAATTATCTACATAAGACCTCTTCCGGATGTTTTCTATCTAAGGAACACCCCTTTGTAAAGAGCTTCATCTAAATCAAACATCGTCTACCTCTAGAAGAACCCTAGTTAATCTTCTAATCTTCTATGTTAGGAAGGTCCCTTAGCATTCTACAAATAAAATAACATTTTTAATAAACAGTTATGAATAGAATACCCCTTTAAAAATGGAGAGGTTATGAGGCGTTCCATATGCAGCACTTTAGAAAACAAACCCGTTTATATGGTTTTCTATATAAAGAATATTGTTCGAGAGATTTCTATGTATACAATACCACCTTAAAAAGCCTTTAGGTTATTTTCTAGCTATAGAATGCAAAGCATTCTTTAGAAGACCTTCTGTGTACAGGACGTCTTCTTCAGGACGTCTTCTATCAATAGAAAATCCCTTATGGAAGACATTTATCAATAGAAGACGCCTCCATCAATAGAAGACCCTTAAGCAGGTCTTTCATTCACATAACACCACTTTAGAAAGTGTTGTATCTATAGAAGACCCACTTAGGAAGTGTTCTGTCTATAAAATACCCATTTAGGAAGTATTTTATTTATAGAATAGAGGCATCGGAAATCTGCTATCTTGCAGCAATAGGATGAGATCAATTTCCAATAGATCACTTCGGGAGATCTTCTATGTATAGATGGTTGTTGTTGTAGCAACGCAAATGTGTTCGTTCGTGTATAGTTATCCTCTAGTTCTAGTTCCTCTGTATCCAGAGTCAAGAATTCTGCAACCTGGACTGGTTGCGTCCATAAGGAGTGAGGTTAGCTTGGCAGCTAAACAAATGCAGTGTATCGGGCCTAATACGAATTGAGGCGGCTGCATCGTCCGGATCTTAACTGGGCTAAAACCACTCGTGTTTGCCTTGGCAGCTGGCGTTCTTCTGCTGCGATAGATGGGGCGGCTGCATCGTCCGGATCTTAACTGGGCTAAAACCACTCGTGTTTGCCTTGGCAGCTGGCGTTCTTCTGCTGCGATTAGGGTTTTGGGTTTTCCCGGTTTTTGTCATTCCCGGGAAACGGGAATTATAAAATCGTCATTCCCGGGAATCCGGGATTTCCCGGGAAATTTTAAAATACGAGAGAGGATCAATATTTTCGAGATTTTTTTATCTTCCCATAGTAACTTGTATGAAATACAATATTTTCAGAGAGTTGCGGGCTCAAAAAATGGATTACACGTTTTCGTTCTATCGATTAAAACCGAAAAAAAGTGTGGAAAATGCACCATGTTGCCCGG
This sequence comes from Musca autumnalis, assembly GCF_047663935.1. NCBI lineage: Eukaryota > Metazoa > Arthropoda > Insecta > Diptera > Muscidae > Musca > Musca autumnalis. Next base: position 56,298,682 of record NW_027411644.1, on the reverse strand, counting down.
ATTTTGCCGCACTGGCCATTTCCAAATCGCTCGATGGAAAGTGATTTGGCTCAAACAATGTAGTTATTGATCAGAAATTCCAATTTTATGGACTTCGAAAATCGTATGTTTTATTCTTATGCTTAAGATTGATTGAAACAAGTAAGAAAGTATCAGTCAGCTGTGCGACAGAGATATACCCTAAGCCTCGAGCCTAAAGAAAAGAAGCAAACACAATACTTCTGACGTTTCTAGAGGCTTTTTGAGTTTTTGAACCAATTTCTTAGGAAGTATGGATTTGCCCCGAAAAAATTTGTACAGTGTTAACTAGGGCAGACACATGTTGCCAAACATTTAAAGGAGAGAGTGTGGGAGATTTCTCCCTTCAACGGTTATCTTGCGTACTACCCAATGTAGTTGGTATCGGCAGGCTTTTTTGAGATTTTGTGCCTTTACCTCAGGAAGAGTGGACTTGCCCTCCCCAAAAAAAAGGGCCTTCAACCATAAATTTTTGGAAAGAATTTCAAAACGATTCGGGATGTGCTGTTAAACTGCACTTTTCCTAAATTTTGTGTTGGAGGTACCCGAAAAGCTGGACCGTTATAGTTCATATACATGACTAGATGAAATAATACGATGTGCAAAGTTTAGACCAATCGGAACTTCCTGCGGGAGTTATTTTCCATTTTAGTTGTTGCCTTCAAGGTTTCTTGTAGCTTTTAAGACATTATCTCAGGAAGTATGGACTTGCCCGTCGTAAATGGGGGCGTAAAGACAAACTGCTGAAAACATTTCAAATCGACCCGAGAGGAGCTCTTAAACTTCACTTTTTCCGAATTTTGTGTGGAACCCGTTCTATGCCTGGAACTAATATTACCATATGCAAAATTATGACCGATTCAGTTACTCTCTTCGAGAGTTGTCGTGCGCACCATTTTAGTGATAGTTGTTGAACTTTTGTGGGGAAGTTACCGGAAGTAGTTGTCCACCGATATGGTCCATCTTCGAATTTAAACTAAGTTTGAAAAAAATCAAATGCCAAATTTTTGACCTGATCGGTGGCTTCGTTCGGCACCATCCAGCCAGCCGGAATCTCTTTTAGCCCAATGACTGAGGGTATAAAAATGGGACTTTCGCACTTAAATGGAACAGAATAAAAATCCGTCATTATAGTCCATGTTTTTGGTGCGGCTCTTATAACTTTTTCCCAGAAAACACTTTTGTGGATTAAAATTATTTCCAAATCGTTTGTAATTTATTGATTCTGTAAAATCTAATCGTTTTCTGATTCTATGGTATAAAAGGGCATAGTTTATTCATTCATTTACTATTAGTTTTGATAAATGTAGAAATATATTTCCCGATTTCCCGGGAAATACGATTTTGTTTCCCGGGAAAATCCCGTAACCAAAAAACCGAGAATTCCCGGGAATTCCCGGTGCGGGATTTCCCTACCCAAAACCCTAGCTGCGATAGATGGGGGGTGATCTCCAAGTACGGCATTCACACTGTATCTCTGTACTGCCTGCGCAACCATGTCAGTGTGAATGCTATCCAAGCATGCCTGATAAGCTCGTTGGTCTAGAGTTTCTCTCTTATACCTTTGGACCTCTCTCTCTAGATCATGATGATCTCTCCTGGCGTGCCTGGGTGGAGGAAGCCTGTCTATTAAATCGTGACAGGGATGCTCACTGCGATAACACCCAAGCAGGTACTGGATCGACAACATTTTATTGTGTTGACGCACCGGTAAAATCTTCGTCTCCTCATGAAGATGGTGAACAGTGTGGCAGTGGATTAAGCGGCGGATATTTCCATATTCCTCAGATGGAAGAACTGCACTAGGTCAGCTATGTAGACATTTAACCTATCACATACGTCATCGATGATAGGACCCGACGCCAAGATCGTACAATCATCCGCATACATCACGATCTCTATACCGTCTGGAGGGTGTGGAATTTCAGAAAGGGGGGGAACTCCCTGTTTCACTCTACGGGGTTTGGACTTCTTGTTTCTGAATTCCACAAACGACTGGCGTCCGCACATATAGATGATTACCCAACGTTTCAAACATGGCTGGAGATTAGTCTTCTCTATATCCTCGAACAGCTTGGCATGGTTGACGGTATCGAAGGCCTTCGATAGGTCAAGAGCCACCATGACTGTTCGGTCGCACGGCCTTTTCTGATATGTGTGGATATGGCGTATAATGCTGTTGTAGTACTATGCATTTTCCGAAATCCATGTTGATGTTGGGCAACTGGAAAACACCTTCTCATCGTGGGGAGGAGTAGTGCCTCTAGGATCTTTGCTACTGGCGACAGGAACGAAATCGGCCTGTACGATTCACCTCTTCTGGTATCCTTGCAAGGCTGCAGTAGCGGGACCACCCTGCCAACTTTCCAGGTTTCTGGTATAATATGGGTGGCTAACGATAGGTTGAGGACTCTTGTTAAATACTCAACTCCAGGTTCATCCAGTTGCTTAAGCATTACCATCGATATTCGGTGTGGGTCCAACGCTTTGGATGATTTCGCGTTTCGGATGGCATCTGCACATCCCTCATCGTAAATTGTGGTGGTACCTCCGCGGCTGGAAGGGCTCTTCTTATACGGCGTAGCACACTTCTCTTCGCCCTATCACTCTCGGGGTGCTCTATGAACTGCCGGTTAAAATAACACGCGCACCTCTTTGGGTCAGTTACTGTCACGCCGTTGAAAGTAACTGCTGTTCTGTCATCCTTCTTTTCAGGATTCGAGAGTGATTTAACCGTTGCCCACAATTTACTTAATCCTGCACCAATGTTGCATTGCTTCAGGTGGTCTAGCCACTTTTTCCGCTTATGTTCGCCTACTAACCTGTTGACTTCAAGAGTAAGCTCTCTAACTCTTGGGTCTTCAGGGTTCGTACGACGAAGCTCATCACGCTCATTTTCTATTCCCGTCGCCTCTGCTGGGAAATTTGGTCTTATTTTGGGTATTCGACCAGCAGGTATGTATCGAGCGGCTGCTGCAGTGATGATGTCCCGGAAAGTTTTCTCAGCTACCCGAGGATCTGAGGGAGTGGGCAATTTTCTGACGCGGTGATTGGTAAATTCTCTGAACCCTTGCCAATCAGGTTCAGGAAAGTACGGCGTTCAGAGGTTATGAAATCGGGTGGTCTGTTTACGGAGATGATGATAGGGAGGTGGTCCGAGCTAAGGGAAATGACAGATTGCCAGGATACGTCATTTATCAGACCTGGTGACACAATGGTGATATCTGGCGAGCTGTGGCAGTCTCCTCTGATCCTCGTAGGAGCGTCTTCATTCACCGTGCAAAACGTGGAGCTATCAATTTGCTCAGCCAGCGCTGTACCCCTCTTGTCATTACCTAGGACGGAATGCCAAAGCTCGTGATGAGCATTGAAGTCCCCTAGCACCAGACGGTTATTGCCATCTAAAAGCGAACTAATATCGGGCATATAACGCGGGGCACAGCTATTCATCGGCGGTATGTACACATTAAGCAGCTCTACCTCAGCAGTACCACACTTTACTGCTACCCCCATACATTCAATGTGTGGGTCACTAGACACAAGCTCAAGCGAGATAGGTCTGTACTGGACAGACTGGTGTATCAGGAAGGCAAGTCCTCCTCCTCCGCTTCTTGTGCGATCTTTCCTGTAACCATCACAACGCAAGCTACAGGTGGCGGTTATCTTTGTTTCTTGGATCGCGGCGACCATGATATTTTTCCGACTCATAAAATCTACAATTTCGCTGACCTTATTGCGGAGACCGTTGCAATTGAATTGCAGGAAAGATGAATTTCCGGGCCGTTGAACAACAACATGTGGTGTTAGGTGCTGCATTTGGTGTTGTTGGGGAGACTGCGGGGGCGTCTCGTATTCCGACGACGACGTAGAAAACGCACTGGGCGATGCGCTGACGCAGCAAGCAGCAACATACCTATCGCTGTAATTCCGGGTGCTACTAAGGCCAGAGCACCCACGAAAATGCACCCATTCCATACATCCATTACGTCTCACCATTGTTGGCATGTGGTGGATGCGTATCTGGCAAACGGAACAGAATCATACTGGCCCGGGGTTCATCTCTATCCCGGCACGGACCAGAGGAGCTCGGAGCAGCCATTCCGGGATAAACTGCCGCTCCCATGGTGAAAAAAATAATAAGTCGTGTATCAATAGAAGAACCCTTAAGAAAACTTCCATCTATAAAATATCCCTTTGAGAGAACTTCTATCTATAGAGGATCCATTTATGAGGTGCTAAATTGACCGAAGGCCTCTTTAGGGGTCTTCTATAAGTAAAATTGAAAGTCTTCCATCAATAGAACAGCCTTTTGCAGGTTTTATATCAATAGAAGACTTCCTTAGGAGGTGTTTCATCGTTCGAAGGCGCTTTAAGGAGGTCTTCCATCCATAGAAGACCATATTAGGAGGTATTTTATGTACAGAAGACCACTTTAGAACGCCTTCTATCAGTAGAAAACTCTTTCAGAAGGTCTTCTATATGTAGAAGACCCATTTTAGATCGTATATTTCTAGAAGACCCCTTTAGGAGGTATTCCATTAATAGAAGTCTCTTTTTGAGGTCTTCCATCAATAGAAGACTCCATTAGGAGGTTTTCCATCATTTGACCTCCCAAAAATTCTACCTATAAATTCCCCCTTAAGATATCTTCTATATTTAGAAATAACTGTAGAATGACTCTTTAGGAGGACTTCTCACTACTGAAGTCTGATGTAAAAGGGCTTATAGCTACAGAAGAACCCATTAGAAGCTCTTCTATTGACAGAAGTCCCTCCTTTAGGAGGTTGGTTTCTGTCTATAGGACCATTTTAGGATTATTTTATCTATAGAAACCCTTTTTAGGAGGTCTTCCATCTATAAAAGTATCCCTCTAGGAGGCCTTCTATCGATAGAGGATCACTTTATGAAGTTTTTACTCAACAGTAGACCCCTTAAGGAGGATTCCATCCATAGAAGACCAATTTAGGAGCTCTTTATAGCCCTTTTAGGATTTATTTTATCTATAGAAACCCTTTTTAGGAGGTCTTCCATCTATAAAAAGAGCCCTCTAGGTGGCCTTCTATCTATAAAGGATCTCTTTATGAAGTTTTTACTCACCAGTAGACCCCTTAAGGAGGATTCCATCCATAGAAGACCAATTTAGGAGCTCTTTAGAAAGTCTTCAATCTATAAGACAGACTTTTCGGAATTCTGTTATCTATTGAAGACTCATTTTGGTGGTCTTCTATCTACAGAAGACCCATTTTGAAGGCCTTGTATTTACAGCAGACTAACTTTGAAGGGCTTCTATTTATAAAGGACCCATTTAAGAGATTTTCAATTTAAGGAAGACCCTTTGGGAGATCTTCTATCTACAGAGAACCCCTTTACGAGTTCTTACGAAGCCTTCTATCTGTAGAAGACGTTTTTTGGGAGGTCTTTTATCTATAGAAGACCTCTTTATAAGGCATTTCATCAATTGAAGACTCCTTAAGAAGGTTTTCCATCAATAATATCCCTTTAGGAGGACTTCTATATTTACATAAGATTGTTCTATCTATAGAAAACCTCTTTAGGGGATATTCTTCCTATGGTAGAACCCTTATTAGGTCTTTTATCTATAGAATGTTCCCTTTAGCAGGGGTCTTCTATTAATAGAAGAACCCTTTAGGAGATTTTCCATGTACAGAAGAAATAAAGTCTTTTATAATAAAGAAGGAGGTCAGGGAGTCTTCTATTTATTAAAAACGCTTTTAGGTGCTCTACTGTCTATAGAAGACTCCTATAGAAAGTCATCTATCTATAAAATAAAATAAAAATGAAAGGGTCCTCATGAATACTTTTTCTATCCTCTGATGCACTTTTCTATCAGAAAATGTACTCAAGTTCATGAAAAACTACCTCAAAGTCATTCTTTCTGTATGAAAGATTGCTGCGAATCCCTCGTTGTATAAGAAAGATACTCTAAAAAATTAAGACTCCTCAGCAGCACCTATCCAAAAATGCCTCAGGGTACTTAAGACCTGCGTACATAAGCTGCCTCGCCTGCTTACCTTGCTTGCTTCTGATAAAAGAATAAAAAAGAAAAGGGCAATCCAGTTCGAAATTTGCTCGGCCTTCTTTATTCTTTTATTTTTATTATGTCAGAAATGAAGCAGAAAAGCAAGGCAACCAGGCAAGGCAGCTTATGTACGCAGGCCTTTATTCTGTAACTTTTTAAAAACTTTGCTCACTATTTTACAACAATTTCATTTGTTTGTTTTGTAGTTGTTACAAAAACAAAAGAAATTTTAACAACTTTTTAATCGATAAAAGGTACAGAATAGGTACCCAAGAGTCCTCTTTCTATAGAAAAGTGTCCTCCGGTACACCCTTTATATAAGAATGGATCCCCTAAATTATAATTTTTATAGAAAACGTCAAAGCAGAATTTTAAGAGGAATACTCCGAAAGAGCACCTTCTCTATAGGAAAAGTTTCTCAAGAAATACTTTTCTATAAGAAAAGAAACCTCAGGAACACCCTTTCTATAGAAAAAACTAGTACCCTTTTCTGTAAGAAAGAGCCCTCCGCAGTGTCCATTGTTTAAGAAAATATCCTCTAGATCAAAATGAGTCCATCCACAATTCTATAAGATGTTCTTAGGAGCACACTAGTATTGGGGGAAGATGTACTCTGCCGGTTTTAACAGCATATAGTGATTGAGAATTGGCTTTACAGTTTGTCTTAAACATTTCTACATCGAATATTTTACTCTTGACTGCTAGTCCTACACATTTCATACACTCCACGTCAGTAGAATAGAACACCTAAATGTTTGTTAATGTTAGCTTATTTATCCCGAACCGAATGAATCTACGTTTCTAATCTTGTAGGGATTAAAAGTCTATGATGTTTCATATCAAACACAGATATAATTATGTTTCTACTTCTTCGCGAAATTATTTTCTGGTCATTTTTCCGATAGTACTATGAAAAATGGGCATTTATTTTTGGTCGTAATAAAATCGCAACTTTGTAAGCCAGAAGTGTTAGTTTACATTATTTGTTGGATACTTACTTACTTAGCTGGCCTATTACAGAACAGTTGTTAAGCCGAACTAAGAAATTATCTCCAACTCTCTCTGCTTAGTGCTTCGTTTTCTGGAATACCGCGCCTTGTCATCTCTTCATCCACTTGTTTGAGCCATCTATTCTTTGGCCTGCCAATTCTGCGTGCACCACCATGCGGCCCGAATTTATACGTCTTTTTAGCGGGCTCATCATCGCTCATTCCTATGATATGGCCTAGCCAACGCAATCGCAGATACAATTCGTGGTTCATACGACGTCGATATTCACCGTCAACGCAGATTGATCCATAGATCTTTCGAAGAATTTTTCTCTCAAACACACCAAGTACTGCCTTGCGCAAGTACCAGGCTTCTGAACCATGCATCATCAGCACGGGTAGTATCATTGTTTTGTAAAGCGTTGTTTTTGTTTGACGAGATGTGGCTTTATTCCTAAACTGCTTACTCAGCCCGAAGTAGCATCTGTTGGCCAACACTATTCTTCTTCGTATTTCACAACTGATGTTGTTGGTTGTGTTTACGGCGGTGCCGAGATAGACGAAGTCCTTTACTACCTCAAATCTCTATGGATGCATTGCGCGACGACACCATTAACTTTGTCTTCTCGCCGTTTACCGTCAGACCCACTTTAGCAGATTCCCTTTCGACTTTTTCAAAGGTATCAGTTACTTGCTTTACCGATCGACCTATGATTTCAATGTCATCGGCATAAGCAAGTAACATATGGCTGTTCGTATATATTGTGTCACTTCTTTTCACCTTCGCATCTCGTATAACCTTTTCCAGCAGAATGTTGAAAAGATCACACGAGAGGCCATCACCTTGTCTGAAACCTCTTTTGGTACCAAACTCTACGGTGAGGTTCTTTCCTATTTTAACTGACGATCGAGTATCAGTTAATGTTATTCTACAAAGTCGGATGAGCTTTGCAGGGATACCAAATTCAGACATGATATGGAATACTTCTGAACGTAGGGGGCTGTCGAAGGCTGCTTTGCAATCAACAAAAATGTGGTAAGTGCCGATCTGCACCTGTTGGGTCTTCTCCAGGATTTGCCGCAGGGTAAATATCTGGTCAATGGTGGACTTGCCAGGTCTAAAGCCGCATTGGTATGGTCCAATTATCTCGTTGACCATAGGCTTTAGTCGTTCGCACAATATCCCTGACACTATCTTGTAGGCGATAGGGAGAAGACTTATGCCCCTATAGTTGGAGCATACAGTCTTATCTCCTTTCTTGTGGACGGGACACAGGATGCTCAGGTTCCAATCGTCGGGTACGCGTTCTTCCTGCCAGATGGTGCTAACTAGCTGATGCATACACCTTATCAGCGCGTCACCTCCGGTTTTAAACAGCTCGGCTGGTAAGCCATCGGCTCCTGCTGCTTTATTATTCTTCAGCCGGTTGATTGCTGTTTTTACCTCATCTTGGCCGGGCGGTATACATCCTATACCATCTTCTGGGATTGGATCTGTGGTATCATCGTCTTCGCTACTATTGGATACCAGCAGATTGGAGAAATGTTCCTTCCATATCCTGAGCACGCTATCTGTATCTGTTACCAGATTACCTTGCTGGTCTCTACAGGAGGATGTGCCTGTACCAAAGCCATCTGTTTGATGTTTCAATCTTTGGTAGAATTTTCGGACTTCATTCTGGCTCCTGTACATCTCGATTTTTTCACAGTCCCGCTTTTCCATTTCTCTCTTTTTCTTGCGGAAAAGACGTTTCTCTTCTCTCCTTTTCTCCCGATATCTCTCTCGTGCGCTACGCGTTGCTACTGATTGTAAAGTAGCTCTATTTGCCGCATTTTTCTCTTCGGTAGCAACACGACACTCCTGGTCATACCATGAATTCCTTTGTGAAGGTCTCTGGAATCCAAGTATGGATTTTGCGGCTGTTTGCATGGAGTGGGCAATATTTTGCCATTGCGCTGCTATGTTATCGGGACGAGGAGTGCTTTCATTAAGCAATTGGGCTAATTGAGTGGAATATGCTGTGGCTATCTGTTGTGTGTGCAGCCTATCGATGTCCAACTTCCGCGTTGTGTCTGTTCGTGCTTTATTTGCAACGTTTAGACGGGTACGTACCTTTGCTGCAACAAGGTAGTGGTCCGAATCAATGTTTGCGCCTCGGAACGATCGTACATCCAATACGCTGGATGAATGTCTTCCATCTATTACAACATGATCAATTTGATTACTTGTTCTTTGATCTGGAGACAGCCAGGTGCCCTTATGAATATCGAGATGATTAAATCTGGTACTGCTAACTACCATGTTTTTTGCAGCTGCAAAGTCTATCAGCCTCATACCATTGTCAGATGATTCACTGTGGAGACTGAATTTCCCGACTGTTGGGCCAAAGATATTCTCCTTTCCAATTTTGGCATTAAAATCGCCTAGAATGATTTTAATGTCATGGGCAGGGCAACGGTCATATGTTACTTCTAAGCGCTCGTAAAATATATCATTGGTCTGTTCGTCCTTTTCTTCAGTTCTTATGGGTGAACGCGCGGCACATGTTAGCTCACTACCTTTAACGGGTGTTAAAGGCAGTTCCCCAGGTGACACCACGGGGAGGTCAGTGTCCACTTGAGATGAAAGAGGGACCAAGATAAATCCTGGGCTTTGCCATGTTAAAGCCGGTCAAGACCGTTGCTTGGTATCATTCATCCCCTACGTCAGACCTTTAGGAGGTCTACTCTACATAAAAGACCCCTTTAGGAGATTTTCTGTCTACAGAATTGCCCTTTAGGAGGTCTTCTATCTACGAAAGATTCCTTTAGGAGGTCTCCCATTTATAGAGGATCCCTTTAGGAGGACTTCTGTCTACAAAAGAATCATTTAGGTGGTATCCTATATACAGAATACTCCTTAAGAAGTCTCGTATCTATAAAAGACCCCTGTAGGAGTTCTCCAATCTATAGAAGTCCCCTTTAGGAGAACTACTATATATATAGAAGACCCTTCAGGAGGTCTACTATCTATAGAAAACCGCTTCAGGAGGTCTTCTATCTATAGAAAGACCGCTTCAGTAGGGCTTCCTTTGGGAGATTTTCTTGTCTTCAAAAGACTCCTTCAGGAGGTATTCTGTATATAGAATACTAATTCGGAAGGTCTTCTACATATAAAAGACCCCTTTATGAGGTATTATATCTATAGAAAACCGCTTTAGAAGATCTTCTGTCTATAGAAAACTCATTTAGGAGACCTTCTGTTTATAGGAGCCTCCTTTAGGATGTATTTTGTCTATAGAAGACTATATATAGAAGACGTCTTTAGGAGATTTTCTATATGTAAAAAACCCATTTCGGATATCATCTATCTCTATAGAAGGCCATTTCAAAAGTTCTTCTCTCTAGGGGATCTTCTTTATGCAGAAAGGCTCTTTAAGAGGTCTTTTGTATATAGAAGGATCCTGTAGAAGGTCTTCTGTCTATGGGACCTCCTAACGAGGGTTCGTCCATCAATAGAACACTCTTTTATGAGGTTTTTTATCTATACACCACCCCTTTTGGATGTCTGCTATCTGTAGAAAAAATTCTAAAGAATAGTCCTTTAGGGGGTAGAGAAGACCCATTTTCGTGGTCTTATATATATAGATGGTCCTTTCAGGTCGTGTATCTGTAGAAGACCCATTTGGGAGGTTTTCTATCTACAGAAGGGACCTTTGGATACAGAAAATTGTTTTAGGGTCCTTCGTAGCACCCCTTCTATAAGAAAGTATACTCTAAAGTCAGCGCGCTCATCCTTTCTGTCTCCTTATTAGCACCTTTTCTATAAGAAGGGGTTCTCAAGATTACATCTTTCATAACAAAAGGATTACATCTTCTCCAACAAAGAGTCCTCATGTCACAATTTCTGAAAGAAATGGTCCTCAAGATCACCCTTTCTATATTAAATATTATTATTGGTCGTTCTTTTTCCTCAAGATCAACCTTTCTATAAGAAAGGCTCTACAAGATCACTTTTTCTTTCTTTCAACGGTTTCTCAATAAAAACTTCTCAGGAAATCACTTTTCTATTAAAAAGAACTTCAAGGTCATAACTTCTGTTTAAAAAAAGGTTCGTCAAGATACACTTTTTGATAAAAATTGGTCGTCAGGAGCACCCTTTCTATAGAAAAAATCCTAAAGTCACGAAGAAATGGTTCTTCATAGAACCATTCTATAAAAGTTCTCATCTCAGATCATTTCTTCTACAAGAAAAGTGTCATCAAAGTCACTTTTTCCTACAAGAAAATGGCCTCAAGAGCACATTTTCTATAACAATAGTTCCCTTAAAAGTACTCGTCTGTCACTTAAAAAACAGTTTTGGTAAAAAAATCAGTAAAATCAGTTTATATCGGTTTTAACGCACAGTATTTCAGAATCCGATTCTACTGGCGAAAACCCAATTGTTTATCATAGATTAGCGGGAGAATATTATTAAATGAACAGACCTCCAAAAGGGTGGATTGGTCAACTCTGTGAAATATGTTGGTTGGTCTGTTAAAGGAGTTGGATTTTTGGAGCACTTCATTGATCAGGCCTGGTGTTAAAACCATAATATATTGTGAAGTGTGAGATTGTAATTTAACCATTCTGATGAGATGTTTATTCATTATTACTACGTCTTCTAAAACAGTTTTTAATATAATTATCCAGTCGCAGCTTCAAAAAAATATCGTTAACAATCCATAGGTTTAATTTATATCATAATCTAATATCTGTCTTATTGTTCTTTCTCTTCCCAAAAAAAATCCAAATTAAAAAGCCGCCTTTGGCAACATAATACAAAGTTAACTCTAATAACCATCTTAAGATTCTATGAAATCTACTATTCGAATTATTAATCTCCAGAGCATTAAACACACACACTCACAACTTAAGCCGCTTGATTTACCTCTTAAATCTATCCATCTTGACACATAATAGATTGAATGCATTAAAATTTGTCCTAGTACTTTAGTTGGCAACAACAACAACAGCAGCAACAACAACAACACGAACAGGAATGAATGAAAAATATCATTGTGATTATCTTAACTACCGTAAAAGTACTTTTCCATTGTTTTGAAGTTGTACAAACCGGTCTGTATAAATTTCCAAGAGACACACAAATGCTTTATGACTTCGGAAGACAACAGCAACAACAGCGACAAAATAACAAACAAAATATTTACAATATTGAACAACATCCCAACCGCAAATTCTTCTTGTATTTTACATTTATAAAAAAACAAGACAAGTCAACAGGAGCCGCAAGCGGAGGCAGTGCCAACTTTAAGTCTGTGGGTTTGCCAACGAAATGCCGAAGAGAGAGAAACAATTTATTAAAGTCAAGAAGGCAAAGAAAAAAATGTCTACTACTTCTACTTTTATTACTTCTTTTAAAGTTTGTTTGGCAGTTTCCAACTATTGTTGTGGAGTTTTGCAGAAGGTAGGCGGGTATGAACAGAATGGAATAGATTATTTGGATTTTTTATATAATATTTTTTCCACAAACGTGGATTTTTTAAATATTTTTTCCAGAAACGTAGTAAAAAATATTTATATTTTCCATAAAACGTGGATTTTTTAAAAAATATTTTTCCATAAAACGTGGATTTTTTAAAAAATAATTTTCCATAAAACGTGGATTTTTAAAAAAATATTTTTCCATAAAACGTGGATTTTTTAAAAAAATATTTTTCCATAAAACGTGGATTTTTTAAAAAATATGTTTCCATAAAACGTGGATTTTTTAAAGAATATTTTTGCATAGAAAATGGATTTTTTAAAAATTGTTTAAAAATTATTTTTCCATAAAACGAGGATTGTTTAAAAATTATTTTTCCACAAACGTGGATTTTTAAACATTTTTTCCACAAACGTGGATTTTTAAAAATTTTTTCCACAAACATGGATTTTTAAACATTTTTCCACAAACGTGGATTTTTAAACATTTTTTCCGCAAACGTGGATTTTTAAACATTTTCCACAAACGTGGATTTTCAACCATTTTTTCCACAAACGTGGATTTTTAAACATTTTTTCCACAAACGCGGATTTTAAAACATTTTTTCCACAAACATGGATTTTTAAACATTTTTCCACAAACGTGGATTTTAAATTTTTTTTCCACAAACGTGGATTTTTAAAAATTTTTTCCACAAACGCGGATTTTAAAACATTTTTTCCACAAACGTGGATTTTTAAACATTTTTTCCACAAACGTGGATTTTTAAATATTTTTTCCACAAACGTGGATTTTTAAACATTTTTTCCACAAACGTGGATTTTTAAACATTTTTTCCACAAACGTGGATTTTTAAACATTTTTTCCACAAACGTGGATTTTTAAACATTTTTTCCACAAACGTGGATTTTTAAATATTTTTTCCACAAACGTAGATTTTAAAAAAAAATTTCCACAAACGTGTATTTTTAAACATTTTTTCCACAAATAAAATTTTTCCCAACTTATCACTGCACCCTCGTTACCCACTCAACACATATTGAGAGCTTTTTTTACGTCTTTTCTTCTTGGCATAAAATACACAAATACCAAATCTTGAGTGTATGGACGGTGAGTATACGAATGGAATAGCTGTTGTCGTCGTTGCCGTATTCTGGCTTCGTATCTAGCCGATATTTGAGCCATGACTTTGCCACAAGATCAACAGCGACAGCGAAGAAAGGCTACAAACAACAAGAAAGCCAAAAGATGAAGGAGAACAAAATGTCATAGAGTGACTACTTGAGTGTCTGGACGCGTCAAGCTCAATGTCGGAAAGCTTGACTTTTTGTCTTTGTGAGTGGTGGTAAGTATGTTTGTAAGCTGAAGCCGAGAATTGCTGGCTTTAACGGCCAGAGAAGCCGGAGTTTGTGTCTGTTTGTGGAATTATAAACGACTTGCCTCGTTGTTTGTTGGTTGGTTGGTTGGTTCGTTTGCTTGCAAATGTAGGTCAGTGGGACATTACTAATGATTTTTTCTACCGTTGCTGTCTGTGTATGCGAATGTATTCCTCTAGCAGCTTTTTAAGTGTGTTGGATCCGCGTAGTAGCTCAGTTGGTTTTTTTTCTGTATGCGAATGAGTTAAAAATAATACAGCTACGTTATGCGTTTGGTTGTCGCTGTGCATGATCTGTCCGTATTTATTTTTTGTCGGAGCTGTGCTGTTTTTATTTTTACTCCTTTTGACTCCTGTTGTAATAATAATTCTTGTTTTATGTCTTACTTGGCACTCTTCAGCTACTTTTTTTACGACAGAACATATTTTGTTTGGATATTTAAAATTTTTTTCCACAAACGTGGATTTTTAAAGTTCACGGGTGCCACCGTGGTGCAATGGTATGCACACCCGCCTTGCACGCTAAAGATCGTGGGTTCGATTCCCAGGCCAGGCAACATCAAATTTTCAAAGGTGGCAAAATACCCCTCAGTGATGTTGGCGACATTTCTTGAGTATTTCAGCCATGTAAAACTTCTCTACAAGTGGTGTCTTAGGACACGCCGTTCGGACTCGGCAATAAACAGTAGGTCCCATATCATTGAGCTAATATGAATCGGGGTGCACTCATTGATATGAGAGAAGTCTCCCTTGTCCCATCTGGGATGTTTGTGGAACAATTATTATTATTATTATATTATTACATATTTTGTGGTAGCATTATATTGAAGTTGTTCTACAAAACCCACTGGACCTTCCACTGTAAATTAAACGTCCAATTGGCCGTGCTGAAAAGTCCTAATATAGTGTAGGCTCCTCAATGTGTCCTCTACTACAGAGTAAACGACCCAAGCGGTTCTATACATTAGAGTATAGGACCTGTATTGTAAACGTCTACTACAGCAGAGTAAACGACTCAGTGAGTTCTCTACCTCAGAGTAGACGAGCCGATAGGTCATCTACTAAAGAGTCGACGGTCAAATGATTATTTTACTGTAGAGGAGATGACTTAATGTGTCATTTACTGTCGAGATGACACAATGGGTCCTCTACTGCAGAGCAGATAAACCAATGGGTCCTCTTCTGCAGATTAAGATGACTCATAGGGTTCTCTACTGCAGAGTAGACGTCCCAGTGGGTGCTCTACTGCAAACTGGATAACACATAGAGTACTCTAATGTGCAGCAGATGACTCAAAGGAGCCTCTAGTGTATAGTATAAGACCCAAAGGGTACTCTATTGCAGAGTAGATGACCCAAAGGGTCCTCTACGGCAGAGTAAATGACCCAAAGGGTCCTCTACTGTAGATAAAGTGACCCAAAGGACCCAAAGATGCCCCAAGATGCAGACTAGATGACTCAAAAGGTCCTCTAGATGAACCAATGGGTCTTCTACTGCAGATTAGATGACCCATAGGGTCCTCTACTGCAGAGTAGATGGTCCAATGGGTCCTCTAATGCAGAGTAGATGAACCAATGGGACCTCTACTGCAGAGTAGATAAACCAATGGGACCTCTACTGCAGAGTAGATGAGCCAATAGGACCTCTTCTGCAGAGTTGATGGTCCAATGGGTCCTCTAATGCAGAGTAGATGAACCAATGGGACCTCTACGGCAGAGTAGATGACACAATGGGACCTCTTCTGCATATTAAGATGACCCATTAGGCCCTCTACTGCAGAGTAGATGAACCAATGGGACCTCTACTGCAGGTTAGATGACACAATGGGTCCTCTACTGCAGAGTAGATCAACCAATGGGACCTCTACTGCAGAGTAGATCAACCAATGGGACCTCTACTGCAGAGTAGATGAACCAATGGGACCTCTACTGCAGAGTAGGTGAACTAATGGGACCTCTACTGCTGAGTAGATGACACAATGGGTCCTCTTCTGCAGATTAAGATGACCCATTAGGCCCTCTACTGCAGAGTAGATGAACCAATGGGACCTCTACTGCAGGTTAGATGACACAATGGGTCCTCTACTGCAGAGTAGATCAACCTATGGGCCCTCTACTGCAGAGTAGATCAACCAATGGGACCTCTACTGCAGAGTAGATGAACCAATGGGACCTCCACTGCAGAGTAGATGAACCAATGGGACCTCTACTGCAGAGTAGATGACACAATGGGTCCTCTACTGCAGAGTACATCAACCAATGGGCCCTCTACTGCAGAGTAGATGAACCAATGGGACCTCTACTGCAGAGTAGATGAACCAATGGGACCTCTACTGCAGAGTAGTTGAACCAATGGGACCTCTACTGCAGAGTAGATGAACCAATGGGACCTCTACTGCAGAGTAGATGAACCAATAGGACCTCTACTGCAGAGTAGATGGTCCAATGGGTCCTCTAATGCAGAGTAGATGAACCAATGGGACCTCTACTGCAGAGTAGATGACACGATGGGTCCTCTACTGCAGAGTAGATGAACCAATGGGACCTCTATTGCAGGTTAGATGACACAATGGGTTCTCTACTGCAGAGCAGATCAACCAATGGGCCCTCTACTGCAGAGTAGATCAACCAATGGGACCTCTACTGCAGAGTAGATGAACCAATGGGACCTCTACTGCAGAGTAGATGAACCAATGGGACCTCTACTGCTGAGTAGATAACACAATGGGTCCTCTACTGCAGAGTAGATCAACCAATGGGCCCTCTACTGCAGAGTAGATCAACCAATGGGACCTCTACTGCAGAGTAGTTGAACCAATGGGACCTCTACTGCAGAGTAGATGAACCAATGGGACCTCTACTGCAGAGTAGATGAACCAATAGGACCTCTACTGCAGAGTAGATGGTCCAATGGGTCCTCTAATGCAGAGTAGATGAACCAATGGGACCTCTACTGCAGAGTAGATGACACAATGGGTCCTCTTCTGCAGATTAAGATGACCCATTAGGCCCTCTACTGCAGAGTAGATGAACCAATGGGACCTCTACTGCAGGTTTGATGACACAATGGGTTCTCTACTGCAGAGTAGATCAACCAATGGGCCCTCTACTGCAGAGTAGATCAACCAATGGGACCTCTACTGCAGAGCAGATGAACCAATGGGACCTCTACTGCAGAGTAGATGAACCAATGGGACCTCTACTGCTGAGTAGATGACACAATGGGTCCTCTTCTGCAGATTAAGATGACCCATTAGGCCCTCTACTGCAGAGTAGATGAACCAATGGGACCTCTACTGCAGTTTAGATTACACAATGGGTCCTCTACTGCAGAGTAGATCAACCAATGGGCCCTCTACTGCAGAGTAGATCAACCAATGGGCCCTCTACTGCAGAGTAGATGAACCAATGGGTCCTCCAATGCAGATTTGATGAACCAATGGGTCCTCTTCTGCATATTAAGATGACGCATAGGGTCCTCTACTGCAGAGAAGATGACCCAAAAGGTCCTCTACTGCAGAGTAGATGAACCAATGGGACCTCTACTGCAGAGTAGATGACACAATGGGTCCTCTACTGCAGAGTAGATGAACCAATGGGCCCTCTATTGCAGATTAAGATGACGCAATGGGTCCTCTACTGCAGAGTAGATGAACCAATTGGCCCTCTATTGCAGAGTAGATGACACAAAAGGTCCTCTACTGCAGAGTAGATGAACCAATGGGACCTCTTCTGCATATTAAGATGACGCATAGGGTCCTCTACTGCAGAGAAGATGACCCAAAAGGTCCTCTACTGTAGAGTAGATTAACCAATGGGACCTATACTGCAGAGTAGATGACACAATGGGTCCTCTACTGCGGAGTAGATGAACCAATGGGCCCTCTATTGCAGAGTAGATGACACAAAAGGTCCTCTACTGCAGAGTAAATGAACCAATGAGACCTCTACTGCAGAGTAGATGAACCAATGGGACCTCTACTGCAGAGTAGATGACACAATGGGTCCTCTACTGCAGAGTAGATGAACCAATGGGACCTCTGCTGCAAATTAGATTACACAATGGGTCCTCTACTGCAGAGTAGATGGTCCAATGGGTCCTCTAATGCAGAGTTGATGAACCAATGGACCATCTACTGCAGAGTGGATGACACAATGGGTTCTCTACTGCAGCATAGATGATCCAAAGGATCCGCTACTTCATATTATATGACCCGTAGGGTCCTCACTGCAGAGTAGATGGTCCAATGGGTCCTCTACTGCAGATAGATGACACAATGGGTCTTCTACTGCAGATTAGATGACCCATAGGGTCCTCTACTGCAGATTAGATGACCCATAGGGTCCTCTACTGCAGATTAGATGACCCATAGGGTCCTCTACTGCAGAGTAGATGGTCCAATGGGTCCTCCAATGCAGAGTTGATGAACCAATGGATCCTTTTCTACATATTAAGATGACGCATAGGGTCCTCTACTGCAGAGTAGATGACGCATAGGGACCTCTACTGCAGAGTAGATGACACAAAAGGTCCTCTACTGCAGAGTAAATGAACCAATGGGACCTCTGCTTCAGAGTAGATGAACCAATGGGACCTCTTCTGCAGATTAAGATGACGCATAGGGTCCTCTACTGCAGAGTAGATGACACAATGGGTCCTCTACTGCAGAGTAGATGACCCAAATGGCCCCTCTACTGTAGATAAAGTGACCCAATGGGCTCTCTGCTGCAGACTGGATGACCGAATGGGTTCTCTACGGCAGAGAAGATGACCGTATAGATCTTCCACTGTAGAGTAGAAGAGCAAATGGGTCGTCTACTACAGGTGACCCAATGTAACCTTTACTACCGAGCAGATGATCCAATGGGTCCTCTACTCCAGAGTAGATAATGTATCACATATGGTTTCCATGTTGTAGCGTGAATTACCCAGAATAGCTCTAAGCTCTACATTGTCTCCATAACTATTGTGGAGTTTGGTTGACAAGATGATATCTTCGTTAACTTTGTCACTCTCATCATTTTAACCAAAAAAATGTCATTAGCTTCAGCATCAATTTCCCATTTCTCTTGGCCATTGTCAAAAGTAAATTCTTTAATTTTGTTGTAATTACATGAGCTTTCGTTGTTGTTGTTGCTGCTGGTCATTTGGTATTCAATTAGTTACAGTTTCCGATTTAATAACAATAGCGCCGCTAGAAAGAGCCTCTACTAGACATTAAGACGTTTGTAGAAGATTTTGTGTTTTTTTGTTTTCGTTTCGAAAAGTCATTCTCCAGACACAGCTATGCGATCTGTAGTATCTGGTGGTGGTTTTTGGGTTGCCATGAGCGTTTAGTTTTTTGGGACGAATATATTTTGTTGTTGATGGATCTGTGGTGTGCGGCGCATCCAAGTTAAAGACCCTCATTAAAATTAACCGTTTATTTTGTTCCAAACTCTAAGCAGTTATGTTGTAGCTGTGTGTGTGTATGTCGTGTATGACTTTGCTTTTACCATTCTTGTAGATGTCAATGTGAGTGTATGCGTGCGCCCGTTTGTTTGTTGTTATTTGCTTAGGGGATAGTTTTTTTTATCAATTAAACATATTTTCCATTTAAAAGTCTTTTGTTCTCTACGCTGATGGGTGATGATGATGAACCTGTTCCGGATTTTGAATTTCCTCAAACCCCCACCACCTTCTCCCCCATGAGCACTTATTCCTCATTTCTTTTGTAAATTATTTCCAAGCAACAGCAACAACAATTTTTGGGAAATATGATTTGAAAATCATTAACTTTGTCTTTTGTTTACGGTAATTAATTACGAAGAAGGCAAAGAAGAAAATGAAATAATGAACCCCCCCGAAAAAAGACTGCAATGAAGCCACCGAGATTGTAATCTAAACTTCCCATTGTTGTTGTTCATTTGCACGGCATTCTAAGCTCTATCACGCTGTTACTTACCGGGGAAAATCGTATAACTTATTTTGTTTTGCTTAGATTTAATGCCAAACAATAATTAATGATTTAAACTTACAGTAGCCGTATAAAACAAACTAAAAATAAAAATAATAATAAAATTTCATTTTATGGTAAATCGGCTTCTGTTATTGTTGTCTACCGCTCGCTGCCAATCAATATGTCTTCATAAACTTTATGTGTCATATTTTTTTAAAAAATAGTTTCAGTCAAAAATTGGAACCATAAAATGTTGTTTTAAACATTTAATAATTAAAAGCGTGTCAGAATTTTATTAGTAGTTATCATGGATCAGGTGCTATTTTATGCAGAAGATATGCGTAGATAAGGGAGGGAGGTATTAGATGTCTCTTTATACCCTACACCACACTGTGGTAAGGGGTTTTATGTGTTAGTGCATTTGTATGTAACATGCATAAGGAAAAGAGATAGACCCATAGTTCCTTCTAGGGATATGTATAGAATCACTTTTTGAATCAATTTATACATGTTCGTCCGTCCGTTCGCAACGTACAGGTCGCATTTGTTGTCCAATTCAGCTGAAAATTGGTTCAGATTTGGATATAGTCCCCATATATATTTTCGACCGATTTGACGTATTTGCTGCACCAAACACGCTATATACATCCGATTTCGATGAAAATTGGAATTGGTAACTGAATTTAGTCTAGAAATAGGTGTGGCAAATTTGATCGAAATCGGTTCAGATTTAGATATAGCTCCCATATACATTTTCGTCCGATTTCACGTATTTGCTGCTCCAAACACGCTATATACATACATACATCCAATTTCGATGACACTTGGAATATGTGACTGAATGCGAATTTAAAATAGATGTGCCAAATTTTATCGAAATCGGTTCAGATTTGGATATAGCTCCCATATATATTTTCGGCCGATTTCACGTATTTAATGCACCAATCACCCCATATCTGTCCAATTTTGATGAATTTTTGAATGTGTGACGGAGTTCGGTGTAGATATAAGTGTGCCATTTTATATCGAAATCGGTTCAGATTCAGATATAGCTCCCATATATATTTTACATATTTACAGTAGTGTAGGGTATCAAATAGTCGGCCACGCCCGACTTTGATCTTTTCCTTACTGGTTTTCTATTGTTGACGACCGCTAGAGTACAGAACCTATAGTGGAGGATCTATTAACTCATTGTGTCATCTACCCTATAGTAGAGGATCCATTAGAGGTCCCATCATCAGAGGTCATCTACGTTATAGTAGAGGTCCCATTGCATTATCTACTATACAGTAGAAGTCACATTGGGTCATCTACTCTGAGGTAGAGGTCACATTAGGTCATCTACTCTGTAGTAGAAGTCCCACTGGGTAATCAATTTATAGAGGAGGTCCTATTGGGTCACTTACTCCATAGCAGAGGAACCATGGGTTCATCTAATCAATCATAGAGGACTCATTAGGCCATCTACACTATCGTAGAGGATCCATTACGTCAAAAGTTTAGCCATTAGGTCATCTATTTTATCGTAGAGGCCCCATTGGATCATCTACTCTGCGGTAGAGATGTCATTGGGTAATCTCTTTATAGTAGAGGTTCCCTATTGGGTCATCTACTCTGTAGTAGAGGACCCATTGGATCATCTACTCTACAGTGGAGGACCCATTGGGTCAACTACTCTATAGTGGAGGACCCACTGGGTCATCTATTCTATCGTAGAGTATCAATTATGTCATTAGCTCACAAATTAGGTCATCTACTTTATCGTAGAGGAGGACCCATTGGGTCAACTACTCTATAGTGGAGGACCCTCTACTCTATAGTAGAGGATCCATTGCGCTATCTTCTCTGTGGTCTACATCGTCCACTCTGAAGTAGAGGTGTCATCGGGTCATTTATTTTATAGTAAAGGACCCTTTGGGTCATCTATTCTATAGTAGAGATCCCATTGGTTCATATATTTTATAGTAGAGGACCCATTGGGTCATTTTTTCTATAGTAGAGGTACCATTGGTTCAACAACTCTGTAGTAGAGGTCTCATTGTGTCATATACTGTTTTGTAGAATTCCCATTGGGAAATCACTTTATAGTGGAGGTCCTATTGGGTCATTTGTTTTATAGTAGAGGTCCCATTGGATCATCTATTCTACAGTAGAGGTCCCACTGGGTCATCTACTCTGTGGTAGAGGTCCCATTGGGTCATCTATTCTATAATAGAGCTCTCCATTGGTTCATATATTTTATAGTAGAGGTCACATTGGATTATCTATTGTGTAGTAGAGGTCCCTCTGGGTCATCTACTCTGTAGTAGAGTCAAATTAGGGCATCTACACTATAGTAGAGGTCACATAGGGTCATCTATTCTATAGTACAGGTCCCACTTGGTCATCTGCTCTGTAGAAGAGGTCCCATTGGGTACTCCTCTCCATAGTAGAGGTCCCATTGGGTAATCCCCTCCATAGTAGAGGTCCCACTGGTTCATATATTTTATAAGTTAGTCAGTTAGTCTTCTTTGCAGTAACTAGACGTGTTTTTTGCGATGGCTTTTGTTCCGCCCAAATCCTTGTGCGCTAAGTGCTTTAAGCCTTTGCAATCTGAAAAGTATATCAGATGCAACATTTGCGGGTGCAGATTTCATTATGTCTGTACGGAAATCAATATTGTGAACATTTTTGATGTAATTAAAAAAACAAAAAATATTTTTTATAATTGCAATGAATGCATAACCATTTCGAGAGAATTGGTTTCATCAGTATCTATGCTCTCGCTAGAAGTCAAAGAGCTTAAAAAAATGTTATGTGAGTTTATGAAAAGAGCTAATGTTGGAGAAATTATAAATGATAACACGATTGACACTCTCAATACTGGTTTGACCAGTTCTGGCGCTCTGCGTTGCTCATCCCCCTCTACGTCTCGCAATTGTAACTCTCATCACAACAACATATCTCCTCATGTCAATATGAATGTAAACAATGCCTCGTTACCGTCATCATCTCAGCTAATACAAACATATACGCCGCCTGGTATTGTTGTTGCTAATGCTGTCGCTGCTAATAATTTTTCAAATTCGAATTTATCGATGAATGCTGCATTTTCTAATGATCTTGTTAGTGAGCAAAATTATGTTGTAGACCCTGGTACAAAAACAACGTCTGCCAATAAAGGTTTGAGAGATGCTGTTCTCAATGCAGATAATAACTCAGAGTGCAGTGAGTTATTAGCAAATGATGATTTACCTGCTGTTTCGAATACTAATGCCAACCCAACAAGCAATAATGAAAGGGTGAATGTCCGAAGAAAGATTAAACGCAATAATGCTGTGTTTGGTGAAAATTTGAACAATGAGCTTGATGTTGTAGTCCATAAAAGATGGATACATTTATCCTCATTTAAAGCTTCCGTTTCTGCTGATGCTATTATATCATATGTAATGACATATGCAAATGTTGCCCGAAACAATCTTGTCTGCTATAAGCTGGTGAAGAAAGATGCAAATATGGATGAACTAAAAAGAGTAAACTTTAAGTTGGGAGTAGCCGCCGAATTTTATAACGACGTTTTCCAGCCGATGGTATGGCCCTCTAATGTAAAACTAAGACCATTTCATAATTTTCCGAAGGAACAGCACAACCTGGCCCCAGCATAAACAATCAAAATCTTGATTCACTTAAAATTTATTATCAAAACACTTCTGGTATTCGCACTAAATCCTCACAAATTTTTATGGAGACTTCGCAATGTGATTATGACGTTTTTATTTTTGTTGAAACATGGCTCAACTCAGACTTTGCTGATGGTGA
Source organism: Musca autumnalis (assembly GCF_047663935.1). Taxonomy (NCBI): domain Eukaryota; kingdom Metazoa; phylum Arthropoda; class Insecta; order Diptera; family Muscidae; genus Musca; species Musca autumnalis. The sequence continues at coordinate 56,275,057 of NW_027411644.1, read as the reverse complement.
ATATTTCGATACTAAGCTGTATAAAGTATATCGCAAGGACCGTGATGTAATTAAAACGGGCTGCTCTCGTGGTGGTGGTGTTTTGATTGCTGTTAAAAAGTGCTTTAATTCATTATTAATTGATTTGCCCAATGATGACAGTCTATTGGATCAGTTATGTATTCGTGTTGTGGGAGCTAAAAACTCAATTTACTTCTTGGTGTCGTATGTTCCGCCGAAATCTTCGACATGCTTATATGATGCTCACATACAAAATATACTTGGTATTGCTCCAAATTCTGAAAGTGATAGCTATTTCATTGCTGGCGATTTCAATCTTTGTAAATTGGTGTGGTCTGCTCATCCGGATTTCCCGTTTATGTATGCAACAAATGTTAATCTTTCACATGAAATTGATTTTATAGACTCAATGTTAAGTCTAGATCTAATGCAAATTAACTGCTTTCACAATGTCTTAAATAGGTTTTTAGATTTGATATATATTAGCAAAAATATCTGTTTCACAATTGAAAATTGTGTTCATCCAATAAGTACTATTGATTCAAATCATGTTGCTTTAGTTATTAAGGTAGAGTTTTACAATTTTCAATCTACCAATGCAGAAATTTCATCTTTTGACTTCGAAAAATGTGATTTTTTGCTTTTGAATGAAATAATTTCCCATTATGATTGGGTTAGTATATTTGAAAATCAGTCGTTGGATGCATGCTTTGATCTATTTACCTCTAATATTAAAGCGGTATGTTCCGATTATGTCCCCGCTTTGAATCCAAAAAGGCACAAAACACCGTGGTACACGTCCGGTTTGACAAAAATTAAAAACTTGCGAAACAAATTTTATAAAATCTATAAATCAACAAACTCTTTAGAAAGCTATAATAAATATAAACATTATAGTAGAGAGTTTTCGTGTCTCAATAAATTCCTTTATAATCAGTACATCCAAAATTTCGATGCAAAAATTAAAAGTAACCCTAAATCTTTTTGGTCGTTTATTAAATTGAAAAAATCTTCTAGTGATTTTCCATCGCCAATGTTTTTAAATGATAAAGTTGCTATTTCTTCCAAAGAAAAAGCTGATCTTTTTGCTGAGTTTTTTAAATCTAATTTTATTCATTCTCATTCGTTAGATAATAATTCCCTAGTAGATAATGTACAATCGATCATTAATATTGGCAGTATACAATTATCTGAACCTGATATTCTAAATGGTTTAAATATGTTGAAGGATTCTACTAAGGTTGATATTGATGGTATTTCTGCACACCTTCTCAAACAGTGCTATAAATCAATTTGTTCTCCACTGTTGCATATTTTCAACCTCTCTCTGTCCAAAGGACAGTTCTTGGATAGGTGGAAAATATCTGCTGTCACTCCTGTTCATAAGTCCGGCTCTAAAAAAGATATTTCAAATTACCGCCCTATCTCAAAATTATCTAGTATTTCAAAATTATTTGAACATATTATATATGAGAAGCTTTATTCTTCAGTTCAACAGTTTCTGATAACGTCACAGCATGGTTTCATCAGAAACCGATCAACAGTGACTAACTTGATGCTCTTTACGAATTATTGCATATCAATGTTTGAAAAGGGCTACCAAGTTGATTGCATTTATTTTGACCTATCCAAAGCTTTTGACAGAGTTTCACATAACGTGCTTTTGGCTAAATTGCTGAAAATTGGTTTGCACTCTTCTTTTCTTAATTGGGTAAAGTCATATTTTTCCAGCAGAATATGCTTTGTTAATATTGAAAATTTCAGATCAGATGTTTTTTTTGCTACCTCTGGCATTCCTCAGGGCAGCATTTTAGGGCCATTATTTTTTATACTTTTTATAAATGATATTGATTCCTCTATAAGTTTTGGTAAGGTTCTTCTTTTTGCAGATGATATTAAGTTATTCTCAAAGATATCTAATCTGCGAGATGTTAAACTATTGCAGGCTGATATAAATAATTTAATTTCCTGGTGTGAATTAAACAAACTGAATTTCAATTTTTCCAAATGTGTTCATCTTCCCTTCGGAAGAATAACAAAATTTATTGATAGTCATTATTATTTTGGTACCCAAATGCTTTTAAAAGTAAGCACCAAAGTTGATTTAGGTGTCGTCTTTGACACTGAGCTTTCTTTTAAATATCACATTGATTACATTTTACCTAGTGCGTACACAGCTCTAGCTTTTATTAAACGTAATTGTAAGGAATTCACGGATCCCTATACTCGCAAACTATTGTATACAACATTTGTTAGATCAAAACTGGATTACGCATCTATTATATGGAATCCTTATTATACTGATAAAGTTAATCGAATTGAGCGCCTTCAAAAGAAATTCATAAATTTTGCGTTGTTTTCCATAAATTTTTCTAATCCTCTGCCTTCATATGAAGCAAGGTGTAATTTAATTCATTTAGATTCATTAAGTGTTCGTAGATCCAAAACATCTATTATCTTTCTATATAAACTAGTTTGTGGGATTATGGATTGCCCCGATTTACTTAGCTTAATTGGATTCAAAGCACCGACAAGATCTCTTAGATATATTGAATATTTTAATATTTCAAGCCATAGAACCAATTATGGATTTAATGAACCAATTGTCAGAGCATTAAGAGAATTTAATACTGTAAATATGCAAGTGAATATTGATTTTACATACCCCATTGATAAATTTAAAGAAATATTGGATTTATATTTTTTTTCTAATAATATAAGCTAGTCTGTAAGGATTGTAATTCCATAGACTGAATAAATAAATAAATAAATAAATAATAGTGGTCCCATTGAGTCATCTACATCTACGCTGTAGTAGAGGGCTCATTGTGTCATCTATTCTATAGTATAGGTCACACTGGATCATCTACTCTATAGTACAATTCCCATTGTGTCATCTACTCAATAGTAGAGGTCCCATGGGATCATATATTTTATAGTAGTGGACCATTAGGCCATTTTTCTATAGTAGAGATCACATTGGATTATCTATTCTATAGTAGAGTACCTATACCTATGGGTCATCTGCTCTGTGGTAGAGGTCACATTGGGTCATCTATTCTATAGTAGAGCTTCCATTGGGTCATCTTCTCCATAGTAGGGGTCCAATTGGTTCATATGTTTTATAGTAGAGGTAGGGTTTTGGGTAGGGAAATCCCGCACCGGGAATTCCCGGGAATTCTCGGTTTTTTGGTTACGGGATTTTCCCGGGAAACAAAATCGTATTTCCCGGGAAATCGGGAAATATATTTCTACATTTATCAAAACTAATAGTAAATGAATGAATAAACTATGCCCTTTTATACCATAGAATCAGAAAACGATTAGATTTTACAGAATCAATAAATTACAAACGATTTGGAAATAATTTTAATCCACAAAAGTGTTTTCTGGGAAAAAGTTATAAGAGCCGCACCAAAAACATGGACTATAATGACGGATTTTTATTCTGTTCCATTTAAGTGCGAAAGTCCCATTTTTATACCCTCAGTCATTGGGCTAAAAGAGATTCCGGCTGGCTGGATGGTGCCGAACGAAGCCACCGATCAGGTCAAAAATTTGGCATTTGATTTTTTTCAAACTTAGTTTAAATTCGAAGATGGACCATATCGGTGGACAACTACTTCCGGTAACTTCCCCACAAAAGTTCAACAACTATCACTAAAATGGTGCGCACGACAACTCTCGAAGAGAGTAACTGAATCGGTCATAATTTTGCATATGGTAATATTAGTTCCAGGCATAGAACGGGTTCCACACAAAATTCGGAAAAAGTGAAGTTTAAGAGCTCCTCTCGGGTCGATTTGAAATGTTTTCAGCAGTTTGTCTTTACGCCCCCATTTACGACGGGCAAGTCCATACTTCCTGAGATAATGTCTTAAAAGCTACAAGAAACCTTGAAGGCAACAACTAAAATGGAAAATAACTCCCGCAGGAAGTTCCGATTGGTCTAAACTTTGCACATCGTATTATTTCATCTAGTCATGTATATGAACTATAACGGTCCAGCTTTTCGGGTACCTCCAACACAAAATTTAGGAAAAGTGCAGTTTAACAGCACATCCCGAATCGTTTTGAAATTCTTTCCAAAAATTTATGGTTGAAGGCCCTTTTTTTTGGGGAGGGCAAGTCCACTCTTCCTGAGGTAAAGGCACAAAATCTCAAAAAAGCCTGCCGATACCAACTACATTGGGTAGTACGCAAGATAACCGTTGAAGGGAGAAATCTCCCACACTCTCTCCTTTAAATGTTTGGCAACATGTGTCTGCCCTAGTTAACACTGTACAAATTTTTTCGGGGCAAATCCATACTTCCTAAGAAATTGGTTCAAAAACTCAAAAAGCCTCTAGAAACGTCAGAAGTATTGTGTTTGCTTCTTTTCTTTAGGCTCGAGGCTTAGGGTATATCTCTGTCGCACAGCTGACTGATACTTTCTTACTTGTTTCAATCAATCTTAAGCATAAGAATAAAACATACGATTTTCGAAGTCCATAAAATTGGAATTTCTGATCAATAACTACATTGTTTGAGCCAAATCACTTTCCATCGAGCGATTTGGAAATGGCCAGTGCGGCAAAATCCGGGCAACATGGTGCATTTTCCACACTTTTTTTCGGTTTTAATCGATAGAACGAAAACGTGTAATCCATTTTTTGAGCCCGCAACTCTCTGAAAATATTGTATTTCATACAAGTTACTATGGGAAGATAAAAAAATCTCGAAAATATTGATCCTCTCTCGTATTTTAAAATTTCCCGGGAAATCCCGGATTCCCGGGAATGACGATTTTATAATTCCCGTTTCCCGGGAATGACAAAAACCGGGAAAACCCAAAACCCTAAGTAGAGGTCCCATTGGGTAATCCATTGTGTATCTACTCTGTAGTATAGGTCAAATTAGGTCATCTACGCTGTAGAAGAGGTCCCACTGGGTCATCTGATCTGTAGTAGAGGTCCTATCCGATAATCTACTCTGTAGCAAAGGTCCCATTGGGTCATCTACTCAATAGTAGAGGTCCCATTGGTTCATATATTTTATAGTAGAGGACCCATTGGGTCATTTTTCTATAGTAGAGATCACATTGGATCATATATTCTATAGTGGAGTACCTATTGGGACATTCACTCTGTAGTAGAGGTCTAATTTGGTCATCTACTCTGTAGTAGAGGTCACATTGGGTCATCTATTCGACAGTAGAGGTTCACTGGGTCATCTACTCTGTGGTAGACGTCATACTGGGTCATTTATTGCATGGTAGAGAGAGTTCCTGGGTCATCTTTTCTATAGTACAGTTCCCATTGGGTCATCTACTCAATAGTAGAGGTCCCATTGGTTCATATATTTTATAGTAGTCATTTTTTCTATAGTAAAGGTCCCATTGGGCCATTTTTCTATAGTAGAGATCACATTGGATCATCTATTCTATAGTAGAGTACCTACTGGACATCCACTCTGTTGTAGAGGTCTAATTGGATCATCTACTATATTGTGCAATTCCCATTGGGTCATCTACTCCATAGTTGAGGTCCCATTGCTTCATATATTCTATAGTAGAGGTCCCATTGGTAAATTTTTCTATAGTTCAGATCACATTGGATCATCTATTCTATAGTAGAGCTCCCTTTGGGCCATTTTTCTATAGTAGAGATCACATTGGATTATATATTCTATAGTAGAGTACCTATTGGGACATCTACTCTATAGTAGAGGTCTAATTGGGTCATCTACTCTGTGGTAAAGGTCACAATGGGTCATATATTCTATAACAGATCTTCCATTGGTTCATATATTTTATAGTGGAGGTCCCATTGGGCCATCTACTCTGTAGTATAGGTCAAATTAGGTCATCTACTCTGTAGTAGAGGTCCCACTGGGTCATCTACTCTGTAGTACAGGTCCAGGTACTCTGTAGTAGAGGTCAAATTGGGTCATCTACTCTGTTGTAGAGTTCCCATTGGATAATCTTTTCTATAGCAGAGCCCCCATTGTAGATGTCCCATTAGTTCATTTATAGTAGTGGACCTATTAGGTAATTTTTATACACTCCACCATAATATGGAGGATATATAAAGTTTGTCATTCCGTTTGTAACTCATCGAAATAATCACTTGCGACCCTATAAAGTATATTCTAGATCAGTGTAAAATTCTTAGTCGATTTAGCCATGTCCGTACATCTGTCTGTCCGTCCGTCCGTCTGTTGTAATCACGCTATCTTCCGAACGAGTCAAGCTACACGGCTGAAATTTTGTACACATGTGTTTTTGGTCTGAACTTAGACCAAGCTCGAATATGGTCCACATTTTGGTATAGCCCCCATATAACGTTACCGCCCGATTTCGGAAATTTTGAAGTTTTCAGCCACATTTTCAGACCGAATTAGCTTTAATTTGACATTTAGGGTTCCGAAATACCAAGAAACTTCTGGACATACATAGGTCCACGTTTTCTTATAGCCCCCCATATAACAAAACCGCCCGATTTCCGGTATTTTGACGTTTTTATCTACATGTTCTGGCCGAATTAGCTATAATTTGACATTTATGGTTCCTAGTGCTCAAGAAACTTCTCCACCATAAATTATGAACATAGGTCCACGATTTTTTATAGCCCCCATATAACGGTACAGCTCGATTTTAAGTATTTTGACGGTTTTAGTTAAATTTTCTGGTCGAATTAGCTATAATTTGGCATTTAGGATTTAAATTGGTCAAGTAACTTCTCCACCTAAAATTGTGGCATAGGTACTTTCGCAACAGAAAGAAAACTAATAATTCCATATTAGCTCAGAGTATTTCATGGTGGATGGTATAAAACATTTAACTTGTTTATATAGTAGTGGACCCATTGGGTATTTTTTTTTTATATTAGTGGTAATTTTGGGTCATCTTTTCTATAGTAAAGCTTCACTACTCCGTAGAAACATCGGTTTTGTGTTTCGTGTCGGAAGGTAGTGTCATTTGCCACATTCTTCCCTACGATAAAATGGATTGGAATTGGCAGTACGATGTCACTATTACGAGGGCCACTAAAAACCTTCTGGCCTAGGCAACACGCAGTGCCGCCAGGCGTCATATGACATTTTTTGGAAAGTTTGTCAGTTTTTATCCTAAGCGTACGCAGGACAATTTCGCATACGACCATGTGTTGAGTTGTTTACAGTGACTTGAAAAAATCACTTTGCAAAAAATGGAATTTACTTGTGAACATTTTCGTCCGACAATTTTTCATAACTTCCGACGTGAAATATCACGGCAAGAGTGCATCGATCAAAATAAATCGTTGTATGCCGTTGTATCCCATAGTACTATGAAAAACTGGATTATTGAATTCAATCGTAGTCGACACTCGCCAAAAAACCGAAGTTCGTAAGGCCGTTGTGCCAGAAAAAATTAAGCCGTGTGTGAACGGATAATGTAAGTACGCAGTGCTACATACCGTGAGATAGAGGCATCCTTGGGCATTTATTCCACCAACTAACATTTGATATTGCATGAATACTTGGCGGCAAAAATGGGGTTTTTTCTCGTTGGATCCACAGCCGATCGGTGCATGAAATTTCGAAAAAATACGATCGCGGCGCTTTAAAAGGCTTTTATAAGATGGATCCAGGTAACGAATCATGGAACTATACGTATAAACGCGAAAAATAACACCAATCGCCAGAAAATTCTGTAAAAACGTTCAAAAACCATGTTTTGGAGGTGTCTCAATCAAGCCACTGTAAACAACCCAACTAGGGTTTTGGGTTTTCCCGGTTTTTGTCATTCCCGGGAAACGGGAATTATAAAATCGTCATTCCCGGGAATCCGGGATTTCCCGGGAAATTTTAAAATACGAGAGAGGATCAATATTTTCGAGATTTTTTTATCTTCCCATAGTAACTTGTATGAAATACAATATTTTCAGAGAGTTGCGGGCTCAAAAAATGGATTACACGTTTTCGTTCTATCGATTAAAACCGAAAAAAAGTGTGGAAAATGCACCATGTTGCCCGGATTTTGCCGCACTGGCCATTTCCAAATCGCTCGATGGAAAGTGATTTGGCTCAAACAATGTAGTTATTGATCAGAAATTCCAATTTTATGGACTTCGAAAATCGTATGTTTTATTCTTATGCTTAAGATTGATTGAAACAAGTAAGAAAGTATCAGTCAGCTGTGCGACAGAGATATACCCTAAGCCTCGAGCCTAAAGAAAAGAAGCAAACACAATACTTCTGACGTTTCTAGAGGCTTTTTGAGTTTTTGAACCAATTTCTTAGGAAGTATGGATTTGCCCCGAAAAAATTTGTACAGTGTTAACTAGGGCAGACACATGTTGCCAAACATTTAAAGGAGAGAGTGTGGGAGATTTCTCCCTTCAACGGTTATCTTGCGTACTACCCAATGTAGTTGGTATCGGCAGGCTTTTATGAGATTTTGTGCCTTTACCTCAGGAAGAGTGGACTTGCCCTCCCCAAAAAAAAGGGCCTTCAACCATAAATTTTTGGAAAGAATTTCAAAACGATTCGGGATGTGCTGTTAAACTGCACTTTTCCTAAATTTTGTGTTGGAGGTACCCGAAAAGCTGGACCGTTATAGTTCATATACATGACTAGATGAAATAATACGATGTGCAAAGTTTAGACCAATCGGAACTTCCTGCGGGAGTTATTTTCCATTTTAGTTGTTGCCTTCAAGGTTTCTTGTAGCTTTTAAGACATTATCTCAGGAAGTATGGACTTGCCCGTCGTAAATGGGGGCGTAAAGACAAACTGCTGAAAACATTTCAAATCGACCCGAGAGGAGCTCTTAAACTTCACTTTTTCCGAATTTTGTGTGGAACCCGTTCTATGCCTGGAACTAATATTACCATATGCAAAATTATGACCGATTCAGTTACTCTCTTCGAGAGTTGTCGTGCGCACCATTTTAGTGATAGTTGTTGAACTTTTGTGGGGAAGTTACCGGAAGTAGTTGTCCACCGATATGGTCCATCTTCGAATTTAAACTAAGTTTGAAAAAAATCAAATGCCAAATTTTTGACCTGATCGGTGGCTTCGTTCGGCACCATCCAGCCAGCCGGAATCTCTTTTAGCCCAATGACTGAGGGTATAAAAATGGGACTTTCGCACTTAAATGGAACAGAATAAAAATCCGTCATTATAGTCCATGTTTTTGGTGCGGCTCTTATAACTTTTTCCCAGAAAACACTTTTGTGGATTAAAATTATTTCCAAATCGTTTGTAATTTATTGATTCTGTAAAATCTAATCGTTTTCTGATTCTATGGTATAAAAGGGCATAGTTTATTCATTCATTTACTATTAGTTTTGATAAATGTAGAAATATATTTCCCGATTTCCCGGGAAATACGATTTTGTTTCCCGGGAAAATCCCGTAACCAAAAAACCGAGAATTCCCGGGAATTCCCGGTGCGGGATTTCCCTACCCAAAACCCTAAACCCAACACATGGTCGTATGTCAAACTGTCCTGAGTACTCTTATGCCTTGTTCAGACTGACGGTGTTTCGCTCTCTATTCGTTGTTCGACCCCAAATTACGATGTAATTACTTCAATTCCCATACAAAATATTGAGCACGAACAACGATTTGTGTACATTGTTCAATTTAAATTACTCTAGGAACGACGATAAAAGGTTTGTCCTTGTACTTTCTCAGTAAATATTACTCAGTAACTTCTTTTTAGAGAGTAAAGCATTTTATACTCTTTCAAAGGAAAAAAATTAAAAAAGTAAAAAGACAACATTCAGTAAAAATTTTCAATTTGATTTATATTTACGATTATGATATTTGAATATTTTAAACTTTTGACAACTGCCTAAAGCTACAAAATGTTACTGAACAAAATTCCTTCAGTAAAAATTATAAGTTCTCAGTAATAAAAATTTCAAAACAAGTTTCTCAATTCGTTCTCTTTTACTGAACATTTGTGTAAAAAAAACAACATTTAGTAATAATTTGTAATAATTATTACAAATTATCGAGTACGCAGACACACTTAAAATATGTCCCATCTCTAACAAATGAGAGAATTTATCGAAATAAATTAATTATGACAGGAAAAGTACAAAATTTAAAAATTTATTAAAAACCCAAACATTTTTAGAAAAACTGCAAAATATGAATGAAAAGTAAACGGTTTAACGACTAGAATACATTCAAATGATAGAAAATTTTGTCTTCTCTTTCATTGCATTTACATTTCTTGTCCATCGTTTCAAATTCGCGTACAAATTTAGAAACAAAAATCAAATGCCTACCGGAAAGTCTGTATACCAAAAAGTTATTTTGGCAGGTCTCTCTCTCGTTAATTTTTAAAATAGAAAAATTTGAAAATATACTGTAAACACCAAAATTGTGAGAAAAAATAGAAAACATGAATGAAACTAATATAATTTAATATTAAATAGATATCTGAAAGAAGGACAAATATTTTTTCAGTTCATATCAATTAACTTAACTCGTCTTTTGGCTGAAACTTTCTTTAAAATCAGTAAACAAAAACTATGAAAATATGAATCATGTTGCTATGAATGATGTACCATGTCGTATGAACGGGTTAATTCGTGTACGTAATTATGAGAACGAACGACGTTATTCAAATGCTGGTATGAACTTGGCATTAGGCTAAAAACTATCAAACTTTCCAAAAAAATGTCAATTGACGCCTGGCAACACTGCCTATTGCCTAGGCCAGAAGGTTTTTAGTGACCCTCGTGTTATCCAGACGAGAAGTGTTTTGAAGAAGCATTTTTATAGTTATGGCTGTCTGTTGTGTTTAAAGCTTTCCGATGGCAAACTTCTGTATTGTGTGGTGTTGTACAGTATTCGTTCGATTCAATTGTGTACGATCCTTTTCTGTAAAAAAAATATGATCCGAGTTATTGTTTTCGGCTCCAACACGATTGATTTGGTTCCTTATGACTTAATCAGGACAAACATGTAGCCTTTCTGTAAGACGATGACATGTATCATCGTGTTGTACCTTTTCTAAAAAACCCAGATGTTGATTTGTTGTTCTAAGTCTATAAAACGATTATGTGGAACGTACACATTAGGTTATTTCCTTTTAACCTTAAATACATGGACCGTCCTTTCGATACAGGGATCATAGTCACTTGAACATTTAGCCCAAAGGAACTTTACCCAAAACCAGCAAAAAAAAAGTGATTACCAAGTAATGACTTTATTCAGTAAATTTTGACACTTGTAACTACTTACAAATTGACCGTAAAAGTAATTTTTTTTACATGGGGATGTCATAGGAAGGAAGTACTTCCCTAAATATGTTTTTTAAGTACATATTTAACCACATACCGGTAATTGAAAAAACAGCTAAAAAACATATGTTCTATTTTTAGAACAATTGAGGTGAAAATATATTCCAATTCAACACTCCACTTTTTTGTTTTTTTTTTCATTTTTTGTCTTTCGGTCTTTACTGGTTTTGAACACACGAACTTCTGATTTTTAGCCAAACACACTACACACTAGGCCACTCGTACGAACAGTAAGGGTAGTTTAGACCACAGCCGACCAAGAAGAGGGCACACAAAAATTCTCAATATTTGCAACTTTTGACAGTGTGTCAGTAATGTTGTATGCACGCATGCTGCAAAACAAAAACAAATCAAAACATTTGTGTGCTCTTTCGTTGCGTTCGGGTCGTGTGTGTGTGAATTGCCGAAAAACTTCGTAACTTTAACAATATCAAAGCACGACTTTGGTTTAGACACATATATTTACATCAACATTTCTTCGTAATTTTGTTTAAAAAAATCCCATGCCGACGGTGAGCTTTGAACACACAACCCTAGGATTTGTAGTCAGACACACTAGCTCTGTGCCATCGTACTCATTACTCAGTAAGTAAGTAGTAAGTAGGGAAGTAAGTAGTTATGTGTACGCCATTATATACATATATGTACTGCTTGATAATGCGGAGTGTAATGAACACTCATTACTCGGTAATGCATGAAGTAATGACATGTCGATTTGCAAGCCATCCAATATAAAACATGGTGATTCCACTATTTGCCCTTCGTTGCCCCGAAAAGCCGAACTATTTTTGCAACGAATGTTTGTTCAGTCAATGTGTAAGACCCACGAAGAGATAAACTTATGCCCATACAGTGGTGTGAAAAATAATAAGGACAGTGACGATCACTACCTTTGATCGCTCAAAAAATGTGTAAAATGGAAGAATTGGCGATGGAAATTTGTTTTTGAAAATGCACATGTATTGCAATAAGAAATTCCGTTACAATTTTGGTTTCTTTCTGTCTCCTTTTTATACAAAACAAATATTTTTCGTAAAATACGCGATTTCTGCTGTGAAAAATAATAAGGACAGTTTTTCGTTTTAGTGAAAATAATTTGATATTATTTCTTGTGATGCCTTCCTGTAAGTACATGTTTAAAATGAATTAATTTCTATTCATTAAATGTTAAATCTACCCATATTTTTTAGTTTTTTTTTAAATATGGGTAAAAATACGGGCTGTTATCACGCTGCTCTAGAAATCACTAAATGTTTACATAAAGAAAAAAATTCATATAAAAAAATTACAGGAAAAGCTTGGGGTTTTCAAAACAATGGTAGAGAATGCAGTTAAGTGGACTTCAAAAAAGAAACTCGTTGCAGAACACCAAAAATGACACCTGTAATAATAAGACGCGTTATCCGATGAGTAAAAAAGATCCTTTTACCACATCCTTACAAATAAAAAACGACTTAAATATTAATTTTGACGAATCAACAACTCGTAAAACCGTCTTTGGTGTCCACATTAGAGCTCATAGTGTCAGAAAAGTATCAATTTAATCGAAAAATATTACCCTTCACACGCAGTGGTGTAGGCTACAAAAATATTCAACAAATAATACAGATTGCTAGAAATCACATCGCTTGGTCTAAAACAAAATTGCGTACCATTCATTGGTCCGATGAAACCAAAGTTACTTTTTGTGTTCGGATAGAAGAGTTCATCAAGGTAGAAGACCTAAAAATCAATAATATAAATATATACTCTGAAGGCGGCTAAATATGGCAGAGGTAACAGCATGGTGTGGGGCTCATTTTCTTACTATGCTGTGGGGTCTCTATACAGTATTTAAAGTGTTTTTGAAATCACCAGATTACATAGAAATTTTGAAAAATATAATTCTTTCGTATGCTGAAGGGGGTGTGCCTTTCAAATGAGTCTTCAGTAAGGTTAATGACCCAAAAATGACGGCAAAATGAAAAAAATGTGTTCCAGGATAATTAAGTTAAGTTTTTAGAATGGCCCATACAATCCCTTGATTTGAACCCAATTGAAAAATGTTGTGGAATGATGTTAAAAAATCAAGCAGGGGAAAGTGTCCATCAAATTATGGCGATCTTTGGCAACTTATACAGGCTGCGTAGGACGCGATACCAGTAGAGAAGTGCCAAAATTTGGTCGACTCGATGCCCAGACGATGCGCTTCCGTTTTAGAAAACAAAGGATCGTCTACAAAGTATTAATGACACTGAAACACTTTATCTACCATTATTTAGTAAAAACCTGCATTAATTTCTTTCAAGTTTGGTCCTTATTAAAAGATGTCATGAAGTGTCCTTATTATTTTTCACACACCAAACTACGACAATTCGCATAAAATATAAAAGATAAATAAAATATGGTTACAAGCAATCAAAATATTTTTATAATACTTTTCTTAACATTTTAATAAAACAATAAATTTTATAAACTAATGTAATTTCCACTTTTCTAGTCAGTTTCAATGTAATCTTGGTTATGGATTGAAGTGTCCTTATTATTTTTCACACCACTGTATATACGGATATAATAAAATTTGTTTCACAAACATCCCAGAAGGGACAAGGGAGACTTCTCTCATATCAGTGAGTGCACCCCGATTCGTATTCGCTCATTGATATGGGGCCTATTGTTTATCACTGAGTCCGAAATAGGGTTTCTGAAGCAAAGCGATGTCTAACTCGGATCTTCTAAGAGAGAGAAGGAGTTCGGCAACCGCCGCTTTGCAGTATTGCAGATTGATTTGCACTAAACAAAGGCCCTGTGAATTTCAACATGATTTCGTAAATTTCCTTTGTCAACTTCATCACCGTGCCGCCCCGTCTTGGAGTTGATCCATTTCCACATATCGCTTTGGAGGGGCCTATTTTGCTTTTTGCTTCCGGATCAGCTTCAACACCTATGCCACATCTGAATCGGGAAGTGGCACCCATATCGTAGTTGCCACGCTGTATGGGATCTCAGTAATAGAAATCGCAGTCAACCTGCATCAGGGCCATTCACTGTCTGGTTGGGGAAAACTCGCGATTCCCCATTCTTACAATTGAAGATTTTGACGCCCTTGTGTACAGCTGCCCTGACAATGTCGGTCTTTCTTTCATCCACATCATTGATCCTGCCAATCAATAATTGCTACCAGACGGTCATATGGGGCAGTCACTGTCAAGCTATGTACTTATTATTGTTAAAATCCGTAGCTTCGCATTATGTCATGTGCTGTTGACTCGACGGGATCACAATAGTTGCAAATGTTCCAACCAAGTAAGGACATACAAATTCTACATTTTTACAGAAAATTAGTTTCTGTGGTAAATTGAATACCTATGACTTATATTAGCCCTGTTCCTTTACGTGCAAGAATCTTCAAGTTTTACCACTTTTTACTCGAAAAGCGTTCCTTACTTCGGACACCATACAATTCATATGATAGCAGCTTACAACTTTTACTACTTTTGCCGGTTTTACTATTTTCAAAAGTAAAGGAACATAACAATTTCCTCGTCCGACAGATTTAATATTCTCGAGTAACGAACACTTTTGCAAATTTATTTATTTTTTGTGCAAACAAAACTGAAAATGATAATAGCGATAAAAAACGACAATAACAACATTAAAAACAATAATAATACAACAACAACACAAAATCAGCGACACTTCGCAAATAGCTGAAATACAAACAGACAAAAGAAATAAAAATAATAAAAAAAAACAACAACCAAAAGCAACAACGACGACAACAAAATCACAACTAAATAGAAATGGAGAACAACTTTCACCCAAGGTCATTGTGTCTTTAACTGCGCTTTATATTTTGTAGTTGTTGTTGTTGCTGTTGGTTCCTAGTATTGCTGCGACTGCTGCTACTTCTGTCGATTGCTGCTGCTGCTGACTCTTGTCGCTTTTTAGCATTTGTCGATTTGGCGATCACGATTCATGCCAGCAAAAACAACAACAATAATAACAATAATCGCAAAACAACAGCAACAACAACTACGACGACACCAAAAGTTCCACTCATAAACAAAATACGAAACAACTCCAAAACAACAACAAAAATATTGGCAATATGAATGAACATTACAGCGGAATACCACCACCACTGCCACCGTTCGTTCATATACCCACTAACCTCAACGAATAATAGCAAAAAAAAATGAAGGGACCCGGTGGTGCCCACAGGCCAAATAATAATAAAGAACAATAATAATGGAATACAGTAGCACCTCACGATGATGGATACAGAAACACAACTTCAGGTCACCTACTTTATAGAAGAGGAGACTTCAGATCATTTGCTGCTCAGAAGAGGATCCCAGAAGTCATCTGCTGTGCATATGTTGGACCCAGAAAGTCATCTTCTTTAAACGAGAGGATGCTTAGAAGGGTCCACTTCTAAACGGTTCGTAGATGACCTGAATGGCTCTTTACTGTTTAGAAGGGGACCCTCCAGGACATCCTTCAACACTTCAGAAGAGGATATTTAAGTTAACTGCTTAGAAGTGGTGGACCCTTCAGGTCATCTATTGCTGAGAGGAGGTCTCTAATGTTCAGAAGAGCTCATCAGGTCATGTACTGTACAGAAGAGGTCTTTCAAGTCATCCAATATTTAGAACAAGGCCCTGCAGGTCATAAATTGTTCAGAAGAGGACGCTCTTGGTCATTTATTTTTCAGAAGTACCCCCCGTTAGGTAATCTGCTGCAAAAAAAGAGGAACCTACACATCATCTTCTGTTCATACGAGGACCCTTCAGGTCATCTACTATTTAGAAGAGGTCATCTAATGTTCTAAAGAGGACCCTTCAGGTCATATAATGTTTACTGATTCTTCAGATCGTCTAATGTACGGAAGAGGAACCTTCAATTCATCTACTGTTCAAAAGAGAACCGTTCAAGTCATATACTCAAGAGGAGAGGAGAATCCATCAGGTCATCTACTGTTCACTGATTCTTCAGGTCGTCTTATGTACGGAAGAGGAACCTTCAAGTCATCTACTGTTCAAAAGAGGACCCTTCAAGTCATATACTAAAGAGGAGAGGACCCTTCAGATATTCCATTGTACAGAAGAGGACCCTTCGGGTCATACAGTCAACAGGAGAGGACAATTTAAGTAATCTATTCTACAGAAGAGGACCCTTTAGTTAATCTACTGTACAGAAGAGGACTCTTCAAGAGGGCCCTTCGGGTCATCTACTGTAGAAAAGGGGACCCTTCACGTCATCTACTGTTCAAAAAAGTCTCTTCAGGTCATCTACAGATGAGGACCCTTCACTTAATCTACTGTACAGAAGAGAACCCTTCAGTTAATCTACTGTACAGAAGAGGACCCTTCATGTTATCTACTGCACAGAAGAGGACCCTTCAGGTCATCTACTGTTCAAAAGAGGACCCTTCGAGTCATACAGTCAACAGGAGAGGACACTTCAAGTAATCTACTTCAGGTCATCTACTGTACAGAAGAGGAGCCTTCAGGTCATCTCCTGTCCAAAGAGAAGACCCTTCAGGTCATCTGCTGTACAGAAGAGGGCCCTTCGGGTCATCTACTGTACAGAAGAGGAACCTTTAGGTCATCTACTGTACATAAGAGGACCCTTTAAGTCATCTACTGTACATAAGAGGACCCTTTAGGTCATTTACTGTCCAGAAGAGGACCCTTCTAGTAGTATACTGTACAGAAAAACTTCTTCAGGTCATCTACTGCACAGAAGAGGACTCTTTAGGTCATATTCAGTACAGAAGAGACACATTCAGGTCATCTACTGAACAAAAGAAGACCCTTTAGGACCCTTCAGGTCATCTACTGTACAGAAGAGGAACCTTTAGGTCATCTACTGTACATAAGAGGACCCTTTAGTTAATTTACTGTCCAGAAGAGGACCCTTCTAGTCATCTACTGTACAGAAAAACCTCTTCAGGTCATCTACTGCACAGAAGAGGACTCTTTAGGTCATATACAGTACAGAAGAGACACATTCAGGTCATCTACTGAACAAAAGAGGACCCTTTAGGACCCTTCAGGTCATCTGCTGTACAGAAAAGGACCTTTCAGGTCATCTACTGTACAGAATAAGGCCCTGCTGTACCAAAGAGGTCCCTTCAGGTCATCTGCTGTACAGAAAAGGACCTTCCACGTCATCTACTGTACAGAATAAGGACCTTTAGTTCATGTACTGCACAGAACAGGACTTTCCTGATCAGAGGAGGACCTTCAGGTCAACTACTGTTCTAAAGAGAACCCTTCTAGTCATCTACTGTTCAAAAGGAGGCCCTTCAGATCATCTACTGTACAGAAGAGACACTTCCAGGTCATCTACTGTACAGAGGAGGACCCCTCATGACATCTACTGTACAGAAGAGTACTTTTCAGGTTATCTACTGGTGAGAAGAGGGCCTTCGAGTCAACTACTGTTTAGAAGAGAACCCTTCTTTTCATCTACTGGTCAAGTAGAGGACCCAACATGTCCAATATTGAACAGAAAATGGCCCTTAGTTCATCTACAGCACAGAAAAGGAACATTCAGGTCATCTACCGTACAGGGGAGGAATATTTAAGTCACTTACTGTTCAGAAGAGAGGCCTACATGTCACCTACTGCTTAGAATAGACTCACCTTCTTAGATCATCTACTTTACAGGCAACTATAGTTCACAACAAATTCCTTCTGGCCTTCTACTGTTCACAAGTGTACCCTGCTAGTCATCTAGTGGTCAGAAGGGTGCCCTTTAAGTCATCTACTGTTCAAAACACGACTCTTCAGATCATTTACTGTTCAAAAAGGACTATCCCGTTCATCTACTGTTCAAAAGAGGACACTTCAGTCCTTTCGATGATCTATACTACAGAAGAGGTTCTTTCAGATGATATAATGTACAGGAAACGACTTTTCAGATCATCTACATTAAAGAAGAGAACCCTCCAGGCCATCTACAGTGCAAAAGAGGAGCCTAAGCCATCTTTTCTATAGAAGAGAACCCATCAAGTCATATACTACTGTACTAAAGAACACCCTTCAGGCAAACTACTATTCAGAAAATGACTATTCTGGTATGAAGTGGGCTGTCTCGGTTATCTACTGTTCCGAAGTGGACCCTTTAGGTAATTTACTGTACAGTAGAGGACCCTTAAGATCATCCGTTGTACAGGGGACCCTAGTGTATAAAAGATAACTCTTCTGGTGTGTGCATAATTCGTTCCACTCTCCACCATATTAACACTCCACTGTAACCGAAAAAGAGTGAATTTTCCGTCTAAATCGATCAGCAACATCACCATCACGTCCCAGGCCTTAAATTCTTCTGCGCTGTATAATTTTCTGTGTTCATTCATAATAAGCCTAAAAAATAAAGTGACGGCAATGACGACGACGACGATGTCAATGTCCATGGCGAACGAAAACGCAATCTTTCTTTGTTCACCTGTGATGTCCGCTTCGTGTCGCCATAATCGGACATGTAGTTTCGATGGCAGCAACAATGAAGTTGATGGTGGTGATGAGCAGGAGGAGGATGGGAACAATGTTATTGTCACTTGGTTGGTTGTTATAGTATTATTTGTGGCGGATTTGAAATGTTTTTTTTTTTGCATTAGAAGTGCAAGCAACTCCGCAAAGAGACCAGCCAAATGATAAACAATGTTGTTGCCTATGGAATTTTTATAATGCAAGTGGGGTCTGGTGGTGGCGGGTGATGTGTTTGCAGTTGTTGTTGTTTGCAAATATTGGTCATCACGTTCATTGGCACAGAAATGGAGTTGTTTGTTTTGATTTTTTTTTTTAAAGAAATTTTAGTTACGTTTTTTCCGTAGATGAGGGTATGAATGGGTTTGTTATGAGGGAGCAAAGCGAACAGAATGGAAGAGAAGAGGAAAATAATTTTAAAAATGTTCAACTGTGACTGAAGCTATGGAAATAAATATTCAGAATATTCCAGGAGGCAAAATGGAAGACGCGTTTATGTAATCTGGCCGAATCTCGACCATTTTCAAGCAAGTAGTGTAGTGTTCAGAATGCATCTTGCATTCGAATGTAGTTCTTGTACAACCACACAATTTTCACCTCCTGCCTACCCAACTTACGACAAGGTCAAAGTTAATTGAATTGTTCGCTGCTAACACCGCTCAGTACCAAATTTTACGTTTGATTGCCATTCTGATGTTTTGTGGGCATAGAGGGACAAGAACTTGAACGTTTTAATCAAAGAACTTCAACAACTAAAATACAGCCATAGATACTTGTCAAGATTTCGTAAGTTACGTTAAGCTCTAATTCCTATCGGAGTTAATTGAATTTTATTTAATGGTGGTTTGAAGTTAAATTGTTGTTGTTATTAATTTATGACGGCAATCAATTAATATTGGCAGAGTTTTATTGCAAACCAAAAAAACGGAGTCTTCATCGGCAAGCAGGAGTAAGTCTGTATAGGCGAGCAGGAGGGAAAGGAAGAGCAGGAAATTTCATAAAAAATATGCACGTTTGAAAAATATTCTTTAAAAAATGCACGTTTGGAAAAATATTCTTTAAACAAATCCACGTTTGAAAAAATATTTTTTTTAAAAATCCACGTTTAAAAAAATATTCTTTAAAAAATTCACGTTTGCAAAAATATTATTTAAACAGATCTAAGATCTAATATTCTTTAAAAAGTCCACGTTTTTGTGGAAAATATATTCTTTAAAAACACATATTTGTGGAAACAATTTCTTTAAAAAGTCACGGGTTTTTGGAAAATAATTTCTTTAAAAATTCCAGGTTTTTGTAAATTATTTTTTAAAAAATTTTGCTAAAAAATCCACGTTTGAAAAAATATTCTTTAAAAAATTTTGCTAAAAAATCCACGTTTGAAAAAATATTCCTCAAAAAATCCACGTTTGAAAAAATATTATTAAAAAAATCCACGTTTGAAAAAATATTCCTCAAAAAATCCACGTTTGAAAAAATATTCCTCAAAAAATCCACGTTTGAAAAAATATTATTAAAAAAATCCACGTTTGAAAAAATATTCCTCAAAAAATCCACGTTTGAAAAAATACTATTAAAAAAATCCACGTTTGAAAAAATATTCTTTAAATATCCACGTTAAAAAAAATATTATTAAAAACAAATTCACGTTTGAAAAAATATTCCTTAAACAAATTCAAGTTTGAAAAAACATTCTTAAAAAAATTCAAGTTTGAAAAAACATTCTTAAAAAAATTCACGTTTGAAAAAATATTCCTTTAAAAAATCCACGTTTGAAAAAATTCTTTAAAAAATTCACGTTTGAAAAAAAATTCTTTAAAAAATCTACGTTTGAAAAAAATTCTTTAAAAAATCCACGTTTGAAAAAAATTCTTTAAAAAATCTACGTTTGAAAAAAAAAATAATTGGTCCGTTCTCTCGAGGTAGACGAAGTCTTTTACTACCTCAATATTATAGGAACCAACTTCCTTTCCGAGCTCAATGGACGCATTGCGCGTCGACACCATCAACTTGCTCTTCTCGCCGTTTACCGCCAGACCGACTTTAGCAGATTCTCCTTCAACCTTCATAAAGGTATCAGTTACTTCTTTTACTGATCGGCCCATGATCTCTATATCATCAGCATAAGTCAGTAACACGTGGCTATTGGTGTAGATTGTGCCACTTCTTTTGACGTTTGCCTCTCGTATAACCTTTTCCAGCAGGATGATGAAGAGATCACACGAAAGGCTGTTTACTTGTCTGAAACCTCTTTTGGTACCAAACTCTTCGGAGAGGTTCTTTCCTATTTTAACTGAGGACCTCGTGTCAGTTAAAGTCATTTTACAAAGCCGGATGAGCCTTGCGGGGATACCAAATTCAGACATGGCTTGGAATACCTTTGAACGCAGCGGGCTATCGAAGGCAGCTTTAGAAGCGACAAAAAGGTGGTAGGTGTCGAACTGCATCTCTTGGGTCTTCTCCAGGATTTGCCGCAGGGTAAATATCTGGTCAATGGTGGACTTGCCAGGCCTAAAGCCGCATTGGTATGATCCAATTATCTCGTTGACCATAGGCTTTAGTCGTTCGCACAATATCCCTGACACTATCTTGTATGCAATAGGGAGTAGACTTATGCCCCTATAGTTAGAGCTTACAGTCTAATCTCCTTGCAGCTATAATACAGTGCGTCACCTTTAGGTGTTGTTGTGACGCCTTTCCCGTTCCATCGTATTTCCTGTATGGCAGTAATGTCGGCCTTGTACTTTTCAAGTACATCTGGCAATGCGTAAACTGCACCTTCTCTATAAAGAGTGCGAACATTCCAAGTGCAGATACGCAGATCATGGTCCTTAAAACGTTTGCGGGGGTCGTCAACTTTTGAGGGATTTGTTTTTCTTTTCTTTCGTTTTTTCATAGTAGGCTGTTTTTCTAGGGGAGGGTTACTAACCCGACGCCCAAACCCAAGTTTTTAACGTTCTTATGGTTGAACGCACGGCACATGTTAGCTCACTACCTTTAACGGGTGTTAAAGGCAGTTCCCCAGGTGACCACTTGAGATGAAAGAGGGACCAAGATAAATCCTGGGCGTTGCCATGTTAAAGCCGGTCAGGACCGTTGATTGGTATCTTCCATTCCCTAAAAATTAATTTCTTTAAAAATCCACGTCCTTGGAAAATAATTTCTTTAAAAAATCCACGAATTTGGAAAATTATTTCTTTAAAAAATAAAATTTTTTTCTTTCAAAATAATTTCATTAAAAAATAAAAAAAAATTGTTCAAAATATTTTTTTTAAAAAATCCACGAATTTGGAAAATTATTTCATTAAAAGATTAAAAAAAATTTTTCAAAATAATTTCTTTAAAAAATAAAAATTTTTTCAAAATAATTTCTTTAAAAAATAAAAAAATGTTTTTCAAAATAATTTCTTTAAAAAATCAACGTTTTTTTGGAAAATAAGTTCTTTAAAAAATAAAAAAAAATTTCAAAATAATTTTTTTAAAAAATAAAAAAAAGTTTTCAAAATAATTTCTTTAAAAAATCTACGTTTTTTTTGGAAAATAAGTTCTTTAAAAAATAAAAAAAATTTTCAAAATAATTTCTTTAAAAAATAAAAAAAAAATTTTCAAAATAATTTCTTTAAAAAATCCACGTCTTTGGAAAATAATTTCTTTAAAAAATCCACGTCTTTGGAAAATAATTTCTTTAAAAAATCCACGTCTTGGGAAAATAATTTCTTTAAAAAATCCACGTCTTGGGAAAATAATTTCTTTAAAAAATCCACGTCTTTGGAAAATAATTTCTTTAAAAAATCCACGTCTTGGGAAAATAATTTCTTTAACAAATCCACGTATTTGGAAAATAATTTCTTTAAAAAATCCACGTTTTTAGAAAAAAATTCTTTAAAAAATCCACGTGTTTGGAAAATAATTTCTTTAAAAAAATCCACGTTTTTGGAAAAAAATTCTTTAAAAAATCCACGTATTTGGAAAATAATTTCTTTAAAAAAACCACGTCACGTAATTTGTTTAAAAAATCCACGTCTTTGGAAAATAATTTCTTTAAAAAATCCACGTTTTGGGAAAATAATTTCTTTAAAAAATCCACGTTTTTTGGAAAATAATTTCTTTAAAAAATCCACGCTTTTGCAAAATAATTTCTTAAAAAAAAATAAAAAAGCCCCATTTTCTAAAAAAAAATTATTTAAAAAATCGGCATTTTTAGAAAACACTTTTAATAAAAAATCCAAGTTTTTTGAAAATAATTTATTATATTCTAAAAAATTAAATTTTGTGTGAAAAAACATTTTTCGAAAAAAAACACTTCTATTATTGATAGCTTCCCTTGATGGTATCATAAAAACTTCAAAATCTATGTATAAATATTAATTATTAAGTTGTTTTTGTTGTTACAAAAAAGATGTTGCAATAAATGAAAATTTTGTTGTTCTAATGAACGCATGATGTTTATTGTTGTTGTTGTTCTTTTGGATGAAAATGAAAAGAATAAACAAAAGAACCATGTTAAATGAATTGTTAACTGGCATTTGTTGTTGTTGTTGTTGTTAATATTCTATTGTGTGTTGTGTTTTTCTGTGTGTATTTCCCATTCAATTTAGTCAAGTTTATTTAACGTTTTTATTCTTTTTGTTGGTATTTTTGTCTAATTAGCCAAGTGTGAAAATTTCATATTTGGCCAAGTTATGCCAAACAATCATTGGCTTTGAAGTTCTGGGTTATGAGCATGAATGTCGGATAAAGCTCAAGACTTTATTGCAACATCGTCATTAATAATGGCTAATTTTTTTTTAGATAAAAATAAAAAACCTTGCAATGTGGTAAAGGGGAAATTGGAGAAGGAATGGATGAAAGGTGATTTCCGTTATTGCAGAAAATTCGAATAACCCACCATTATTCCAAATTTTCCAAATATTTGACACCGCGATTGAAAAAAGATTTTAATATTGGGTTCTTCATGTGTAGCACTTATTGATGGTTTTCAAAACCCTTTCTTCCACAATTGCCTTAAATCCATTATCAAAGTATTTATTTTTATTTCAAATTGTCCCTCTAGATTTATTATTATTTTTCATTATAAAAATAACGGCATTTTCTTCCAAACTTGTCTACTTTCTCACATCAAATAATTGAAATTGTCTTCGTGATTTGTTGGTTTGTTCGTTAATTTTATAAAATTGTTTAAACTACACGTGATTCAGATCAAATAAAGTTGACAATTTATTAACGTTCGCCGCAATGATCCCCCACCTCCTCCTTCACCATCATTGCTTAGAAACTATACTCCACTCACGTAGTTGTTACGATTTCATTGTAAAGACTTTAATTAAAGAAAAGCAGAGCAGTGCGTGACCCTTTTTTATAATCACACAGGTCACAACAAGCAATTGACCCCAGTGACATGACTTTGAAAGAGATGCAATTAAAATAAAAAAAAAATATTTTTATTATTTTCCAACAAACGCGGATTTTTTAAAGAATATTTTTTCCACACAAACGTGGATTTTTTAAAGAATATTTTTTGCCACACCAACGTGGATTTTTTAAAGAATATTTTTTGCCACACCAACGTGGATTTTTTAAGAAATATTTTTCCCACCCAAACGTGGATTTTTAAAAAAATATTTTTCCCACCCAAACGTGGATTTTTTAAAGAATATTTTTCCCAAACAAACGTGGATTTTTTAAAGAATATTTGTTTCCACACAAACGTGGATTTTTTAAAGAATATTTGTTTCCACACAAAAGTGGATTTTTTCAAGAATATTTGTTTCCACACAAACGTGGATTTTTTAAAGAATATTTTTCCCACACAAAAGTGGATTTTTTAAAGAATATTTTTTCTTTGAACGTGGATTTTTTAAAGAATATTTTTCCCACACAAAAGTTGATTTTTTAAAGAATATTTTTCCCACACAAAAGTTGATTTTTTAAAGAATATTTTTTCTTTGAACGTGGATTTTTTAAAGAATATTTTTCCCACACAAAAGTGGATTTTTTAAAGAATATTTTTCCCACACAAAAGTGGAGTTTTTAAAGAATATTTTTTCTTTGAACGTGGATTTTTTTAAGAAAATTTTTCCCACACAAAAGTGGATTTTTTAAAGAATATTTTTTCTTTGAACGTGGATTTTTTTAAGAGTATTTTTTCCCTTGAACGTGGATTTTTTAAAGAATATTTTTCCCTTGAACGTGGATTTTTTTAAGAGTATTTTTTCCCTTGAACGTGGATTTTTTAAAGAATATTTTTCCCACACAAAAGTGGATTTTTTAAAGAATATTTTTCCCACACAAAAGTGGATTTTTTAAAGAATATTTTTTCTTTGAACGTGGATTTTTTAAAGAATATTTTTCCCACACAAAAGTGGATTTTTTAAAGAATATTTTTTCTTTGAACGTGGATTTTTTAAAGAATATTTTTCCCACACAAAAGTGGATTTTTTAAAGAATATTTTTTCTTTGAACGTGGATTTTTTAAAGAATATTTTTCCCACACAAAAGTGGATTTTTTAAAGAATATTTTTCCCACACAAAAGTGGATTTTTTAAAGAATATTTTTTCTTTGAACGTGGATTTTTTTAAGAAAATTTTTCCCACACAAAAGTGGATTTTTTAAAGAATATTTTTTCTTTGAACGTGGATTTTTTTAAGAGTATTTTTTCCCTTGAACGTGGATTTTTTAAAGAATATTTTTCCCACCCAAACGTGGATTTTTTAAAGAATATTTTTCCCACCCAAACGTGGATTTTTTAAAGAATATTTTTCCCACCCAAACGTGGATTTTTTAAAGAATATTTTTCCCACCCAAACGTGGATTTTTTAAAGAATATTTTTCCCACCCAAACGTGGATTTTTTAAAGAATATTTTTCCCACCCAAACGTGGATTTTTTTAAAGAATATTTTTCCCACCCAAACGTGGATTTTTTTAAAGAATATTTTTCCCACCCAAACGTGGATTTTTTTAAAGAATATTTTTCCCACCCAAACGTGCATTTTTTTAAAGAATATTTTTCCCACCCAAACGTGGATTTTTTTAAAGAATATTTTTCCCACCCAAACGTGGATTTTTTTAAAGAATATTTTTCCCACCCAAACGTGGATTTTTTTAAAGAATATTTTTCCCACCCAAACGTGCATTTTTTTAAAGAATATTTTTCCCACCCAAACGTGGATTTTTTTAAAGAATATTTTTCCCACCCAAACGTGGATTTTTTTAAAGAATATTTTTCCCACCCAAACGTGGATTTTTTTAAAGAATATTTTTCCCACCCAAACGTGCATTTTTTTAAAGAATATTTTTCCCACCCAAACGTGGATTTTTTTAAAGAATATTTTTCCCACCCAAACGTGGATTTTTTTAAAGAATATTTTTCCCACCCAAACGTGGATTTTTTTAAAGAATATTTTTCCCACCCAAACGTGCATTTTTTTAAAGAATATTTTTCCCACCCAAACGTGGATTTTTTTAAAGAATATTTTTCCCACCCAAACGTGGATTTTTTTAAAGAATATTTTTTTCTCAAACGTGGATTTTTTAAAGAATATTTTTTTCTCAAACGTGGATTTTTTGAAGAATATTTTTTTCTCAAACGTGGATTTTTTAAAGAATATTTTTTTCTCAAACGTGGATTTTTTAAAGAATATTTTTTTCTCAAACGTGGATTTTTTAAAGAATATTTTTTTCTCAAACGTGGATTTTTTAAAGAATATTTTTTTCTCAAACGTGGATTTTTTAAAGAATATTTTTTTCTCAAACGTGGATTTTTTAAAGAATATTTTTTTCTCAAACGTGGATTTTTTAAAGAATATTTTTTTCTCAAACGTGGATTTTTTAAAGAATATTTTTTTCTCAAACGTGGATTTTTTAAAGAATATTTTTTTCTCAAACGTGGATTTTTTAAAGAATATTTTTTTCTCAAACGTGGATTTTTTAAAGAATATTTTTTTCTCAAACGTGGATTTTTTAAAGAATATTTTTTTCTCAAACGTGGATTTTTTGAAGAATATTTTTTTCTCAAACGTGGATTTTTTAAAGAATATTTTTTTCTCAAACGTGGATTTTTTAAAGAATATTTTTTTCTCAAACGTGGATTTTTTAAAGAATATTTTTTTCTCAAACGTGGATTTTTTAAAGAATATTTTTTTCTCAAACGTGGATTTTTTAAAGAATATTTTTTTCTCAAACGTGGATTTTTTAAAGAATATTTTTTTCTCAAACGTGGATTTTTTAAAGAATATTTTTTTCTCAAACGTGGATTTTTTAAAGAATATTTTTTTCTCAAACGTGGATTTTTTAAAGAATATTTTTTTCTCAAACGTGGATTTTTTAAAGAATATTTTTTTCTCAAACGTGGATTTTTTAAAGAATATTTTTTTCTCAAACGTGGATTTTTTAAAGAATATTTTTTTCTCAAACGTGGAGTTTTAAAAGAATATTTTCCCTTGAAGTAGAATTGATTCCCCTGTCCACTGTTTGTGCCCATAGATTCTTAAATAGGTCACTCTTCTGTTGTCCACAAAAAAAGTATCTCAATTACGACTGCTCGTGTACATCGATATAATTTTCCTGGTTAAATATAAAGTAGCTAGGCTCTTCAAACACTTGCCATGATCAGAAGAAATATAAATGCGTAGCACATGCGTGTATCTTAAAGTCCGGCTGAATGGATGGATGGCTGACTGGTTGGTCGGTAGGTTGGAACGATCGATGAAACAGGTTGTTGAGCAGACGCGTATTGTGCGTAAGCATAAATCATGATGACACCAATTTTTTAGGTCTTCATGTGCTTCGTGTGGTTTTTATTCCGTGTGCCATGTAAGCCTACTGTCCAAAAAACACAACACGTTCTCCGCTTGACAATCCGCAGGCATGGCGGCAACGGCATGCATTGGTATTTTTGAATAGAAGAGCTCACAGCTACGACTTGGTTAAGTTCTAAATTGGGTTTAAAGTGTTTTTGCCTTCCACTGGTGTTGTTGTTGTTGGAAATGCATAAAACATGAAAGCAACAAAAACAACGAAAAAAGATTTACATGTTTCGTTTGACATACTAAGGAACAGGTTACTTACTACCGGGGTAGAACTGTTATACGTAGGCCAAAATCAAAGCAAAACCAAAAATAGGCCTCCACAACGAACAACAAAAACGTTTTCGTTAAGCCTCCTTGTTTGATGATGTCTCGTATTAAATTTATTATATTTGAGTCAATTCGTCCGTCCGTCCGTCCGTCTGTGTGTTCTGTCACATGTTGCATAGTAAGTAGCCGAGACCTCATTTCGTGGCCGCTGCCGTTCATTTTGATGTTGTCTGATGACTTGTTTTTTTTTCTTCCAAAGCTTTAACAAAAAAACTTTAAACGCCAACAAAACAGCAGAGAATAAAAGCAAAAGAAGAATTTCACTTTTTAACAAAAATAATCAACAACAACAACAAAAAATAAATAAGAAAACAAATTACAAAAATAACTGTGCGTCGTCGTTTAGATGTTGAGGAGGTTTATTTAAAAGAAGATAAAATAACAACAACTACAACAAATCAAAAGAGCACACACAATTTGCAAAAAATTAACACACATGTACACACCCTACACGTGTGTGTATGTGTCAATGTGTGTTTACGAATATAATTCTTTCCCTATTTTCCAGCCAACTACCCCCCCTCTCTTTCTCTTTGGTGGCTCTCTAATTAAATATTGGTTTGTCACGAGTATGTTGCTTAAATCTTTTGTGAAGAGGGTTTGTGTCTTAAGTTTTTAGTTATATTTGGATGATAATAAGTCGCGTTTATGAGGGTAATTAGTAGAAACATTCCACAAACACTGATTCTTTAAGCAATATTTTGCAATAAATGTGGATTTTAATGAATATTTTTCCACATAAACGTGGATTGTTTAAAGAATATTTTTGTACAAACGTGGATTTTTATAAAAAAAAAATTTTTCCACAAACGTGGATTTTTATAAAAATATTTTTTCCACAAACGTGGATTTTTATAAAAATATTTTTTCCACAAACGTGGATTTTTATAAAAATATATTTTCCACAAACGTAGGTTTTTATAAAAATATATTTTCCACAAAACGTGGATTTTTATAAAAATATTTTTTCCACAAACGTGGATTTTTATAAAAATATTTTTTCCACAAACGTGGATTTTTATATAAATATTTTTTTCCACAAACGTGGATTTTTATAAAAATATTTTTTTCCACAAACGTGGATTTTTATAAAATTATTTTTTCCGCAAACGTGGATTTTTATAAAAATATTTTTTCCACAAACGTGGATTTTTATAAAAATATTTTTTCCACAAACGTGGATTTTTATAAAAATATTTTTTCCACAAACGTGGATTTTTATAAAAATATTTTTTCCACAAACGTGGATTTTTATAAAAATATTTTTTCCACAAACGTGGATTTTTATAAAAATATTTTTTCCACAAACGTGGATTTTTATAAAAATATTTTTTTCACAAACGTGGATTTTTATAAAAATATTTTTTTCACAAACGTGGATTTTTATAAAAATATTTTTTCCACAAACGTAGATTTTTATAAAAATATTTTTTCCACAAACGTGGATTTTTATAAAAATATTTTTTCCACAAACGTGGATTTTTATAAAAATATTTTTTCCACAAACGTAGGTTTTTATAAAAATATATTTTCCACAAAACGTGGATTTTTATAAAAATATTTTTTTCACAAACGTGGATTTTTATAAAAATATTTTTTCCACAAACGTGGATTTTTATAAAAATATATTTTCCACAAACGTAGGTTTTTATAAAAATATATT
The DNA here is from genome assembly GCF_047663935.1 of Musca autumnalis. Classification (NCBI taxonomy): domain Eukaryota; kingdom Metazoa; phylum Arthropoda; class Insecta; order Diptera; family Muscidae; genus Musca; species Musca autumnalis. The sequence goes on along the minus strand of NW_027411644.1, from coordinate 56,245,498 downwards.
TTCCACAAAACGTGGATTTTTATAAAAATATTTTTTCCACAAACGTAGATTTTTATAAAAATATTTTTTCCACAAACGTGGATTTTTATAAAAATATATTTTCCACAAACGTAGGTTTTTATAAAAATATTTTTTTCCACAAACGTGGATTTTTATAAAATTATTTTTTCCACAAACGTGGATTTTTATAAAAATATTTTTTCCACAAACGTGGATTTTTATAAAAATATTTTTTCCACAAACGTAGATTTTTATAAAAATATTTTTTCCACAAACGTGGATTTTTATAAAAATATATTTTCCACAAACGTAGGTTTTTATAAAAATATTTTTTTCCACAAACGTGGATTTTTATAAAATTATTTTTTCCACAAACGTGGATTTTTATAAAAATATTTTTTCCACAAACGTGGATTTTTATAAAAATATTTTTTCCACAAACGTGGATTTTTATAAAAATATTTTTTCCACAAACGTGGATTTTTATAAAAATATTTTTTCCACAAACGTGGGTTTTTATAAAAATATTTTTTTCCACAAACGTGGATTTTTATAAAATTATTTTTTCCGCAAACGTGGATTTTTATAAAAATATTTTTTCCACAAACGTGGATTTTTATAAAAATATTTTTTCCACAAACGTGGATTTTTATAAAAATATTTTTTCCACAAACGTGGATTTTTATAAAAATATTTTTTCCACAAACGTGGATTTTTATAAAAATATTTTTTCCACAAACGTGGATTTTTATAAAAATATTTTTTCCACAAACGTGGATTTTTATAAAAATATTTTTTCCACAAACGTAGATTTTTATAAAAATATTTTTTCCACAAACGTGGATTTTTATAAAAATATTTTTTCCACAAACGTGGATTTTTATAAAAATATTTTTTCCACAAACGTGGATTTTTATAAAAATATTTTTTCCACAAACGTAGATTTTTATAAAAATATTTTTTCCACAAACGTGGATTTTTATAAAAATATTTTTTCCACAAACGTGGATTTTTATAAAAATATTTTTTCCACAAACGTGGATTTTTATAAAAATATTTTTTCCACAAACGTGGATTTTTATAAAAATATTTTTTCCACAAACGTGGATTTTTATAAAAATATTTTTTCCACAAACGTGGATTTTTATAAAAATATTTTTTCCACAAACTTGGATTTTTATAAAAATATTTTTTCCACAAACGTGGATTTTTAAAAACTATTTTTCCCCAAACGTAAATTTTTATAAAAATATTTTTTCCACAAACGTGGATTTTTATAAAAATATTTTTTCCACAAACGTGGATTTTTATAAAAATATTTTTTCAACAAACGTGGATTTTTATAAAAATATTTTTTCCACAAACGTGGATTTTTATAAAAATATTTTTTCCACAAACGTGGATTTTTATAAAAATATTTTTTCCACAAACATGGATTTTTATAAAAATATTTTTTCCACAAACGTGGATTTTTATAAAAATATTTTTTCCACAAACGTGGATTTTTATAAAAATATTTTTTCCACAAACGTGGATTTTTATAAAAATATTTTTTCCACAAACGTGGATTTTTATAAAAATATTTTGTTCCACAAACGTGGATTTTTATAAAAATATTTTGTTCCACAAACGTGGATTTTTATAAAAATATTTTTCCACAAACGTGGATTTTTATAAAAATATTTTTTCCACAAACGTGGATTTTTATAAAAATATTTTTTCCACAAACGTGGATTTTTATAAAAATATTTTTTCAACAAACGTGGATTTTTATAAAAATATTTTTCCACAAACGTGGATTTTTATAAAAATATTTTTTCCACAAACGTGGATTTTTATAAAAATATTTTTTCCACAAACGTGGATTTTTATAAAAATATTTTTTCCACAAACGTGGATTTTTATAAAAATATTTTTCCACAAACGTGGAGTTTTATGAAAATATTTTGTTCCACAAACGTGGATTTTTATAAAAATATTTTTCCACAAACGTGGATTTTTATAAAAATATTTTTTCCACAAACGTGGATTTTTATAAAAATATTTTTTCCACAAACGTGGATTTTTATAAAAATATTTTTTCCACAAACGTGGAATTTTTTAAAAATATTTTTCCACAAACGTGGAGTTTTATGAAAATATTTTGTTCCACAAACGTGGATTTTTATAAAAATATTTTTCCACAAACGTGGATTTTTATAAAAATATTATTTCCACAAACATGGATTTTTATAAAAATATTTTTTCCACAAACGTGGATTTTTATAAAAATATTTTTTCCACAAACGTGGAATTTTTTAAAAATATTTTTCCACAAACGTGGAGTTTTATGAAAATATTTTGTTCCACAAACGTGGATTTTTATAAAAATATTTTTCCACAAACGTGGATTTTTATAAAAATATTTTTTCCACAAACGTGGATTTTTATAAAAATATTTTTTCCACAAACGTGGATTTTTATAAAAATATTTTTTCAACAAACGTGGATTTTTATAAAAATATTTTTTCCACAAACGTGGATTTTTATAAAAATATTTTTCCACAAACGTGGATTTTTATAAAAATATTTTTTCCACAAACGTGGATTTTTATAAAAATATTTTTTCAACAAACGTGGATTTTTATAAAAATATTTTTTCCACAAACGTGGATTTTTATAAAAATATTTTTCCACAAACGTGGATTTTTATAAAAATATTTTTTCCACAAACGTGGATTTTTATAAAAATATTTTTTCCACAAACGTGGATTTTTATAAAAATATTTTTTCAACAAACGTGGATTTTTATAAAAATATTTTTTCCACAAACGTGGATTTTTATAAAAATATTTTTCCACAAACGTGGATTTTTATAAAAATATTTTTTCCACAAACGTGGATTTTTATAAAAATATTTTTTCCACAAACATGGATTTTTATAAAAATATTTTTTCCACAAACATGGATTTTTATAAAAATATTATTTCCACAAACATGGATTTTTATAAAAATATTATTTCCACAAACGTGGAATTTTTTAAAAATATTTTTCCACAAACGTGGAGTTTTATGAAAATATTTTGTTCCACAAACGTGGATTTTTATAAAAATATTTTTCCACAAACGTTTATTTTTATAAAAATATTTTTTCCACAAACGTGGATTTTTATAAAAATATTTTTTCCACAAACGTGGATTTTTATAAAAATATTTTTTCCACAAACATGGATTTTTATAAAAATATTTTTTCCACAAACGTGGATTTTTATAAAAATATTTTTTCCACAAACGTGGATTTTTATAAAAATATTTTTTCCACAAACGTGGATTTTTATAAAAATATTTTTTCAACAAACGTGGATTTTTATAAAAATATTTTTTCAACAAACGTGGATTTTTATAAAAATATTTTTTCCACAAACATGGATTTTTATAAAAATATTTTTTCCACAAACGTGGATTTTTATAAAAATATTTTTTCCACAAACGTGGATTTTTATAAAAATATTTTTTCCACAAACGTGGATTTTTATAAAAATATTTTTTCCACAAACGTGGATTTTTATAAAAATATTTTTTCCACAAACGTGGATTTTTATAAAAATATTTTTTCCATAAACGTGGATTTTTTAAAGAAAATATTTTTTCCATAAACGTGGATTTTTTAAAGAAAATATTTTTTCCATAAACGTGGATTTTTTAAAGAAAATTTTTTTTCACAAACGTGGTTTTTTTTAAAAAACTATTTTTTCCCCAAACGTAAATTTTTAAAAACATTTCTTTCAAACACGTGGATTTTTATAAAAATATTTTTTCCACAAACGTGGATTTTTATAAAAATATTTTTTCCACAAACGTGGATTTTTATGGGTGACGTAGGGGATGGAATATACCAAGGAACGGTCCTGACCGGTTTTAACATGGCAAAGCCCAGGATTTATCTTGGTCCCTCTTTCATCTCAAGTGGACACTGACCTCCCCGTGGTGTCACCTGGGGAACTGCCTTTAACACCCGTTAAAGGTAGTGAGCTAACATGTGCCGCGCGTTCACCCATAAGAACGTTAAAAACTTGGGTTTGGGCGTCGGGTTAGTAACCCTCCCCTAGAAAAAAACAGCCTACTATGAAAAAACGAAAGAAAAGAAAAACAAACCCCTCTAAAGTTGACGAACCCCGCAAACGTTTTAAGGACCATGATCTGCGAATCTGCACCTGGAATGTTCGCACTCTTTATAGAGAAGGTGCAGTCTTCGCATTGGCAGACGTACTTGAAAAGTACAAGGCCGATATTACTGCCATACAGGAAATACGATGGATTGGGAAAGGCGTCACAACAACACCTAAAGGTGACGCACTGTATTATAGCTGCCATGACGTAAAGCATGAGTTTGGTTGCGGATTCGTAGTTAGTCGGAGACTAAAACATCTGGTATCCAGCTTCACCCCAGTGAATGAAAGACTTGCTGCAATTCGATTAAAAGCTAAATTCTCCAACATCAGCTTTATTTGCGCTCATGCTCCCACTGAAGAAAAGGACGAACAGACCAAAGATATTTTTTACGAGCGCTTAGAAGAAACATATGACCGTTGCCCTGCCCATGACATTAAAATCATTCTAGGCGATTTTAATGCCAAAATTGGAAAGGAGAATATCTTTGGCCCAACAGTCGGGAAATTCAGTCTCCACGGTGAAACATCTGACAATGGTATGAGGCTGATAGACTTTGCAGCTGCAAAAAACATGGTAGTTAGCAGTACCAGATTTAATCATCTCGATATTCATAAGGGCACCTGGCTGTCCCCAGATCAAAGAACAAGTAATCAAATTGATCATGTTGTGATAGATGGAAGACATTCATTCAGCGTGTTGGATGTACGATCGTTCCGAGGCGCAAACATAGATTCGGACCACTATCTTGTTGCAGCAAAGGTACGTACCCGTCTAAACGTTGCAAATAAAGCACGAACAGACACAACGCGGAAGTTGGACATCGATAGGCTGCAAACACAACAGATAGCCACAGCATATTCCACTCAACTAGCCCAATTGCTTAACGCGAGCACTCCTTGTCCCGATAACATAACAACACAATGGCAAAATATTGCCCACTCCATGCAAACAGCCGCAAAATCCATACTTGGATTCCAGAGACCTCCACAAAGGAATTCATGGTATGACCAGGAGTGTCGTGCTGCTACCGAAGATAAAAATGCGGCATATAGGGCTACTTTACAATCCGTAGCAACGCGTAGCGCACGGGAGAGATATCGGGAGAAAAGGAGAGAAGAGAAACGTCTTTTCCGCAAGAAAAAGAGAGAAATGGAAAAGCGGGAGTGTGAAAAAATCGAGATGTACAGGAGCCAGAATGAAGTCCGAAAATTCTACCAAAGAGTGAAACATCAAACAGATGGCTTTGGTACAGGCACATCCTCCTGTAGAGACCAGCAAGGTAATCTGGTAACAGATACAGATAGCGTGCTCAGGATATGGAAGGAACATTTCTCCAATCTGCTGGTATCCAATAGTGGCGAAGACGATGATACCGCAGATCCAATCCCAGAAGATGGTATAGAATGTATACCACCCGGCCAAGATGAGGTAAAAACAGCAATCAACCGGCTGAAGAATAATAAAGCAGCAGGAGCCGATGGCTTACCAGCCGAGCTGTTTAAAACCGGAGGCGACGCGCTGATAAGGTGTATGCATCAGCTAGTTAGCACCATCTGGCAGGAAGAACGCGTACCCGACGATTGGAACCTGAGCATCCTATGTCCCGTCCACAAAAAAGGAGATAAGACTGTATGCTCCAACTATAGGGGCATAAGTCTACTCCCTATTGCCTATAAGATAGTGTCAGGGATACTGTGCGAACGAATAAAGCCTATGGTCAACGAGATAATTGGACCATACCAATGTGGCTTTAGACCTGGCAAGTCCACCATTGACCAGATATTTACCCTGCGGCAAATCCTAGAGAAGACCCAAGAGATGCAGATCGACACATTTCATCTTTTTGTCGATTATAAAGCAGCATTCGACAGTCCCCTCCGATCAAAGGTATTCCATGCAATGTCTGAATTTGGTATTCCCGCAAAGCTCATCCGGCTTTGTAAGATGACTCTAACTGATACTAGGTCCTCAGTTAAAATTGGAAAGAACCTCTCCGAAGAATTTTGTACCAAAAGAGGTTTCAGACAAGGAGACAGCCTTTCGTGTGACCTATTCAACATTTTGCTGGAAAAGGTAATACGAGATGCAAATGTCAAAAGAAATGACACAATTTACACCAATAGCCACATGTTACTTGCCTATGCTGATGACATAGACATCATGGGACGATCAGTAAAGGAAGTAACTGATACCTTTAGGAAGGTCGAAGCAGAATCTGCGAAAGTGGGTCTGGCGGTAAACGGCGAAAAGACCAAATTGATGGTGTCGACGCGCAAAGCGTCCATAGAGCTCGGACCAACCGTAGAAGTTGGTACCTACAATTTTGAGGTAGTTAAAGACTTCGTCTACCTCGGCACTGCCATAAACACAACAAACAACATCAGTTGTGAAATAAGAAGAAGAATTGTATTGGCCAACAGATGCTACTATGGATTAAGTAAGCAATTTAAAAACAAAGCCACATCTCGTCAAACAAAAATAACACTATACAAAACGCTGATACTACCCGTGCTAATGTATGGCTCCGAAGCATGGGCCAGAGGTCCGCAAAATGCATATAAAAGGCACACTCTATTGCCTTTTCCCAAAAGCGAATATTGTAGTGCCTTGCATATAAAAAATATGAATGTGCAAAAAGCAGATTCACCCCAAAAAATGATTCACTGCTTTAGTGCATGCTTGCTTGCTTTTACATTTGTATTCACACGATTCGCAAATGCAGTATGCACAATACTGCATACCACCACACAGTATCGTACCATCTTCTGCTTGAATAAATGAATACATTTGCCAAATTTCGCTTTTTCTTTGAGTTTCTTTAATAAAAGGATAAACTAAACTAGTAATTGTTTTTATTGTCTCAACATTAATTTTTTATGTTTATTAACATGTACATTTGACCAGAAATATCTACTGCTTTTTGTAATGCAACGTGCTTTTTCGAAGGCAGCGTGCAAAAAAAAGGCAACGAGCTCTTGTAGTGTGTTGTGTGTGTGCAATTGGCACACACTCATGAAAGTAAAGGCAAAGCAAGCAATAGCATTAAACAGAGATGGCAATAGCAAGCAATGAAAAAAGCACGAAATCGCGAATATGCATTAAAAGCGAGTGGCATTTTGCGGACCTCTGGCATGGGTACTTGCGCAAGCAGATAAGGCAGTGCTTGGTGTGTTTGAGAGGAAAATTCTTCGAAAGATCTACGGGCCGATTTGCGTTGACGGTGAATATCGACGTCGTATGAACCACGAGCTATATAAGCTATACAAAGACATGTTAAACGTATCGAGATGCAACGATTGCGTTGGCTAGGCCATATCATGAGAATGAGCGATGATGAACCCGCTAAAAAGGCGTATGAATACATGCCACATGGCGGTGCACGCAGAATCGGCAGGCCTAAGCTTCGATGGAGCACACAAGTGGATGAAGAAATGGAAAGGCGCGGTATTCCAAAAAGTCAAGCGAAAAACAGAGAGGAATGGAGATCTTTTCTTAGTTCGGTCTATGGAACAAATGTTCTGTAATGGGCCAACTAAGTAAGTAAGTAAGTGGATTTTTATAAAAATATTTTTTCCACAAACGTGGATTTTTATAAAAAAAACTAGCGGACCCGGCGAACTTCGTCTCGTTATTAAGGAATAAAATTTCATACAAAAACTCAATTTTCGATTTTTCCAATTTTCCGACTTTTCCAGAGGGATTTTCCAAAATTTTCTTTCGCAAAGACCTTCTCCTCGAAAATGCGAATAACTGACAAAAAAATTTACAGAAATCGGCCTAGCCGTTCTCATTTTATGAATTACTATACATTTTTTACACCATTTTTATATATATAGATTTTTTTCCACAAACGTGGATTTTTATAAAAATATTTTTTCCACAAACGTGGATTTTTATAAAAATATTTTTTCCACAAACGTGGATTTTTATAAAAATATTTTTTCCACAAACGTGGATTTTTATAAAAATTTTTTTTTCCACAAACGTGGATTTTTATAAAAATATTTTTTTCCACAAACGTGGATTTTTATAAAAATATTTTTTTCCACAAACGTGGATTTTTATAAAAATATTTTTTTCCACAAACGTGGATTTTTGTAAAAATATTTTTTTCCACAAACGTGGATTTTTATAAAAATATTTTTTCCACAAACGTGGACTTTTTTCCATGAACGTGGAGTGCATATCAAATAAATATTTAATAAATATTATTCCACAATCGTAGATTTTTAAAAAAAAATTCTAGAATCGTGGATTAAAAAAAATCTCTTTTTCCACAATCATGGATTTTTAAAAAATATTTTTTCCACAATCGTGGATTTGTATATAAAACAAAATTTTTCCACAATCGTAGATTCTTAAAAAAATGTTCTTTTTCGAAATTCATTTTTTTCATTTTATTTCATACATTAACAGTCTATGGAACATTACTCCTTACAGAACATTACTCCAAAAACACATTTTTTCGTGGATTTTTAAAAATTACTTTTCCATAATTGTTGATTTTAAAAACAAATTTTTTCGTGGATTTAAAAAAAATACTTTTTACACAATCGTAGAGTGGAGTTTTAAAAAATATTTTTCCAGAAACGTGGATTAAAAAAAAAACTTTTTTAAAATTTTGACAAAAACGTTGATTTTTTAAAAATATTTTTTTCAAAACCGTGGAATTTTTTAAAATGTTTTTTTTTTAAACGCAATATTTAAAAAAAAAATTCTTTAAAAAATCGCAATTTAAAAAAAAACAAAAACAATTGTTTAAAAATTTTTTTTTTCAAAAATGCAATTTTTTAAAAATATTATCAAAAACGTGTTTTTTTTAAATATTTTTTTCAAAACTGCATTTTTTAAAAATTTTTGTTTTACAAATGTGGATTTTTTAAAAAAATTTACCCAAAACGTTGATTTTTTAAAAATATTTTACCCAAAACGTTGATTTTTTGAAAGTGTTCTCCTCATTCGTACATATCTAAAAAAATTTAAAAAAATACTTTTAACACAATCGTAGAGTGGAGTTTTAAAAAAAATTTTTCCAGAAACGTGGATTTAAAAAAAATCTATATATATATATATAAAATTCTCCTGTCACGGTGTTCGGCTTTGAACTCCTCCGAAACGGCTGGACCGAATCTGATGAAATTTTGTAAAAGCGCTATAAACACTGGCTTCAATAAGTTAGACATTGCGGTCAACTTCACAATTTTCACAGTAAATTCCGATAATTTGAAATGGCACTTGACCAAAATTCCAAAACAATCGATTGGGAAATCAGCCAAAGTTCTTCAAAATATCGAAATAACAGCTTTCAATGCAAATTCTCATAGTATAACGGGAAGAAGTGGTCTCGGGTGACCTCCCCCACAGCTGTTTTGACCATTGGTAAACATGACATTGGTAATTGTAGTCTACATCATTAGTTGTTGTGTTGGTAGTAGAAATCCGTTGTAGAAAAAAAGTTGTAGTTGTAAATGTTTATACCGGGACCTCAAAAACGGGGCAGCAACGCGGACCGGGTCAGCTAGTATATATTTAAAAATTTTTCAAAAACGTAAAAATTTTAAAAAATATTTTTTTTTTTCAAATTTTCCCAAAAATATGTTTTAAAATTTTTCCAAAAACGTGGATTTAAAAATAAAACTTTTTTCAAACTTTGCCAAAAACGTGGATTTTTAAAGACAAATTTTAACAAAAACATGGACGTAGATTTTTAAAGAAATATTTTAACACAGATTTAAAAAAAAATACATTTTGTCCAAAACCTTGAATTATGTATGAAAATATTTTTTAAACAAATAAAGTGGATATTAATTTTTTTTTTAATTTTTGCAAAAACTTGGATTTTCTAAAATTTATATATAAAACAAAAATTTCCAAAAAAGTGCATTAAAAAATGTTTTTTCGAATTTTTCAAGAAAACTTGAATTCTTATAATATTATTTCAAATTTTTAAAAAACGTGAACTTTAAAAACTACTTTTTCAAATTTCAAAATTTTCCAATAACGTACATTTTTTAAAATTGTATTTTTTGGTATGGATTTTTTGAAAAATACTTTTTTAATTTTTCCAAACACGTGGATTTTTTTTGAAATATTTTTACAAATTTTTCCAGAAACGTGGGTTATTAAAAAAATATTTCTTTTAGAACATTGGTGGCGTTTATTTAATTGGGATAGCTGTTACAATTTTGATTTTTCAAAATAGTCTGGCTTAATCCCTTTTGTTGTTTTAATATTTAAACTTTAACTTATTCCCAAAACATTTTATTAATATATTATTCCAAAAACGTTGATTTTAAAAAAAAAATACTTTTTCGCATTTTTTGAAAACGGTGGGTTTTTCAAAAACGTGGATTTTTTAAAAATATTTTGTTCCCAAACGTGGATTTTTTAAACATATTTTTTTCCAAAACGTGGATTTTTTAAACATATTTTTTTCCAAAACGTGGATTTTTAAAAATATTTTTTCCAAAAGATGGATTTTTTTTAAAAATATTTTTTTCCAAAACATGATTTTTTTTATTTTTTTTTTTTTTAACGTGGATGTTTTAAAAATATTTTTTTCCAAAACATGATTTTTTTTATTTTTTTTTTTAACGTGGATGTTTTAAAAATATTTTTTTCCAAACCTTGGATTTTTTAAATATTTTTTTCTAAAACGCAACAGTGGTTTAAAAGTATTTTTTTTTTCAAAAACGTGGATTTTTTAAAAATATTTTTTCAAATGCGTGGATTTTTTTAAAAATATTTTTTCAAAAACGTGGATTTTTTAAAACTATTTTTTTCAAAAACTTGGATTTTTTAAAATATATTTTTCAAAAAAGTGGATTTTTTAAAAATATTTTTCCCAAAACGTTGATTTTTTGAAAGTGTTCCCCTCATACGTACGTATTTAAAAAAATTGTTCACATTTATCAAAAAATATGAATTTTTTAGAAATATTTTTTTCAAATTTAAAAAAGTGTATGTTTTTAAAGCTTTTTACCATTTATTCTCATTATCAAATTTAAAAAAAAATAATTTTTTCCAGAACACGACATTTTTTAGGATTTTTTTTCATAAACCATGGATTTATAAATTTGTTGAATGAACTTTAAAAGGACTTTTTCCAACACCGTGGATATTTTTTTCAAAACGTGGATTTTAAATTTTTTTTTAAATTATATCTTTCAAAATCGCAATTAAAAAAAAATCAAAAATATTTTTTTTAAACGTGGATTTTATAAAAATATTTTTTTCGAAAACGTGGATTTTTTAAAAATATATTTTTCTTTGAAAAACGTGGATTTTTAAAAATATATTTTTTTCAAAAACGTGGATTTTTAAAAATATCTTTTTTTCAAAAACGTGGATTTTTTTTAAAAATATATTTTTTCAAAAACGTGATCATTTTTTTCAAAAACGTGGATTTTTTAAAAATATTTTTTCAAAAACGTGGATTTTTTTATAAATATTTTTAATTTTTTGAACATGTTCTCCTCCTCATACGTACATATTTAAAACAAATTTACATTTATCAAAAAATATGAATTTTTTAGAAATATTTTTTCAAATTTAAAAAAGTGTATTTTTTAAAGCTTTTTTACCATTTATTCTCAAATTTAAAAAACGAAATTTTTAGGAATTTTTTTCATAAACCGTGGATTTATTAATTTGTTGAATGAATTTTAAAAAGACTTTTTCCAACACCGTGGATATTTTTTTCTTCAAAACGTGGATTTTTTTAATTTTTTTTTTTTTTTTCAAAAACGTGGATGCTTTAAAAAAAATTTTTCCAAACCGTGGATTTTTTTTTTAATTTTTTTTTCTAAAACGCAATATTTTAAAAAATATATCTTTCAAAATCCCAATTAAAAAAAATCAAAAACAATTGTTTAAAAGCATTTTTTCAAAAACCTGGATTTTTTAAAAATATTTTTTTTCAAAAACGTGGATTTTTTTTTCAAAAACATGGATTTTTTTAAAATCTTTCTTTCAAAAACGCGGATTTTTTTATAATTTTTTTCCCCAAAACGTTGATTTTTTGATAGTGTTCTCCTCATACGTACATATTTAAAAAAAATTGTTCACATTTATCAAAAAATATGATTTTTTTAGAAATATTTTTTTCAAATTTAAAAAAAGTGTATTTTTTAAGCTTCTTACCATTTTTCCAAAAATGGGGATATTATTCTCAAATTTAAAAAAAAAAATGATTTTTTTCCAGAACACGACATTGTTTTAGGAACTTTTTTAATAAACCCTGGATTTATAAATTTTTTGAACGAATTTTAGAGAGTTTTGTCCAACACCGTGGATATTTTACAGATCTTTTTCCAAAACATGTATTTTTGAAGAATTCTGTTTCATAACCGTTAATTTTTATTCCAATACTCTGGATTTTTGAGAATGTTGATTTCGTTGACTTTTTTTTAAATATCGAGGTTTTTATACCCTCAGCCTTTAGGCTATGAAGGGTATATACACTTTCATACGGGCAAAATGTGCCTCATCGAAATAATGGTTTTAGACCCCAAGTATGTTTGGACGAAATGTGTTTCAGACAATTTGGAGTCGATTGAGCAATGTCCGTCCGTCTGTCTGTCTGTCTGTCTGGCTGGCTGGAGCGCACGATAACTCTCGAACGGATGAACCGATTCGGTTCAAATTTTGGCTTTGGTAATATTTTGCCCAAACTTAGTTTAAGTTCGAAGATGAGCTATATCGGTCCACTCCTTCCGGTACCTCCCCCACAAAAATTCGAAAATGTTCGGAAAATTTGTGCGCACGATAACTCTTGAAGGGAGTAACCGATATGGTCCATACTTTGCCCATCGTGGAGCGTGTACCAGACTTAGATCAGGTTTTAATATGGACTCAATTGGTCCACTCCGTCGGGTACCTCCCATACAAAAATTTGGAAAAGTTCAGTTTAGGACCATCTCTCGAATCGCTTTGATTTTTGCTTTAGCAACTTGTATTCACTGCCCTCCATACGACGGTATAAGTTTCATCAGGGGCAAGTCCATACTTCCTGAGAAAATAGCCTGAAAGTAGCAAAAAACCCCTATGACACCGTGTGAGGAGGTTGGAGGGCAAAATAACTCTCGAACAGGTCTGCCGATTCGGTCCAAAGTTTGGTCTTAGTAATATTTTGTCCAAACATAGTTTAAGTTCGAAGATAAGCCATATCGGTCCACTCCTTCAGGTACCTCCCCCACAAAAGTTCAAAAATGTTCGGTAAAATTGTGCGTACGATAACTCTTGAAGAGAGTGGCCGAATTGGACCATACTTTACACATCTTAATATATCTACCAGATATAGATCAGGTTCAAATATGTACTATATTTGTCCACTCCATCCGGTACCTCCCACACAAAATTTCGGATACATGTTCACTTTAAGACCTGCTTTCGAATCACTTTGATTTTTGTTGAAGCAACTTGCATTCGCTGCCTCAATTGCGATGGTAAAAGTTGTTTCAGGGGCAAGTCCATACTTCTTGAGCAAACATCCCTGAAGTTGTAAAAAACCCCTATGGTACCATATGTAGTGGCTGGAGATCCATTCTTTTTTAGTATCTCCTCCGCAAAACTTTTGATCTCTAATCCTAATCAACATTTTTGTCAGTTCAAACGCCCAAAATTCCCTAAATACATGCGTTTTTTGGGAAAAAATTGTTTCAATATACACAGGCTGAGGGTATATCTCTGTCGGCCAAGCCGACTGATACTTTTTTACTTGTTAAGAACTTTTTTTACGATTAGTGAATTTTTATACCCTCAGCATTTATGCTAACGAGGGTATGTATGTATATACACTTTCATACGGACAAAATGTGCCTCATCGAAATAATGGTTTTAGACCCCAAGAATGTTTGGACGAAATGTGTTCCAGACAATTTGGAGTCGATTGAGCAATGTCCGTCCGTCTGTCTGTCTGGCTGGCTGGAGCGCACGATAACTCTCGAACGGATAAACCAATTCGGTTCAAATTTTGGCTTTCGTAATATTTTACCCAAACTTAGTTTAAGTTCGAAGATGGGCTATATCGGTCCACTCCTTCCGGTACCTCCCCCACAAAAGTCCGAAAATGTTCGGAAAATTTGTGAGCACGATAACTCTTGAAGGGAGTAACCGAATTAGTCCACACTTTGCCCATCATGAAATGTGTACCAGGCTTAGATAAGGTTTCAATATGGACTCAATCGGTCCACTCCTTCGGGTACCTCCCACACAAAATTTCCGAAAAGTCCAGTTTAGGGACATCTCTCGAATCGCTCTGATTTTTATTTTAGCAACTTGTATTCGCTGCCCTCCATACGACGGTACAAGTTTCATTAGGGGCAAGTCCATACTTCCTTAGAAAATAGCCTGAAAGTTGCAAACAAAAAAAAACAATATGACATAGTGTGAGGTGGTTGGAGCGCAAAATAACTCTAGAACGGATCTGTCGATTCGGTTCAAATTTAGCTTTCGTAATATTTTGCCCAAACTTAGTTTAAGTTTGAAGATAAGCCATATCGGTCCACTCCTTCAGGTACCTCCCCCCCATAAGTTCAAAAATGTTCGGAAATTTTGTTCATACGGTAACTCTTGAAGGGAGTGGCCAAATTGGTCCATACTTTACACATCCTAATATATCTACTAGATGTATATCAAGTTCAAATATGGACTATATTTGTCCACTCCATCCGGTACCTCCCACACAAAATTTCGAATAAGTTCACTTTAAGACCTGCAGTGCGATTCTCTAACACATTTTTGGAGTTACCGACAAAAATCGTTAAAATTAAAATGCTTTTAATTTCGGTAATTAACGATATTATTCGGTAAATTAACGACCAATAAAAAATAGTCAAAGTTTTTCCGATAGCAACAGTGTTGTCAACTTTTATTTGAACGTTTAATTCATAATTTTGCATTTTAAAGTTACCGATTTTTGTCGGTAACTCAAAAAATGAGTTAGAGAATGCCACTACTGATATCGAATCACTTTGATTTTAGTTGAAGCAACTTGCATTCGCTATCTCAATTACGATGGTAAAAGTTTTTTCAAGGGCAAATCCACACTTCTTGAGCAAACAGCCCGGGTGTAAAAACCCCCTATGGCACCATATGTAGTGGGTGGAGATCCACTTTCATAATGGTCAATGTAGATCCATTCCTTTTCGTATCTCCTCCGCAAAACTTTTGATATCTAATCCTAATGAACATTTTTGTCGGTTCAAATTCCCAAAATTTTTAAAAACTCCTAAATACATACGTTTTTTTGGGAAAAAATTGTTTCAATATATACAGGCTGAGGGTATACCTCTGTCGACAAAGCCGACTGATACTTTTTTACTTGTTTAATATATTTCCAACCTATGTATTTTTCAATAAACTTGAATTTAAAGAAATGAATTTTTCACAAACCTGAATTTCTTAAAATTTTGGTTTCACAAACCTGAAATTTTTAACAATATTTTTCCACAAACATGATTTTTTAAAACATTTTTCCATACGTCTTTTAACTGGACAGAGTAGAAGTCATCAAAGATGAATGAAATATTTGACATTTGTGGGAGATACCAGCAAGAAAAAAAAATTGGAAAAACATTGTGTAAAATTTAGACAAAACAGTGAATTCCAATCGCGAGTTATCGTTTATAAACTGCACTCAAGGTAACATTTTTTTAGCTTTTGTGTGGGAGTTACCAGAGAGACTTATATTGAGACTCAAACAACTAATCCTCAAATTCACCCAGTTGGATAAAATATATATAGCACTAGTTCTGATAAAAGCTAAATTCGTCAACATTTGCACAAGCCTTGACCGTAGGCAAAGAAACTGCAAGAATCTTTTTACTATAAAATTTTTTCCTTTATGTTATGGAAAACATAGTAAAAATTATGTAATAGATTCTTGCAGTTCTAGAACAGACTATATATTTAGTACAACTGTCATTTAGCCTCCAACATGATGCAATAAATTAATTAATGTATTGTACCATGTCCTCCACTATGAAATATGCAACAATGAAATGAGCTACAATTACAACAGACTCTGCATATTCTACTACACTTACCGAAATGCATGCTGGATGAAAGTTTTCCTCATCCGGATAATATGTAAAGGTAAATTTTATTCTGTGGTCGCCACAGGGAAAAACAAACGTTCTGCCTAGAGTGACGGAAATTATACAAACTTTATTATTTACATATATTATACAATATAACAATCGAGATCATAAATATTAAACTTACCTTTTGAAAAAGCAAAGAATTAAATCGTCTACGTTTGGCAAATGCTCAGAACAAAGCAAATTTATATAAAATAATCAATAAATGGAACGCGAAAAGTACGTTGCATTAATTTACAATATCATTCACAATAATTTATTGATAGCAAAAACTGCTAAAAAAACAACATTTATATGTTTGTGTACTATTTATTGCACGTTCTGTTACATTGTTATCGTTTTGCAAGCTTCGTTCCAAAACAATTATCACATTTTCCATGTCTATATCCCGAAATAATAGCATATTTTCAATTAACAATTCTCTTTTTAATTTTCTTCAACTGACACTTTAGTTTATTGTGATTGATAGACGCAACGCAGAGTTGTATGATTTGTATTTCTAGCACATACATGAACCAAGTTAACACAGCCTGTCCTCCTATTCCTCCATTCGTAAAAATTTCACTGTCCGTCGATTAATTAATGAATTTGTTAAGCTGGGTACACATTGTCTGTTTTGAATGACAGATTTGTTGTTGCTTGCTAGTGTGGCCGTTCATTTTGTCATTCATCATGCAACAACAAAATATTTTGTGGTTTCGCAATTATCGATAACTGGATAATTGCGAAATAACGTCATTCAAAACTGACAATTGGCCTGTTCCCGTACTTTATAAGGTGGTAAGAGTCGTAAAAGTTGTAAAAGTCGTAAACGATTTTCATATAAATTTTGTGTACGGGAACGCAAAATGTGTAGAAGTGGTAAAAATTGTAAAAACTTTTTAGTTCTGGAACAGAGCTAATGTGTACCCAGCTTTATGTCCAATTTACATTAGCAACTTTTTCGTCATTTAGAGCTGATTCGTCATTTATTTGCTAAAACAGGCAACATTTTGCGTCATTTGCCATACAAAAATAAATGACGATAGCTGCGTCATTTATTCTAAACAACGCACGAAAACACTATACTATTATATGCAACCCTGCTTTTTCGTCATAAACTACCAAAAAATGCAACTGTTTTATGATGTCTTTGTTTGTTTGTGTGTGTTGTAAAAAACAAAAATACTCAAATGATGACAAAGTGAAAATAAATGGTTAAAAAACTTGCAAAAATTATTTTTTGTTTTTGGAATTAATTTAAGTTATTTGATACACATTTGTGTTGTGAAATTCCTATTTTTCAGAATAAATATATTGTGTGCGTGTGTTTGTGTTATTGTATAAGTGTGTATGTGCGATTGTGTGTGTAAGCAAATGACGCAAAAAAAACAGATGTAAATTCACTTTATTTGATTCTAGGATTTCGTAAAACGAAATCATTTAATGTGCATATGTAAATTTAAGCCTATGAGGATTTATTTGACATATAGGCAATGGAAATGAAATTTGAAACCCAGTGGGTTTGTTAAATCCGGTTATATATTAACGTACTATAACAATAATATAACCGTATTAACCTATTGGGTTTGGGTTTCAAATGTCAATTCCATAGCGCAAACGTCAAATAAATCCTCATGAACGACGTTCAATGTAAAGCGGGGTACACACGATCAGTTTTGACGGTCGATTTTTCGGTAATATCGATAAATGCCAAACTGTCCAGCAACCTGTCCACACTGGCAAACAGCCGATTATTTCAGCAAAACTGACAGTCAAAAACTGATCGTGTGTGTTCCACTTTAATGGAAAAGTTGTTGTTCCAGAACCTGCAAGAAGCTACTATTTCTTAGGCGGCCATCAGACCATCTGCTTTTTCACATGTATGTTGTCACTTTGGGTATACCAATATACAGACCCCCTGTTTATGTATTTCGAAACGAAAATGTGTGCGCATAAAACACACCCAAACTTTAGTTTTTGAAATATTATTGCGTTTGCTTTTGCTTCAAAACAAAAAAATTTGAAAAACACACTCAAATTTGGTAGTTTTTCTTGCACATTCATTTTCTTATTGACATACATGAACAGGCCCAGAACAGCTGATGTCATACATGTGAAAAAGCAGATGGTCTGATGGCGGCCTTAGAGGTAGTTTACAATATCTATCAATGTCATATGACACGAAATAAAAACATTCCATATTTACCCACGGAGGCAATGTGGAGACGTAGTTTTTTACATGTTTGCTGGTGTGGACGAAGAGAGTAAATGGAGTAAGGAAAATCTCCAATATTACACATATTAGCGAATATATAGCGATGGAAAATTTCATGTCATATGACATTTACATATAGTTTAAACTACCCCTTACTACCCCTTACAAAAAACTGATTTAACACTACATCTTAAAATTGAAAACAAGGACAAGAAATTTTATTCACGTGGTTAAATAAAATTGTTGAGTTTATAAAATACAGTAATAGGAAGTTTACATTTACGGAATCCACTCGATTTCAACTGTTAATTCCATTGCTTAAATGTCAAATGAAATCCAATGGATTTCAGTAGGGGGATTCTGTAACTCAGTTTTGCTGTTATCGATAATTGTCGGTAAAGCTGGGTACACATTGGCAGTTTTGAATGACAGCCTTGTTGTTGCTTGCTAGTGTGGCCGTTCATTTTTGTCATTCATGCAGGCACAAAATATTTTGTGGTTGCTGGACGGTTGGACAGATATCGATAATTGCAAAAAATCGTCATTCAAAACTGACAATGTGTATTGGACTTGAAATTTAAATTAAAATACTTATAATTTCGATAATTAACGAAATGTTTCGGTAAGTTAACGATGAATAAAAAGTAGTCGCTAGCCTCTACCGACACAAACAGTGATGCCAACTTTTGTTTATGTTTTTGGTCATAATTTTGCGATTTAATTTTACCGATTTTTGTCGGTAACAGCAAAAATGAGTTACAGAATCCCACTACAGATGAGTTTTTATTTGACGTATACCCATAGGAATTGAAGGTTGAAATCGACTCGATTTCGTAATGTAAACCAGCTATAATTGGTATTTTAAAATAAAAACTGAAGTTCTAAATTTTATATGTTTTTGTAAAACCGACTATCTACGCATATACATCTACCTTTATAATTGCTCGATGTCATTTGACGTTTTAAGCCATGGCTGCAAGGATGTATTTTTCAGCGATTCCCAGCAAAAAAGTTTGGAAGTAGTGCAATGCAGAGTTATGATTTCAATACATCTTTCGACGCAGTCCACACGGACTTATGAATATGCACTCCGCTCTATACATTTTGGAAGCACTCGCTTAAAGATTCCTAGCCAAGCAAGCCAATTTTTTGATCCCTACAGTCGCAGACTTTTTTTCTGAACACAAGAAAGAGTTTTAAAATTCTAAAGGCCTGCGTACATAAGCTGCTTTGCCTGATTGCCTTGCTTACCTGCTTCATTTCTGACGTAATAAAAATAATAGAATAAAGACGAAATTTCGAACTGGGTTGCCATCAGTTGGAAATTGGGTCTGCCTTCTTTGTTCTTTTATTTTTTTATTGAAGCAGCAAAGCAAGGCAATCAGGCAAAGCAGCTTATGTACGCAGGCCTTAAGAATTTGTTTTATAAAAAATAAAGAAATACAAACTAAAGTAATGAACATTGCTGTAATGCACGAGACGCAAATTATTTTTGAAGTCGAATTGGAGTTTTTTGGAAATCTAAACTGAAGTGGGAGGAAAAATTAAAAACCATTTGGATGATGAAGCAATATCAATTTCCATGTCATAAAAAGCAGAGTAGAGGAAGTAAACTTATGGCCTGTTCCCGTACTTTATAAAGTGGTAAAGGTCGTAAAAGTTGTAAACGTCGTAAACGATTTTCATATAAATTTTGTGTACGGGAACGCAAAATGTGTAAAAGTGGTAAAAATTGTAAAAACTTTTTAGTTCTGGAACAGAGCTTTAGTTATGATCAAATTTAATGGAGAGTTTTTATTTGTGTTAATGTAATAAAGTTAATATTCTTGTTTTACACGAATAAGCAATGTATTTTATTTATTTTGGGATATTTGCAATGGCTTGCATTTTATAACATCTTTAAGAGCAGTACACATTGTCAGTTTTGAATGTCGATATTTCGCAGCTATCGATAACTGTCCAACCGTCCAGCAACCACAAAACATTTTGTGGTTGCATGATGAATGACAAAAATGAACGGCCACACTAGCAAGCAACAACAAAGCTGTCATTCAAAACTGGCAATGTGTACTCAGCTTTAGACTGCATTTAAATTCAATCCAAAACACTACATCAAAGGTTGTGATTTGGATCGAAAATGGAGTGCATCCTAGCTGCGCGCTCTCTTGTAAAATTCATAGGTGAATTCATAGAAAAAGATGTACTCCAGCGGCAATTGTTCTAGTGATTTAACTGCATCCGCGGATGCAAACTTTTTGCTGGGTTTTCATACCTGGCTTATCTCTACTTTATTATACCATGTGTGAAGCTGTAAACACATTCAACGTTTGAGTAAAATTTTGTGTCGTTTCTGGTAGATGAATAAAGACAAAGTGCTGCCAAGTTTCAATTTTTTCTTTATTCTTCTAGCAGAAATGACTCACAACTTTACTCAAACGTTGGATGTGTTTTCAGCTTGAAAGTTTCAAATGAAAGTTTCAACATGTGGCTTTAGAGAGCAAGAGCTAAAATGAGTGGGGAACACACGATCAGTTTTGCTCAAATAATCGGTTGTTTGCCAGTGTGGCCGTTCATTTTTGTTCATTAATTTTGTGGTTGCTGGACGGTTGGACTGTTATCCATAATTCCGAAAAATAGACGGTCAAAAGTGATCGTGTGTACCCCGCTCTACAGAATTCCACTACAGTTCTCTCTAGAGCTGGTAAACTATCGATATTCCCAACATTAGATATTTTCTATATTTCATATCAAAACATCGATTGCTATCGATATTATCGTTAAGTTGTCATCACCATTAATTTGGAGATGAAAATGGAGAAAAGGTCGATAGGCATAACTATCTATCGATATTGAATTTTTAAAAATAATCGATATCATCGATAGTGCTATCGATTTTTTGCCAGCTCTAGTTCTCCCACAACTCACTTTTCGATAATGCCATGTTCATACCAGCATTTGAATCACGTCGTTCGTTCTCATAATTACGTAATCTAATTAACCCGTTCATACGACATGGTATAAAATTCATAGCAACATGATTCATATTTTCACAGTTTTTGTTTACTGATTTTAAAGAAAGTTTCAGCCAAAAGACTAGTAAAATTAATTGATATGAACTGAAAAAATATTTGTCCTTCTTACAGATATCTATTCAATATTAAATAATAATATACTATGTTTACATTTACGAAATCCACTCGATTTCAACTGTCAATTCCATTGCTCAAACGTCAAATGAAATCCAATCGATTTCATATGAGTTTTCATTTGACGTATACACAAAAGAATTGACAGATGAAATCTAGTGAATTTAGTAAATGAAAACATAGTATTATTTTCATTCATGTTTTCTATTTTTTCTCAAAATTTTTGTGTTTTCAGTATATTTTCAAATGTTTTAATTTTAAAAATTAACGAAAGAGAGACCTGCCAAAATAACTTTTTGGTATACAGACTTTCCGGGAGGCATTTGATTTTTGTTTCTAAATTGGTACGCGAATTTGAAACAATGGACAAGAAATGTAACTGCAATGAAAGAGAAGACAAAATTTGCTATGATTTGAATGTATACTAGTCGTTAAACCGTTTACTTTTCATTCATATTTTGCAGTTTTTCTAAAAAGCTTTGGATTTTTAATACATTTTTAATATTTTATTTTTCCTGTCATAATTAATTTATTTCGATAAATTCTCTCATTTGTTAGAGACACATTTTATCGTCGTTCTGAGAGTAACTTAAATTGAACAATGTTGTTCGTTCTCAAAATTTCGTATGGGAAATGAAGTAATTATATCGTAATTTGGGTTCGAACAACGAATGTAGAGCGAATTAGCCTTATGCTTGGTTTACATTTACGAAATCCACTCGATTTCAACTGTCAAATCCATAGGTTAAACGTCAAATGAAATCCAGATGACGCGTTTGTTACGCAACGCGTTAATTTAGATGGACCCCCCTTTGTGTATGACCAAGGATTTGTTCTATTGCCAGGCCACCTTGTGTGTTAAAATAAACCGCTCTAATCGGTTATCGATTAAGACCACCAAAAGTACGTTAAAATTATCGCGAATTTGTTCATTCTAAACGAATTTGGCGGAAAAAGGTGAAGTGAAGTTAAAAAAAGTTGAATTTATTAATATTTTCTTTTGAATTTGCAAATTGAACTTGAAGGTAAGGATTCTCTTTGCATGAAATAGTATATAGAGTAGTGTGTAGTGTATAGTTAATGAATGAACAAACTACGTTGTTTGTTTGTCCATACAACACCCCTAACATATCACCATGGAACTCTGGAACTCTATTTGTAGTATATCTGGACCATGGAACTTACTCTGGTTGGCTGTTGAACCAATTCTAGTGTAGTTGCTAGTTATGGCTTGCTTATGGCACTTCTTCTTCAGCCATGTATTATTTCAATGGGTGGAATATAAAAGAACACATGCAGCTGCAGCTTCGTATAAGATTCATCTACATTCCATCCAATACCCAATACATTCTTATGTCCTGACAATGGTGTGCTGATTATAATGCCGCATCCCGCAATCTATCGAAATAATTATAATGATTTCCTCACAGACGACGTGGAACATATGTACATATCTTCTTCGTCTGGTTTGCAATTTTCCATATGATCCTTCATTCATTACTGTTCCGTATTCGACCACAAGTACAAGATTAGTTACTAGTTTCATCGAGGGCAAATGATATAAAGCACTGTGTACTGCAATTAAAAAGACATGTTAATACAAAGATATTATACATAATTATATTGGAAGAGTTACATATAAAATTGCAAATTGCAACGGTACTTTGTTCAGACAATTGAAAGTTTTTGCAGTAATCAGTAATATATTTTTATATTTTATTTGTTTCCATCTCTGCGTGTAGCATAGTTGGTTATGGGTTACTATACGATTTTTAGCCAAGTCGAAACATATTCCGTCAGAATATACAAACGGTTTTTTATTATCCATTATGGGGATTAGAAGCACCATAATTAGCAATTAGCCATAAAAATGCTAATGTCTGAAATAATGATTAGTTTTATAGTGCTGCTTTACATTTTACATTATTGCAATACATTTATTGTCACCTAAGGTAAATCTTATTTTAGTCCAAATTTGTTATTAATTGCAAATAAATGTTGTATATTTTGGCGGAATACTGTTTTGAAGACTAATAGCAAGAGATTTACACTAAAAACCGTATAGTTTTTACATAATTTGTTGACATAAACGAACAATTATTATGAAATTTGTTACAATTTTGGTCTTTGCAATACATTTGTTGTCAAACTGTATTTGTATGAAATTTCAGATGCCTCGCAAACAAATTTGCTGCATACCATTGTGTGAGAACCACAAAGGAAAGGTGGGAGACGACGTAATCTTTCACACGGTAAAGCCCATTTGGAAGAATATGTTGCAAAATCGGTACGGACTGGAGGAGGAAAAGATGTCGTTCATTTGCTCTAAGCATTTTCAACCGTCCATGTACTACCTCAAAAGAAAATCTTTGTTGCCGACCGCAACACCAGATTTTCTGCCAGAGGTATTGGAAAAAATGTGTAGGTTTTAATAATTTAGCTTTTTCTTCAATATATTGACCATATTTAATTTTTAATTTTTTTTATAGCCCGCGCCAGCGCTGAAACATCCTCTGTAGCAGATAGTATAGTAGATGGCGTAGGTCAGTTAGATGAAGTTAGTTTAGAACAAGTACAGTCAGATGTTGAAGGGTTTTCTGAAAATAATATTAATGCAGGCTTAGATGACAGATATAAAAAATTAGAGGATAAAATCGCTCACTTAGAGGAAATAATTAAATTAAAGGATGAAAAAATTGGTAGACTAGAGGAAGAGAATAAATTTCTTAGAGAAAAATGCATAATTCCCGGTGAAAATGCTAGCAGCTAAAGCATTTCACTTGCATTCGCAATTTCAATTTAATTTATTTATTACCTAGCCCATAGGGCCATGAGCGGTTCCAAAAAACATCTAAACATTAACTACTCACAGTTTGCTTATATCTAACAATATTTCTTTGTTTATTAAAAATAAGAAAATTGGTGATTAAGGAACATTTTTTAACACTAAATTATAATAAGGAAAAATAATAATATTAAAAATTGAATCAACATAATCCCAGTTTTGCAATATAACAGTAGAAAACAAATGAAATGAAATATGAAAACACTAATTTAAACTTCATGAGATTGGGCATATAATTAATAATAATTTGTGGTGCTTCTAATCCACAACAACACTCTTCAGATAGACACGTAGTTCTTGAACTTCCTTTGGCATCTAAAGATGCATACAATTATATAGTAGAAGATATGGGATGTCCATTGCCTCATCCAGACGATGTAGTCCAATTCACCAATACTGGTCTATTGGGCTTTGACGAGACAACAAAAAGTACCATTCGCCACTACTTCAAGGACAAATCTGAAGACGAACTACTATGTACGTTATTATTCGCTCAATTTAACATTACAGACGACGATAAGAAAGCTAGTTCCGCTTTAGTTTTTCAGTTAAAAAGTTTAGTTAGCGATTGGGATTGTTTTGTAGGTTTTGTTCATACACTACAACTTTCAATGTAGATATTCTTCAAAATTGCTTGAAGGATGCATTTAAAGTTTTGGAAGATCTTCCAATGAAAGTTGTGTCATCTTCTTTTGATTCACTTCCCGTGCATGCCACGTTTCTAAACAAAATAAAAATAATAGAATCAGACATAGTTTGCCAACTTGTGCCAGGTATCCGTATACGCAGCACATTTGACGTAATTCATTGTTTACTTAGATTTCGTAACCACTTTGTAAATGATTTAATCAGTGTGTCTGGCATAAGTGCTTCATTCATACATTTAGTTCGTAGTGATCAGATAGACTTGATGATTCCTACTGGTATGACACTTTCCCCATGGAGCAACTTAAGGCAATTTTTAATAAGGACATACATTTAGAATCACTTGTATATAATGAGGAAATAGATGATTTGATGATTTTTAATCAAACAAAGGAATTAGTTTGCAATATAAATTCTATTGTTGAATTATTCACCGATGAAAATAAATTTTCACTTAGTGAAAAAATTAACAATTTAAACGATGGTATACATTTTTTGTGTTCAATTGCAATAGACAACAAATCTGAAATATGTCATAAACTAATTTGGTCCTTGCAGGTTATTTTGTCATTGTTGAAAGAATATAATAATGTTCTTCTCATTAATTGCACAACAGAAAGCCAGAGAATTTGATATTTAAGATTAGAAGACGTTGCAAGAACTACGTTACATTAAATATAGGTACTGTGTCGTTATTATAATTTAACATATTTTTGTGTAAGAGAAACTTCTCGCCAGGTTAGATATTGTTTTAGTTAGAATATTTTAAAAGTCATCAAATCCTGAAATTAGCTTTTAGACATATTGTTAGGCGGGGGTTATACGGGGAAGTGATGCGAAAACATAGCCTCTCCTTCCCAAATGTCAACCTCATCCCACACTTGGTGGCCCCTGTTTCTGCTAATGAGGCTCTGGCGACTAAATCGAGATCGAGATCAATAATAGACGTAAGGAGGTTAGTCTCAAATAAACAAAAAAAAAACTAAGCTTTAATACACATTTTTTTTTCTAGGAATTTCAAAAATACATCCATCCAAATCTCACAAGGAATCACATAAGCTCCGCTCAGAGCTCAGAGAAATACAAAATACAAACAAAACAAAAAAAAAAACATGTGTGAATGAGTGAAACCAACCAACAACTTTTGTCATGCAGCACAGAGCACAGTGTACGTAAGGATAAGGATTTCGGATCGCTGCTGAGTTGGTAAAGACCTGATCTACGTTCTACATAACTCACATCAATTCCCTACCTACAACTACAACTCAGTACACTCACATTACCCCCAGGAACAAGGAACTAGGTAAGTGATCACACCTCTCACCATAAAAACCCACCAACTACATCTATCTCCCTCAATGATAAAGATACAAATCCAACCTCCATTATATATAAATCCATCACACATTACCCTCCAAATTGTACATAATAATATATATATTATATTCAATATATTCATTCATATATATTATTTATTATTTCACATTTATTATTACATTAAAAAATATGTTTTACAATTTTTTCAAAAACATGGATTTAAAAAAACTTTTTCAAACTTTGCCAAAAACTTGGATTTTTAAGATAAATTTTAAAAAAAACATGTGTTTTTCAAAGAAATTTTTAACAAAAACGTAGATTTTTAAAGAAACATTTCAACACAGATTTTAAAAAAATCAATTTTGTCCAAAACCTTGAATTATTTTTGAAAATTTTTTTTTAAACAAATAACGTGGATATTTGATTTTTTTTTAAATTTTTGCAAAAACTTGGATTTTCTAAAATTTATATATAAAAACATTTATAAAACAAAAATTTCCAAAAAAAAAAAAATTATTTAAAAAAATATTTTTTCGAATTTTTCAAGAAACCTTGAATTTTTATAGGGAGTTATTATGAACGGCGGAAAAACAAAACTCACGGGGAAATTTCATTCATGATAACCCCCATAATATTTTTTAAAATTTAAAAAAAAAAAACGTGAATTTTAAAAACTACTTTTTCAAATTTCAAAATTTTCCAATAACGTACATTTTTTAAAATTATACTTTTTTGTATGGATTTTTGGAAACATTTTTTTCTTTTTATTTTTCCAAACACCTGGATTTTTTGTGAAATATTTTTTTCACACATTTTTCCAGAAACGTGGGTTGTTAAAAAAAATATATATTTTTTAACTTTTTCCAAAAACATTTTATTACATACATACATAATATATTTTTCCAAAAAAGTAGATTTTTTTAAAAAATACTTTTTCACATTTTTCCAAAACCGTGTGGATTTTTTCCAAAACGTGGATTTTTAAAAATATTTTTTTCCAAAACGTGGATTTTTTAAAAATATTTTTTTCAAAACATGGATTTTTTAAAAATATTTTTTTCAAAACATGGATTTTTTAAAAATGTTTTTTTCAAAACGTGGATTTTTTAAAAATATTTTTTTTCAAAACGTGGATTTTTTAAAAATATTTTTTCCAAAACGTGGATTTTTTTAAAAATATTTTTTTCTCAAAACTTGGATTTTTTAAAAATACTTTTTTTTCCAAAACGTGGTTTTTTTAAAAAAATATTTTCCAAAACGTGGATTTTTTAAAAATATTTTTTTCAAAAACGTGGATTTTTTAAAAATATTTTTTTCAAAAACGTGGATTTTTTAAAAATATTTTTTTCAAAAACGTGGATTTTTTAAAAATATTTTTTTCAAAAACGTGGATTTTTTTGTAAATATTTTTCCCAAAACGTGGATTTTTTGAAAATATTTTTTCACATTATTCTAAAACCCTGGATTTTTAAAGACAAATTTTAACAAAAACATGAATTTTTAACAAAAACGTTGAATATTTGATATTTTTTGTTTAAATTGTTGCAAAAAACATGAATTTTTAACAAAAACGTTGAATATTTGATATTTTTTGTTTAAATTGTTGCAAAAACTTGGATTTTCTAAAATTTATAATAAAAAAAATTATAAAACAAAAATTTCCAAAAAATTGTATTTAAAACAAATATTTATTCGAATTTTTCAAGAAACCTTGAATTTTCATATTTTTTCAATTTTTTTAAAAAAAATGTGAATTTTAAAAACTACTTTTTCAAATTTCAAAATTTTCCAATGAAGTACATTTTTTAAAATTGTATTTCCTTTGTATGGATTTTTGGAAAAATATTTTTTTAATTTTTCCAAACACCTGTATTTTTTGTGAAATATTTTTTTTTCACACATTTTTCCAAAAACATTTTATTAATATATGTATTTTTCCAAAAACGTAGATTTTTTAAAAAATACTTTTTCACATTTTTCCAAAACCGTGGAATTTTCCAAAACGTGGATTTTTTAAAAATATTTTTTCCAAAACGTGGATTTTTTAAAAATATTTTTTCAAAACCTGGATTTTTTAAAAACATTGTTTTAAAACGTGGATTTTTTAAAAATATTTTTTCAAAACCTGGATTTTTTAAAAACATTGTTTTAAAACGTGGATTTTTTAAAAATATTTTTTTTTCAAAACGTGGATTTTTTAAAAATATTTTTTTTTCAAAACGTGAATTTTTTAAATTTTTTTTCAAAACGTGAATTTTTTAAATTTTTTTCCAAAACGTGGATGTTTTAAAAATACCGTGGATTTTTTTAAAATATTTATTTTACTAAAATAAACATCGCCAATTTTTCCCACTAATATTTTAAAGTTGTTTTAATAAAATATTAAAACAACGACTATGGGATTAAGCCTGACTATTTTGAAAAACAAAATAAAATATTTTAAAAAATATTTCTTTTAAAATCGCAATTTATAAAAAGAAATCAAAAACAATTTTATAAAAGATTTTTTTTTCAAAAACGCGGATTTCTTAAATATATTTTTTTCTAAAACGGGGAATTTTTAAAAATATTTATTTTAAAAAAGTGAATTTTTTAAAAATATTTTTTTCAAAAACGTGGATTAAATAAAAATATTTTTTCCAAAAAAGTGGATTTTTTAAAAATATTTTTTTCAAAAACGTGGATTTTTTAGAAATATTTTTCCAAAAACGTGGATTTTTTTTAAAATATTTTTCCCAAAACGTTGAATTTTGAAAGTGCTCTCCTCATACGTACATATTTAAAAAAAAATTCACATTTATCAAAAAATATGAATTTTTTAGAAATATTTTTTTTTCACGGGTGCCACCTTGGTGCAATAGTATGCACACCGCCTTGCACGCTAAAGGTCGTTGGTTCGATTCCCCGGCCAGTCAACATCAAACACTTTTCAACGGTGGCAAAATACCCCTCAGTAATGTTAACGACATTTTCTGAGTATTTCAGCCTTGTAAAACTTCTCTACAAGTGGTGTCTTAGACACGCCGTTCGGACTCGGCGATAAACAGTAGGTCCCATATCATTGAGCTAATATGAATCGGGGTGCACTCATTGATATGAGAGAAGTCTCCCTTGTCCCTTCTGGGATGTTTGTGGAACAATTATATAATTATTTTTTTTTTTTTTCAATTTTAAAAAAGTGTATTTTTTAAGTTTTTTACCATTTTACAAAAATGTGGAATTTTTTATTAAATATTATTCTCAAATTTAAAATAATGATTTTTTCCAAACACGACATTTTTTTAGGATTTTTTTCATAAACCGTGGATTTATAAATTTGTTCAATGAATTTTAAAATAACTTTTTCCAACACCATGGATATTTTACAGATCTTTTTCCAAAACGTGTATTTTTGTAGAATTCTTTTCCATAACCCTAATGCCCTGTTTCACTAAGACGATTCGAATACAAACTCGTTCGAACTACAACCAAACTTCTGTTTTTTGAAAAATATTTGATTTGTTTTTGTTTTCAATCAAACCAACATTTTATTCAACAACGAGGGTTTGATAGTAATTCGAACGAATTTGAATTCGAATCGTCTTAGAGAAACAGGCCATTAATTTTTTTTCTAATACTCTGGACTTTTTAAAAATATTTATTTCCTTCTTCTAATAGTTTGGCTTAAGGTCATAAAAAATTAAAAACAGAACATTTTCGGTTTTTTTTAAAAATAAAAACTAAAAACCGAAAATGTTCTGTTTTTAATTTTTTATGACCTTAAGCCAAACTATTAGAAGAAGAAAATTACTGATCAAAGGTCAACAATAACCATATACAAAATATTTATTTCCTTAACTTTTTTTTTAAATAACGAGTTTTTAAGAATATTTTTACGATTAGCGTATTTTTTTAATATATATCCAACAGATGTTAGTTTTTTTAATTTTTTTCACAAACCTATGCATTTTTTATTTAATAAACTTGAATTTTAAGAAATGGTTTTATTACAAACCTGAATTTCTTACATTTTTGGTTTCACAAACCTGAAATATTTTTATTCCACAAACGTGATTTTTTTAAAACATTTTTCCATATGTCTTTTAACTGGACAGAGTATAGAAGTTCTCTAGGGTTCATTTATTTAAAGATGAATAAAAAAGAACTCAACATGTATTCCGCCTATAGAAGTCGTCAAGAGGTCCTCTGCCTATAGATGACCTCAATAGGTCTTTTACTAAGTACTATGCGTCAACAATGCCAATGTGATTCCAGAATTAAACTGTATCCAAGAGCAAATATTTGACATTTAGGAAAACATTATGTGTAAAGTTTAGACAAAACCTTGAATTCCAATCACGAGTTATCGTTTATAAATATCACTTTAATTGTCAAGTTGTCAAGAGCCACACGAAAAAATCCTTAAACTGCACTTAAGGAAACATTTTTTAACTTTTGTGTGGGAGTTGCCAGACAGGCTATATTGAGACTAAAACAACTAATCCCCAAATTCACCCAGTTGGATAAAATATATATATATATATATATATATATATATACACATATAGCACTAGTTCTGATAAAAGCTAAATTCTTCAACATTTGCACACGCCTTGACCGTAGGCAAAGAACCTACAAGAATCTTTTTACTATTATAATTTTTCCTTTATTTTATGAAAAAAAAAGGAAAAATTATGTAGTAGATTCTTGAAGTTCTAGAACAGACTATATATTTAGTACAACTGTCGCTTAGCCTCCAACATGATGCAATAAATTAATTAATGTATTGTACCATGGCCTCCACTATGAAATATGTAACAATGAAATGAGCTACAATTACAACAGACTCTGCATATTCTACTACACTTACCGAAATGCTGGATGAAAGTCTTCCTCATCCGGAAATATGTAAAGGCAAATTTTATTCTATGGTCGACACATGGAACAAAAAACGTTCTGCCTAGAGTGATGAAAATTGATACAAATTTTATTATTTATATTATACAATAGGACCATCATATTGTCTTTTATTTTTAAGCAAGAGTTTATATAAATTCTTATGAAATATATGGATTATTTAGTTATTTAATTACAACTTTAGCATAGAATTTTCTGTACAATGCATTATTAATTGGCCTTATAAGGCTTCCTATGTATTGATATTTATAATAAATGAAATGAGATTAAATATAACAATCGAAGATCTTAAAAATTAAACTTACCTTTTGAAAAATCAACGAATTAAATCGTCTACGTTAGGCAAATCTTGGGGGTAGTTGCGGTTTGATACTGCGTAAATTGCGACTTCTTTTTAATAGAGTAATGCGTTATGTGTTTTGTGTTCATCGTCGTGAGCATATTTCTCCTTATGTTAATGAATTTCTTGGTTGTTCTTTTGTTGATTATGTTAGCATAAGATCTATGCTGTTCTTTTATAAAATAGTTAAAATGCAAACTCCTATCTCTGTGTTTGAACTATTCACTTTTAGTAGATCGGTGAGAAATACCAATTATGTATACCTCGTCTCACTCCTATATTGGAGAAGTCTTTTCATGTGAGAGTTGCTCGAATTTTTAATACTTTACCATCGAGTTGTTCAATACATCTCTAAAATGTTATAAGGAGCATTTATTTCAATATGTCAATGATCATGTATTTTAAAGCTTGTTTTTTTCTTAATTTTTTTTGTTTGCTTGTTTAAGTGTTTATAATGTCATTGCATAGCTGGTTCGGATAAATTGTGTTCAATTAATTAAATTTTTATTTATTTCTACTTTTTTCAATTATATTTTTTTTTAGTGTGATATAAAATTAAATTTTGCCTATCTTAAATTTATATACATTAGTCCCAATTTACATTAGGCGAGTTTACTTGCGGCAATTGTCAGTTTGACGGAGAGAGAGGTGAGGCATATGGTAACCCTTTGCCTCTCAGCCCCCTCTCTCACCTACAAACTGACAATTGCCGCAAGTAAACTCGCCTAATGTAAATTGGGACTTATTATATTAGTTTTAAGTTTTCGGAGTAGTAACTTTATTGTTGTATTTGCAACCGTTTTGGCCCTGTGGGCTAGGTACTGTGTTTTTAATAAAAATAAATTAAATTAAATTAAAAAAAAAAAAATGCTCAGTATATAGCAAATTTATTTAAAATAATCAATAAACGGGAACGCGAAAAGTACGTTGCATTAAGTCTGTCTGGTTACTTTCCCAGCAAGAATTGTCCAGCAAGAACTTTCTCAGAGAGTAAGGGATTTTTATTCTCTTTTGCTAGAAAATTGTAAAAAGTAAACAGACACCTTCCCAGCAAAAACCAGCAAGCAATCAGCTGACTTGCCAAAACAGAACAATTTGTACGCCAACAAAGGAAGCAAACACGTTGTATTTTATTAAAAATAAAAAAGAAAATGAAACAAAAAAGTATTTTTCCACTTTACAAATTTGTTCTCCATAAAACAATACAATTAGACTATGTTATTTCCACAATAAAATTGTTTTTAATGTTCACAAACATAAATCAACAAAAAACTAAAAACATCTGATTGATTGTTTTCAGGAAGAAGAAGAGCTTGCAAGTGCTTGCTAGAAGAAATTTGTCCAGCAAGAATTTGCACACTCTCAGTGAAAGAACAGTCAAAATGTTTCTCTCGAATCGCTCTCTTTTGCTGGTTTTTTGTGTTAACAGACGACTTCCAGCAACAATTGGTACAAGTTGTTACAAATTTTAGGGTAACCAGACACAGCTATTAATTTACAATATCATTCACAATAATTTATTGATAGCAAAAGTACTTAAAAAACATTTATTATTTATATGTTTGTGTACTATTTATTGCACGTTCTGTTACATTGTTATCGTTTGCAAGCTTTGTTCTAACAAAATTATCACATTTTCGTTATCTATATCCCGAAATAATAGCATTTTTTACATTAACAATTCTCTTTTTAATTTTCTTCAATTGACACTTTAGTTTATTGTGATTGAATGACACAATGCAGCGTTGTATGATTTGTATTTCTAGCAAATGCATGAACCAAGTTAACACAGTCTGTCCTCCTATTCCTCCATTCGTAAAAATTTCACTGTCCTCTATTCCTTCATTCGTAAAATTGCCGGCAAGTAATCGGTTATCGTTTAAAATAACCGATTACACCAGTTATCGATTAATTAATGAATTAATTTGTTAAGGGGTAGTTTACACTATATGTAAATGTCATATGACATGAAATTTAACCTCGTTATATATTCGCTAATATGTGCAATATTGGAGATTTTCCTTACGCTATTTACTCTGTGCGTCCACACCAACAAAAATGTAAAAAAACTACGTCTCCACATTGCCTCCGTGGGTAGATATGGAATATTTTTATTTCGTGTCAAATGACATTTACATATAGTGTAAACTACCCCTAAGCTGGGTACACATTGTCAGTTTTGAATGACATATTTGTTGTTGCTTGCTAGTGTGGCCGTTCATTCTTGTCATTCATCATGCAACCACAAAATATTTTGTGGTTGCTGGACGGTTGGACAGTTATCGATAATTGCGAAATATCTGGTCTGTTCCAGAACCTGCAAGAAGCTACTATTTTTTACTACGATAACATTTTTTCCTTTATGTTATCGGAAAAAATAGTAAAAATTAGTAGATTCTTGCAGTTCTGGAACAGACAAATCGTCATTCAAAACTGACAATGTGTACTGTACTTTAAGCATAATTTACACGTATGCCTAAAATAGGATTTTTGGGATTTTTAGTGAATGGCAATCAATTGAATGGCAACTGTAAATTCCATTGCGTATATGTCAAATAAATTTTAGTTATGAATCCTTTGATTTTAGCTTCGTTCCCGTACTTTTTAATAGTAAAACTCGTAAAAGAGAGAACTGTAAAAAAATTGTTCTCATGCAAAAGTTTTTTGAGATAGAAATGGAAATTACGTCAAAAATGGAAATTACGTCAAAAAAACTTGAACAAATGTCAAAGTCGGCGTACCAGCCAATCAGACGCCGACAACCGTGTTAAGCTGTAAGTCTGTGTTTAGACACACATTTCTTGGGAAAGTAAATTGAGTTTTTGGGAGAGAGCGGAGAGGAAAGAGCTCCTCAATACTCTTTCCTACCCCCTATTGACTAAAAACTGAATTTACTTTCCCGTGTGTCTAAACACGGACTAAACACATCCAACGTTTGAGTATAGTTTTGTGTCATTTCTGGTAGATGAATAAAAGACAAAGTGTTGCCAAGTTTCAATTTTTCTTTATTCTTCTACCAGAAATGACACAAAACTTTACTCAAACGTTGGATGTATTTAGGACTTTACTATTTTTTACACGCTCAAATTTGTCGAGTAAAAAGTTTTGAAAGAGAGCGTAATTCAGCGTCATTTTTTGTTTAAAGAGAAGTGAACATTTTACAACTTTTTTGTGTACGGGAACGGTTTTTTGGGTAAAATGTGTAGAAGTCGTAAAAGTTGTAAAAACTTTTATTAACATATACATAGTACATATTGCTTGCCAGTCCGTTCACTTTTGTCAGTCATCAGGCAACCACAAAATATTTTGTGGTTGCTGGACGGTTGGACAGTTATCGATAATTGCAAAAAATCGTCATTCAAAATTGACA
Source organism: Musca autumnalis (assembly GCF_047663935.1). Lineage (NCBI taxonomy): Eukaryota > Metazoa > Arthropoda > Insecta > Diptera > Muscidae > Musca > Musca autumnalis. The sequence goes on along the minus strand of NW_027411644.1, from coordinate 56,210,489 downwards.
ATATGTACTGTACTTTAGACAACAAACGTATTGCATAGGCTAATAGGCCGTTTACATATAACCGGGTTAACCCAGTGGGTCTGGGTTTCAAATGTCATTTCCATTGTGTATACTTCAATTAAATCCTCATAAAGAAGGTTAACCCTGCAAAAAACTATAATATAAACGCCGTATAACATTGTAAAAAAATTTCATATTAATTGTTCGTCTATGGCAACAAATTATTGCTCTGTTCCAGAACCTGCAACAAGCTGCTATTTTTTACTACGATAACAATTTTTCCTTTATGTTATCGGAAAAATAGTAAAAATTAGTTGATTCTTGCAGTTCTGGGACAGTCCGTATGTAAAAACTATACGGTTTTTTGTGCAAATCTCTTGCTATTGGTCCCCAAAACAATATTCGGTCAAAATATGCAAAGTTTATTTGCGATTAATAAGAATTAACTATTAGTTGGAAGTGACAATTAAAGTATTGCCAAAATTACCAAATCTACGGTTATGTTCCTTAATGAGTTGTCTATCCACTTTGCACATTCATTGGAACAGTAATGAGCTTAGTTAAACCAAAAAATAAGGCTCGGCACGTTAAACGCCGTACACATTAAAGGTATTTTGCCGGGTTAACCTTCTTTATGAGGATTTGTTTGACATATAACCAATGGAATTGACATTTGAAACCCAGTGGGTTTATTAAATCCGGTTATATATAAACGTACTATTACACTCTAAGGGTACTGGTTCCCCAATTTTCATTAAATCTTTAACTTTCGTTGGAGAACTTTTTTCGAGTTTTTTCTTAAACTGGACCCAAAAAAATTATAAGGGTTGATATCAGGAGTTTGGCCCGAGGTATTTATCAGTTTAGTTTTGTTATATTACATCAGCAACTTACACAAATAAGATTAATATGTCATGGTTTGGCCCATGGTGGAATAAGAAGGTGTTACATCAAATCATACCAAACGTCAAATTGCTGTGAATTGCTTGTTTAGATTTTGTATGAGATTTTATTCACAATAATGCATTTTGACAACTAGTATGATGATCAGCTGTTGGCGGTGTAGCGCCACCATGGTCTGGCCTTTGGAATAGTGGTAGTTGAACGTGTTTGAGCTTTTTGGACCCGTTTTACCGACTTTCAAAATAATGACTATTAAATATTTCCTAATGATGTCAATGGGGCATCCCCAATCATTATTATGTCCGTGAACCCGATTTTGCATACTTTTTTGCTTGGTAAATAATATATTACACAAAAATTCAGTATTCCAGCTTTTCTAGAAGGTGTATAATTTCCATATTTGATGGGTTTTATTAGATCAGGCGCACTTTTTGGGATTTATTATGATGGCAAAGAATAATATCTATTAATTTAGTAAAAATGAAGTGATTCCAATACTTTTGAGAGAGGAAATAGAGATCTGTTGTATGTCTTTAAAAATAATACACTGAGGACTGAGGGTCTATTTTTCCCTATAGTATCCAGAGGAATTTCCATGTTTTCAAGACCGACAATACATATTGAGTCAAATATTTATTTCTTGCGGGTGGTGCAATGGTAGCACACCCGATTCCCCGGCCAGGCAACATCAACAATTTCAACGGTGGCAGAATACCCCTTATTAATGTTGGCGGCATTTCCTGAGTATTTCAGCCATGTAAAACTTCTCTACAAGTTCTACAAGTAGTGTCTTAGGACACGCCGTTCGGAGTCGGCAATAAACAGTAGGTCCCTTATCATTGGGCTAATATGAATCGGGGTGCACTCATTGATATGAGAGAAGTCTCCCTTGTCCCACATGGGATGTTTGTGGATCAATTATTATTATTATTATTTATTCTTTGCATACTTGTCTGCGGCCGATTCGTCATTGTTTATTGTCAATATGGTCTCATACGTTTTTTACCTGCTTGAAGACCCTCCACGACGGCTTTTATTACCACTGAACTTTATCACATTCAATACTGTTATGGCCCCGGCACATATAGCCCTCCAGGATCCCACAAAACAGTTCATTTGTATGTAAAAAATTATTAATATTACGAAAAAAAGTTATATTTCGCAATTTTTAGCAGAACCTGACAATGAATGCGAATTGTACATTGCGAACGGACGGACATGCCTATGTCGACTCAGAAAGTGGTTCTATGTATGGCATTGTTCGCTTATGGCAACAAATTATATAAAAACTATACGGTTTTTTGTTCACAACTCTTGCTGTTGGTCCTCAAACAATATTCCGTCGAAATATACAACGTTTATTTGCAATTATCTATATATATAAAAGAGCTCAGTGAGTGAGTGAGTGAGTGAGTGAGTGACTGACATATCATCGCCCAGACGAAACCGCTGAAGCTAGAAAGCTGAAATTTTGACTGCGGGTTGCTGTCGGTGTGTAGGGGTGAGATAAGGCTGGGTTTTTGGAAATTCGACCTAGAAGAGTACGAAAAGTACTAAAAGGTACTAAATATGGTACCCTTTGTATTAGGCAAACGGGAAGAGCTAGAATTCTGAAATTTGGAATGAGGGTAACTGATGGAGAGTTAGAAAGATGTACCAAAGGGTTTTTGAAAATTCGACCTATAAGTGTACGAAAAGTTACTAAATTTGGTACCAATTGTATATTTTGATCAGATATAGCTACAATCTTTATATTTGGTATGGGAATCAAGGTTGGGAAGTGGCGTTAATATAAGGAAATGATTTTGGTAGTTCGTACTTATGTGTACGAGTAATACTAAATGGTACTAAATTTGGTACAATTCGGATTTGGGTGACCGGATAGAGCTGAAAACCTGAAATTTGGAATTTAGATTACCGTTGAAGCGTGCGATTGAGATATGGGTATACTTTTGGAAATTCATACTTATGTGTACGAAAAGTACTAAATGGTACCAAATTTGGTACAATTTGGATTTAGATAGACATAGAAACCTGAAATTTGGAATTATGATTACTGATGGAGTGAAGGATTGAGGTAGTTTTGGAAATTCTTACTTATGGGTACGAAAAGTTGTAAACGGTACTAAATTTGGTACAAATTGGATTTGGGTGAACGGATAGAGCTGGAATCCTGAAATTTGGAATTTAATTACTTTTGGAGTGTAGGATTGAGTTAGTCTTAGAAATTTATACTTATGGGTACGGAAAGTACTAAATGGTACTAAATTTGGTACAATTTAAATTTAGTTGAACGGATAGAGTTGGAATCCTGAAATTTCGAATTAAGGTTACTGATGGAGTGTAGGATTGAGGTAGTTTTGGAAATTCATACTTATGTGTACGAAAAGTACTAAATGGTACCAAATTTGGTACGATTTGGATTTAGATAGACATGGAAACCGGAAATTTCGAATTAAGGTTACTGATGGAGTGTAGGATTGAGGTAGTTTTGGAAATTCATACTTATGGGAACGGAAAGTACTAAATGTACTAAATTTGGTACAATTTATATTTGGGTGAACGGATAGAGCTGGAATCCAGAAATTTCGAATTAAATTGAAATTTCCGAAAATACTAAATTTGGTATAAATTGCATTTGTATTGAGAGATATCCCTGTAATCCGGAAATTATAATAAATAGTAAATAATAAATAATAAATAATAAATAATAAATAATAAATAATAAATAATAAATAATAAATAATAAATAATAAATAATAAATAATAAATAATAAATAATAAATAATAAATAATAAATAATAAATAATAAATAATAAATAATAAATAATAAATAATAAATAATAAATAATAAATAATAAATAATAAATAATAAATAATAAATAATAAATAATAAATAATAAATAATAAATAATAAATAATAAATAATAAATAATAAATAATAAATAATAAATAATAAATAATAAATAATAAATAATAAATAATAAATAATAAATAATAAATAATAAATAATAAATAATAAATAATAAATAATAAATAATAAATAATAAATAATAAATAATAAATAATAAATAATAAATAATAAATAATAAACAATAAATAATAAATAATAAATAATAAATAATAAATAATAAATAATAAATAATAAATAATAAATAATAAATAATAGATAATAAATAATAAATAATAAATAATAAATAATAAATAATAAATAATAAATAATAAATAATAAATAATAAATAATAAATAATAAATAATAAATAATAAATAATAAATAATAAATAATAAATAATAAATAATAAATAATAAATAATAAATAATAAATAATAAATAATAAATAATAAATAATAAATAATAAATAATAAATAATAAATAATAAATAATAAATAATAAATAATAAATAATAAATAATAAATAATAAATAATAAATAATAAATAATAAATAATAAATAATAAATAATAAATAATAAATAATAAATAATAAATAATAAATAATAAATAATAAATAATAAATAATAAATAATAAATAATAAATAATAAATAATAAATAATAAATAATAAATAATAAATAATAAATAATAAATAATAAATAATAAATAATAAATAATAAATAATAAATAATAAATAATAAATAATAAATAATAAATAATAAATAATAAATAATAAATAATAAATAATAAATAATAAATAATAAATAATAAATAATAAATAATAAATAATAAATAATAAATAATAAATAATAAATAATAAATAATAAATAATAAATAATAAATAATAAATAATAAATAATAAATAATAAATAATAAATAATAAATAATAAATAATAAATAATAAATAATAAATAATAAATAATAAATAATAAATAATAAATAATAAATAATAAATAATAAATAATAAATAATAAATAATAAATAATAAATAATAAATAATAAATAATAAATAATAAATAATAAATAATAAATAATAAATAATAAATAATAAATAATAAATAATAAATAATAAATAATAAATAATAAATAATAAATAATAAATAATAAATAATAAATAATAAATAATAAATAATAAATAATAAATAATAAATAATAAATAATAAATAATAAATAATAAATAATAAATAATAAATAATAAATAATAAATAATAAATAATAAATAATAAATAATAAATAATAAATAATAAATAATAAATAATAAATAATAAATAATAAATAATAAATAATAAATAATAAATAATAAATAATAAATAATAAATAATAAATAATAAATAATAAATAATTAATAATAAATAATCTATATATATAAAATAGAAAAATGTTTGTATGTTTGTTTGTTTGAAATTTATAGACTCAAAAACAGCTGAACCGATCTTGCTGAAATTTTCAGGGTATATTACTACATCGCCTGAAAGTAACATAGGCTATAAAAAGTTTCGAAATTCCCCTCTGATCCGGAGATATAGCATCAGAATCGGAGGTACCTCCAAAAAATTTAAATTTTGTATGCAAATATCTATAGAACGGTTACAGATACAGACTCCAAATTTGAAATGTGTGATGGATTTTAGCCTAAAAATAAATGTGCCAAAATATATCGAAATCGGTCCAGATTTGGATATAGCTTCCATATATATTTTCGTCCGATTTCAAGTATTTGATGTACCAAACACGCTATATATGTCCGATTTCCATGAAATTTGGAATGCGTGACGGAACGTGGCTTATAACAAAATGTGCCAAACTATATCGAAATCGGTTCAGATTCGGATATAGATCCCATATATATTTTCGTCCGATTTCAAGTATTTGATATACCAAACACGCTACATATGTCCGATTTCAATGAAATTTGGAATGTGTGACTAAATTTGTTGCAGAAATGAGTATGCCAAATTATGTTGAAATCGGTTCAGATTTGGATATAGCTCCTATATATATTTTCGGCCGATTTCATGTATTTGATGCACCCAACCCACTATGTATGTCCAATTTCAATGAAATTTGTCCCGTATGGGATGTTGTGGGACAATGTTTTGTTTTGTAACTAAATTTGTTTTAGAAATGAGTATGCAAAATTATATTGAAATCGGTTCAGATTTGGATATAGCTCCTATATATATTTTCGGCCGATTTCATGTATTTGATGCACCCAACCCACTATGTATGTCCAATTTCAATGAAATTTGGAATGTGTGACAAAATTTGTTGTAGAAATGAGTATGCCGAATTATATTGAAATCGGTTCAGATTTGGATATAGCTCCTATATATATTTTCGGCCGATTTCATGTATTTGATGCACCCAACCCACTATGTATGTCCAATTTCAATGAAATTAGGAATGTGTGACTAAATTTTTTGTAGAAATGAGTATGCCGAATTATATTGAAATCGGTTCAGATTTGGATATAGCTCCTATATATATTTTCGACCGATTTCATGTATTTGATGCACCCAACCCACTATGTATGTCCAATTTCAATGAAATTTGTCCCGTATGGGATGTTGTGGGACAATGTTTTGTTTTGTAACTAAATTTGTTTTAGAAATGAGTATGCAAAATTATATTGAAATCGGTTCAGATTTGGATATAGCTCCTATATATATTTTCGGCCGATTTCATGTATTTGATGCCCCAAACACGCTATGTATGTCCAATGTGTAACTAAATTTGGTGTAGAAATAAGTATTGAAATCGGTGTTGATTTGGCTATAGCTCCCATATTTATTTCAATGAAATTTATGCGGTATCTACGAGTATATCTATAACGGAGGAAAATGTTTGTACGTTTGTTTGTTTTAAGGTTTATGGACTCAAAAACCGCTGAACCGATCTTCCTGAAACTTTCAGAGTATATTACCACATGGCCTGAAAGTGTCACAGGCTATATAAATCTTAAAAATTCCGCCCCGATCTGGAGATATAGCCTCAGGATCGGAAGTACCTCCAAAAACTGTAGAATTTGTATGCTGATATCTAACGAACGATTATCGATACAGTCTTCAAATTTGGTATGTGTGACGGAGTTTGGTCTAAAAATAAATTTGCAAAAGTAATTTGAAATCGGCTCAGATTTGGATATATATTTTCGGCCGATTTAATGCATTTGATGCATAAAACACGTTTTGTATGCCCAATTCCAATGAAATTTGGAATGTGTGACGGATTTTGTTGCAGAAATAAATGTTCCAAACTATTTTGAAATCGGTTCAGATTGGGATATAGCTCCCATATATATTTTCGGCCGATTTCATGTATTTTCTACACCAAACACGCCATGTATGTTCAATTTTGACGAAATTTGGAATCTTTGATGGAATTGATCCTAGAAATTAGTTTACCAAATTATATTGAAATCGGATCAGATTTGGATATACCTCCAATATATATTTTTGGCCGATTTCATGTATTTTATGCAATAAATACCTTATGTTTGTCCAATTTCAATGAAATGTGAAATATGTGGCAGAAATTGATCTACAAAAAAATTTGTCACATATGATATTGAAATCGGTTCAGATTTACATATAGCTCCCATATATATTTTCGGCCGATTTCATGTATTTGATGCACCAAACACGCTATGTAATTCCAATTTCAATGAAATTTGAAATATGTGGCGGGAATTGGTCTACAAAACAAATTGGTAAATTATATTGAAAGAATTTCCGTCAATAGAATTTCAGGAAATGTACGAACGTACAAATCCATTGATACTGTGGCAACTGAAGACGACGCGGTTAACTATCCAGTTGAATTCCTAAGTTCGTTGGATCTTCAGGCTTTCCACCACATAATTTAGTGCTAAAAGTTGGTGTTCCTATTATTTTATTAAGAAGCATAGACCCACCTCGCCTTTGCAATGGTACAAGGTTAACAGTAAAAAACTACATAGCTATTTAATTGAGGCAACGATTATTACTGGGAAGTATATAGGATCAGATGTACTTCTACCTCGAATCCCTCTTATAGCAACAGAAACGCCCTTCAATTTTAAAAGATTGCAGTTTCCTGTACGTTTGGCATTTGCAATGACTATAAATAAATCCCAAGGACAGACTCTTCGTGTATGCGGCCTAAATTTAGCATGTTCTTGCTTTTCTCATGGTCAGCCCTACGTTGCATGTTCACGTGTTGGTAGACCGGCCGATTTGTTTGTTTACGCTCCTGAAGGAAAAACAAAAAACATTGTATATCCTAAAGCATTACAATAAATACTTTACTTTAAATTTTTGAATTTGATTTCTTTCTGATTTCAAAAATCCGTAAAATTTCAAATGCATATCAATCTAAAGGGGTAGCGAAGCGCACCGGGTTCAGCTAGTAATAAATATTTGAAATAAATAAATAATAAACCAGCTATTACTTTAAAAAACATACAATTTATTGGCCTGTTCCCGTACTTTATAAAGTGGTAAAAGTCGTAAACGATTTTCATATAAATTTTGTGTACCGGAACGCAATATGTGTAAAAGTGGTAAAAATTGTAAAAACTTTTTAGTTCTGGAACAGACCTTATATGAGAGCTGTTCACCACTTTTACCATTTTTGCCACTGTTAAGGCCAGAACAGAATCAATCGTCGTTTGCTTTGCTTGCTTTCCAAATGCCACATTATAAAACTATGCCAGAGCCTCCTAAAGGGGAACGCAGGCGGATTTGCAAAGAGGCTCTGGCATTCCTTTATAATTTGACATTTGGGGAAGCAAGCAAAGCAAGCGACGATTGATTCTGTTCTAGGCGTTTACACCAGACAGTTTGTCTTCAAATACAACTCTGATTTACTAACACATACATACATTTGTCGGCTGTCTTCCAGCTGTCCATCATTTTTTCAGAGACAGTCGGGTTAACACATTTTTGTAAAAATAAATGAGATAATGATTGAAATTTGTTGAAAACAAAAGAACTTGAACAAAAACAAAATATGTGAACAAACAACGAAAAGAAATCGATGATTTTCATTACTACTTTTACAACTGTTTTTGCAGTTGTCAGGACGCCTACGTTACACAGGTAAGTTTTGGGCTTTTGACAATCAATACATGAACTCAATTGTCCTGTCATGTATAAACGCAGGGTTACATTAGGCGAGTTCACTTGCGGCACGTCTCAGTTTGTAGGAGAGACACGTAAGGTGTATGGAAGTGAAAAAAAAAAATTGCTCGTACCGGCAATTTTCAGGCAATTCCTTTTATATTTTTCGTTTTTGACATTATTTCCAATGTTTTGAAAACAAAACTTGCCGAAGCAGTATTGTTTGTATAAACACAAGAGGAAAGTTTAATAGAGAACGACAAAACTTGCCGAAAGTAAACTCGCCTAATGTAAATCGGGACTTCATTTTTAAAGAATGCCGAAATTCAGTCGCCGCCGACAAAATTTGGTTCGCGCGCCGCCGTCGGTCTTGAAGGGTTGAGCCGCCGCCGCCGACAAAATCGATTCGCTTTGTTGTCTGTGCCAGATCAAAAACAGCAATGACTCCGTCAATAATCATTGGCCCCCGCCTCTGTAGTCTTTCTTGAGGACAGAAAAAAATCGTAGTCGGTTGATAATCTGCTAAAGAAAGTAGAAAGTAATAAAATAAATAATATAATTAATAATAATGATAAAAAGTGCAAAGTGAGAACGGGAGAGATGTATGTAAAATAATTTCTTTAAAATAAAAAGAAAAATTAGCAGAAAAATATAGTTTAATAAAAAGAAAAAAAATAATCTTCGTTCGTGCATAAAAAGTGTGAGTGGAAAAAAAGAATGTTCATTGGTGTGCGTTGTATCAGCGACAAGGAAAATTTTTGTTCAAGAAAAAAAGTGAAATATGATTAACTACAACTATAAATTACACAGAAGAAAAGTTTAAACAAATAATAAAGAGGAAATACTTCAAAAAATCAATTCAACACTGCTGATTCGGAGCAAGCAAGAGTGTCAAAGACAGGCAGGTGAAAAAGGAACCAACAGCTGAAAGGTAAAAAGAAGAAAAAGTGCAGGAAAGTAAGACGAAAGAATGAACAAAAAACAGCCGTCCAAAGCCGATAAATAACCAAACAAAATGCATTTGTTTGTTAATTTTTTTATATTTTGTTTACAACATTTTATGAATTATGCTTTGAGTTTTCCCCCATAACGCTGAACAAGAGTTTTTCGTGTTATATTTCGTCTTCAAATTCTTATTGGATTGGATATTTTTTCTGGTCACTTCTCTTGTTCTCTCCTCGGTACTCTTGCATTGTGGTTTGTTCGTTCTTGCTGTTGCCTGATTGAACAGCTGTCATCTGTGTTTTCTTTATGCTGGAAATGGATGATTTCGTTTAACTTCAATTTGTGGATAATTACATTGTGGATGCGCTTAAATCGCAATAATATAAGTTGTTATTTAAAGAGTAAAATCAAAATGAATTAAGTGAGAAAGTCATGGTGTACAAATACCAAAAGAAGTGTCAGTGATTTGTTAGAAAAAAAGAAAGTTCCTTCATTGTAAAGTTCATAAAACTGTGTATCCTTGCTGTGAATGTTGGTTCGTGTTATCAAATCGTCTACGTGGAGTTGAATATTTTGCATGTTTGTGGAAATTATAAAATGGTTGAAGTGACCACCATTAAACAAAATTAAAAGATAGGGGAAACTAGATGCCGGACTGTAGTTGCTTGAACACTAAAGTAAAGATACTATTTTTTCAAACATTTACAAAAAAAAAAAAATAGCTTTGTAATGAACGGACACATGGACGGGAGCTTTTATCAGGCTTTTTAGGTACGAAATATTAGGTTAAAATCAAATATTAAGTTGGACAGACAGTTAATAATGTGCAGGACTTCGCTCGGTTCTGTACCCCATGCTGGACAGATGTTTTTCATGGTATATATCAACAATCCTTGCACCAACCAGAACGAAGGTGAGCCAAAACTCTTTGGTTTGTTGTTGTTGTAACAGTGATTATTTATTATATGTTTGTATATTCCGCTTAATCTAACTCTGGGTCAATCTACAGTTCCAGGAACGTGACTTCTTCGATGGGATGTAACCACAGACCCGCTGGAGTAAGTTGAGTTGGTCTGGCGGGGCAGTTGAAAAGATGACGTGTCATGTGCGGGACAGTGCCGTCGATGCTTGCCAATAGGAGTTTAGACGGACCGCATTCACACTATAGCTGCTTTAGGCATCTGCAACTGCGTCCGTACGAATGCTATTCACTCTCGCTTAATGCGCATGTTGATCTAGGGGTTCTCTCTTCTAACGCGGGACTTCTTCTTTTAGATCGTGAAGATTCTCCTTGATCTGGTGATTAGGATGGCTCTCACGGTAACATCCGATCAAATACTGCAACGAAAGCATCTCATTGAGTTACGGTACTGGGAGAATCTTTGTCTCCTCATGTAGATGGTCCACTGAAGACATGAGGAGGCACAATGTTGCAGTGCTCGGGGCGGTATTTTTCCATCGCGTTGCTCTTATATTCGGTGACCATACTTGCGCCACATAGCTTACCACAGACCTACCTATCGCATCCCAGCAAAATTTGAAGGAATGGGTTCTTTGCGATGACGTGATTTCATGACATCTTTTGCATTGGTTCAAAGGAAGTCGTGAAAGATCCGATCTTTTCATTAGAATTTTAACCAATGCAAAGGAAGTCGTGAAAGATCCGATCTTTTCATCAGCATTTGTACCCATTCCATCGATCCAATAGATATGATGTTTGTGTTTTTATTTACACACCTGTTTATTTTCATTTTGGTATGTTCCAGTACTGCAAAAATCTACTAATTTTTACTATTTTTTCCGATAACATAAAGGAAAAATTGTTATCGTAGTAAAAATTAGTAGATTCTTGCAGGTTCTGGAACAGACCAAATTTGTTAGAACTGTCGTCGTGATGTTGTCTTACATTTCCTGCATATCAGACAACTAAAACTTCTAAACAATTGGTATTGTATGAAGCTCGAAATGTCTGCAATAAAAATGAAGTCCCAATCATCGAGCTAAAAATAGAATCGGACTGCACACATTGCTATTTTAAAAGTTCCCTTGTCTGTTCTAAATCTGACATAGAACGAAATCAATCAAATCTCGCTTCTTGGAATTTGAAAAAAAAAGTCCGAAACGAAAGGGAACAAGAATCTGAAAATAAAGAAGAAACGACTTTTGGAAAGAAACAATTAAAAATAAATTAATTAAGCATAAATGGTATTTTCCAGAAAAAGTCTCTCCCTTGTTGTAGATCCCTACATATTTTTGTCACTAAACAAAGTAATTTACGAAACAAAAATACTTAAAGGAGTGCATTTGGAGTCCATGTCGAAATCTGAACTGGTGATGGGAAGATAATAGAAAAAACCTTTTGTAAGATGAAAGAATATCTGTTGCGGAGAACGGAGGAAGTAATCTTTTGCGTTGCAGCGGTGGTGATTACATTGCAATTTTGGATGTAAACTTTTTGCTGATCAATTAATTGCAGTTATTTCGTGAATTGGTTTGAAATAATAAAGAGTTTTGTTTGTCCATATTTCAATAGAGCATTTCCATTTTCCAAACAAGACATGAAAATGTCATGGCAAGGGGTTGGTGAAAATAACATGTCAAAGCATTGGTTAAAATGACATGTCAAAGAATGGGTTAAAATGACATGCCAAAGCATTGGTGAAAATGACATGTCAATGCATTGGTTAAAATGAAATGCTTAGGATCCAAAAAAGAACGTCATCTTTTGGGGGTCACGCTCATATAAAATTCATGAGTGAAAATGACAAAAAGATGACATGCCAGGTCACTTGCACCATGATTCAACTCATGATTTTTCATCGAAGATTTTACTGGGATTATACCTGGTCAACAAGGTTTATTTATCTGCACGTCAGGTGCTGCCGGCTAGTGACTTGAGGACCTTTTTGCTACTTTTCAGCTTGTTGCAGATAACTGCGGCATGCGCGGACGATGAGAACGTGCTGTCAAATATGCCCCCTAGAATTTTAGGGTGTTTGTGGTCGAAATTTTGTTGCCGTAGATTTAGTGGCCGATATCTGCACATTCCTCGGGGGGAAAATGTGGTAACATCGGTCAAATAGGAGTTCAGTCTTTCACAAATGACATCAGGGAAGGTACCTGACACCAAAATCGTACAATCATCCGCATATGTAACGATCTCAATAAAATTTGGAGGAGGTGGAATACAGGAGATTTAGAGGTTAAACAGTTCCGATGATAACTCACCCCACCTTGGGGAACTACCTGTTTCACTCTACGGGGTATGGACTTCGTTTCTGAATTCCACATACGACTGTCGTCCACACATATAATTGATTATCCAACGTTTCAAGCTTGGCCGGAGGGTTGTCTGCTCAATGTCCCCAAACAGCGTGGAGTGCTTGACAGTATCAAAGACTTTTGATACATCACGCGCCACAATAACTGTTCTATCACACGGATTACTCTGGTTGAGTCCTCGACATATATTTGTGGAGATTGCGAGCAGCCCCGTTGTCGTGCTGTGCTGCTGACAGAATCAATGCTGATGATCGGCAACTGGATAGTTATTTCTGACGCTGAGGAGGACTAAAGCCTCAAGGGCGTTTGCTACGGGCGACAAAATCGGTCTGTACGATTCACCTTTGCTGGCATCCTTGCCTGGCTTCAGTAGCGGGACCACCTTGCCCATTTTTCAGACTTGGGGAACTATGAAGTTGTCTAGCGACAGGTTAAGAAATTTAATGAAATGCTCCACTACCGTCACATCCAGCTGTTTCAGAATGACCAAAGAGATTCCATTAGGACCCAACGCTTTCGAGGATTAGTGTTCCTAATGACATTTGCAACATCATCCATTGTAAATTGTGGATGTTCATTATCGGCACGAAAAAAATCTGATGCGACGTACTAATCTTCTCTTCGCCCTGTCACTCCCGAGGTGCTTGACAAACTGTCGAATAAAATAACTTACCCACCTCTTCGGGTGACGTCGCCAAACGTGACTTAGGTCCTATCTTCCTTCTTTCCCGGTGTTCAAGAGTGACTTAACCGTTGCCCACAATTCACATATTTCAGCTCCAATGTTGCAACTCTTCAGATGATTTAACTTCCAGTGTCAGCTCCCTGACCCTGGGGTAACTGTGGTTGGTTTGACCAAGTTCAGCCCGCTCATTTGCTAATCCCGTCTCCTAAGTGTGGTTTCACTTCGGATATTCCACCAGCAGGAATATAGCGTGCGGCTGCAGCAGTGTCGGTGTCTCAAAACGTTCTTTACGCTACCCGAACATCAGAATAATTGGGCAGATTTCTGAAGCGGTGATTAGTGAACTCTCCGAAACTCGGCCAATCAGCTTTCCCATGACTGACGAAAGCGCAGCGTTCAGAGATTATGAAATCGGGCGTTCTGCTAATGGAGACAATTATGGGGAGATGGTCTGATCAAAGAGAAATGACGGGTTGCCAGGTAACGTCATTTGTCAGACCAGGTGACACGATGGTTATGTCCGACAAACTGTAACACTCTCCACTAATTCAGGTTGGGGCGTTATCATTGTCCGTGCAATACGTAGAGCAATCAATCTGTTCAGCCATCAATCCTAAACTACTCTGGTTTGTTGTTGCAGCATAGGTTTGATGCTGGGTTGGCAGCCGCTGTCCGAAACGCATTTGGTTTCCAAAAGTCGCCCTGCTTAAGGGGCGAGCTAAGTGCAGTTCTAATGAATGTGCTGAAGAGTGTCTGGTTGTATTATTCAAAACTTCTACCATTCGTCTTTATTAGCAATATAGATACACCTTAATATTTAATAATCAGCCCACATAATTATAGAACGACCCCAGTTTTAATTGTCATAAAATAACTGATCATATGATTACGCATTTTATCAGACTACAACAACAACAAGAAACAAATCATTTCCATTCATAATATGCCTTTTATAGGTTTTCTAACATCCGTCCGTTTTCTTTCGTTTTCGCTTTGCTTTCTTTTTAAAAGTTTGAAAACAAAAATCAAAAGCCCACCATTCACATTGAAAAAGTATTATCAACAAAAGAGTAAAGAAGTAGCCCCTAACCTCCCTCCCGCCTTTCCCCAAACACTCACACACACTCACATTCGCTTACCAACTACACTTATCATTCCAGAAGGTGTATTAAGTTCCGGTAACATCATTCCATACCGTGACATAGACGACAAAAACCCAACGACATTCAAAAAGTAATAACAAACAAACAAACAGAAACACAGTAATGACTGACTAGCAACCAACACCAATCTCTACCAGCCAACTACAGAAACAACAACAACTACAACACAACAGTTTTCAGTTGCATTTATACGCAGAAATATTGTTGTATGACGCTGCTGCCAACGCTAGCTTAATGTATGTACTTATATTTTTGTGTTTGAATGGGTTCTTTTTAAGCCGCAAAAACTCTTTTTTTCTTCTTCTTCTTGCTTTTCCACATACCCACTATCATCGTCGTCGTATAGAGTCATGCAGTCCATATGATAAACAATTCTATTCTTCAATTTCAAAGGCGTGTCTGATATATGGGGTTTTTCTTCCTCTTCTTCTTACTTCTGGCGCAGAGGGGGGCATGCACGAATAAACCAGTAACGTTTGATGAGTAAGAAATTAGATTATTTTCATTTGAGAAATCGGAATGGGGTGGGCGGTAATTGTAAAGCAATTAACTTGTAAATTATTTATTGGCTTTAAGCGTCTCACATAATAAATAAACATAAGGTGTATTGAAGAGATTTTGTTATCGAGGTGAAGGATGTCTGAAAGTGGCCTTTGTAGACGAAGAATGTATGACCGGAAAGGAGTCTTTAATATACGATTGGAAGATGAGTCTTTATAGAAGAGATAAAATGAGTCTTTATGGGTGAGCTGAAGGGAGTCTTTATAGACGACCAAAAAGGTTCTCTTTATAGATGTGCTGAAAGGAGTCTTTATAGACTACCAGAAGGGAGTCTTTATAGACGAGCTGAAGGCAGACTTTATAGACGAGGTGAAGGGAGTCTTTATAGGCGAGCTGATGGGAGTCTTTATAGAAGACCTGGAGGGGGAGTCTTTATAGACGACCTAAAGGTGGAGTCTTCTTTATAGAAGACCTTCAGAGAAGTCTTTATAGACGAGCTTAAGGGAGTCCTTATAGACGAGCTGAGTCTTTATAGACTACCAGAAGGGAGTATTTATAGACGACATAAAGGGAGTCTTTACAGACGAGCTGAAGGGAGTCTTTATAGACGACCAGAAAGGTTCTCTTTATAGATATGTGGAGTCTTTATAGACTACCAGAAGGGAGTCTTTATAGATGAGCTGAAGGGAGTCTTTATAGAATACCAGAAGGGAGTCTTTATAGACGAGCTGAAGGGAGTCTATAGACGTGCTGAAGGAAGTCTTTATAGACGAGCCGAAAGGGAGTCTATTGACGAGCTGAAGGGAGTCTTTATAGACGAACTGAAGGGTGTGTTTATAGAAGACCTGCAGGGAAGTCTTTTTAGACGAGCTAAAGGGAGTCCTTATAGACGACCAGAAAGGTTCTCTTTATAGATGTGCTGGAAGGAGTCTTTATAGACGAGGTGAAGGGAGTCTTTGTAGGCGAGCTGAAGGGAGTCTTTATAGAATACCAGAAGGGAGTCTTTATAGACGAGCTGAAGGGAGTGTATAGACTAGCTGAAGGAAGTCTTTATAGACGAGCCGAAAGGGAGTCTATTGACGATCTGACGGGAGTCTTTATAGACGAGCTGAAGGGAGTCTTTATAGACTAGCTGAAGGGGGTCTTTATGGACGAGCTGAAGGGAGTCTTTATAGACGAGCTGAAGCGTGTTTTTATAGACGAGCTGAAGGTAGCCTTTATAGGCGAGCTGATGGTAGTCTTTATAGAAGACCTCGAGTGGGAGTCTTTATAGACGTTATAGAGTCTTTATAGACGAGCTGAAGGGAGTCTTTAAAGGGAGTCCTTATAGACGACCAGAAAGGTTCTCTTTATAGATGTGCTGAAAGGAGTCTTTATAGACTACCAGAAGGGAGTCTTTATAGACGAGGTGAAGGGAGTCTTTATAGACGAGCTGAAGGCAGACTTTATAGACGAGGTGAAGGGAGTCTTTATAGGCGAGCTGAAGGGAGTCTTTATAGAATACCAGAAGGGAGTCTTTATATACGAGCTGAAGGGAGTCTATAGACTAGCTGAAGGAAGCCTTTATAGACGAGCCGAAAGGGAGTCTATTGACGAGCTGACGGGAGTCTTTATAGACGAGCTGAAGGGAGTCTTTATAGACTAGCTGAAGGGAGTCTTTATGGACGAGCTGAAGGGAGTCTTTATAGACGAGCTGAAGCGTGTTTTTATAGGCGAGCTGAAGGTAGCCTTTATAGGCGAGCTGATGGTAGTCTTTATAGAAGACCTCGAGTGGGAGTCTTTATAGACGTTATAGAGTCTTTATAGACGAGCTGAAGGGATTCTTTAAAGGTGAAGAACTTTATAGAATAACAGAAAAGAGCCTTATAAACGAACTGGTGCTAGTTTTTATAGACGACATGAATCTTCCCTGAGTTCAATCCCACGCGGAACCAAACAACACCCGTGTTTCGGCCAGCGGCTGCCACCTCAGTATACACATGCTTTTATTTTGTATCGTTTTTCTGTTTTGGGGGCAGCATATCTCGGAATGCGTGCTCCGCATATTTTGGTCAGTGCTGGGACGGAGGAAAACCCACGACCAATATGAATGTGTTTAGTTTGTCTCATCCGCATCTTCACCCACATCCAAGCTTCGGTGAGATGTAATATATGGCGGGAGTGGGTGCATCTCAGGGGTTCTTCTAGACTCTTCCATGTGGAACATTTAACACCAGCCGTTATTGTTTCAATCCCTGAAAATGCTTTCTTTCTGTCATGTATACATACCGCAGATACATAGCTGTACTCCATGTTATAAGCTCAACATTAGTCCGCTTTTGGAAGGTCATATGCGTCTGGTCTTGAGAGGCTTTAATGCACATCATGAGTTGTGGGATTCGGTCTTCGGAGGGGTATAATGATGGCTGAGAAGATAAATAGCTCTACATTTGCTCGGTCAATGGGTACGCCCTTACCAGAAGTAGCGGAGAGTGTCACAGTTCGCTAGACATGAACATTGTGTCGTTTGCTTATCTTGGATCACACCATCTCCCCATAATTGTCTTCATCACCAGATCGCCCGATTTCATCCCCTCTGAAAGCTGCTCTTTCATCAATCATGGGATATCTAATTGGCCTAGTTTCAGAAAGTTCACTAAACACCGCTTCAGGGATGTGCCCAACTCTTCTGATGATCGGGCAGCAGATATGACGTTCCGAGAATACCCGAAGTGAGACCAAATTCCCCAGCACAGGCAACGGGATTAGCAAATGAGCGTGATAAGCTTCGTCGTGCCAACCTCAGAATCTGGGAGCTAAAACTAGAAGTTAACATGTTGGTCGATAAGCATATGCGGAACAAGTGCTTAAATAATATGTAGAGTATCAAAATTGTTGCCGGAATAAGTGAATTTTGGGTAATAGTTAAATCACTCTCGAACCCTGGGAAAAAGGAAGATAGGAAAATAGTCACATTTGGCGACGATAAGCTGACTGATCCAAAGAAGTTATTTTAATAGACAGTCTTCTATTCTATAGAAGACCCCTAACGAGGTCTTCTATTCTGTAGAAGACCCCTAACCAGGTCTTCTTCTATCCTATAGAAGATCCCTAACGGGGTCTTCTATTCTATAGAAGACCCCTAACGAGGTCATCTATTCTATAGAAGACCCCTAACGAGGTCATCTATTCTATAGAAGATCCCTAACGGGGTCTTCTATTCTATAGAAGACCCCTAACGAGGTCATCTATTCTATAGAAGACCCCTAACGAGGTCATCTATTCTATAGAAGACCCCTAACGAGGTCATCTATTCTATAGAAGACCCCTAACGAGGTCATCTATTCTATAGAAGACCCCTAACGAGGTCATCTATTCTATAGAAGACCCCTAACGAGGTCATCTATTCTATAGAAGACCCCTAACGAGGTCATCTATTCTATAGAAGACCCCTAACGAGGTCATCTATTCTATAGAAGACCCCTAACGAGGTCATCTATTCTATAGAAGACCCCTAACGAGGTCATCTATTCTATAGAAGACCCCTAACGAGGTCATCTATTCTATAGAAGACCCCTAACGAGGTCATCTATTCTATAGAAGACCCCTAACGAGGTCATCTATTCTATAGAAGACCCCTAACGAGGTCATCTATTCTATAGAAGACCCCTAACGAGGTCATCTATTCTATAGAAGACCACTAACGAGGTCTTCTATTCTATAGAAGACCCCTAACGAGGTCTTATATTCTATAGAAGACCACTAACGAGGTCTTCTATTTTATAGAAGACCCCTGACGAGGTCTTCTATTCTATAGAAGACCCCTAACGAGGTCTTCTATTCTATAGAAGACCCCTAACGAGGTCTTCTATTCTATAGAAGACCCCTAACGAGGTCTTCTATTCTATAGAAGACCCCTAACGAGGTCTTCTATTCTATAGAAGACCCCTAACGAGGTCTTCTATTCTATAGAAGACCCCTAACGAGGTCTTCTATTCTATAGAAGACCCCTAACGAGGTCATCTATTCTATAGAAGACCCCTAACGAGGTCATCTATTCTATAGAAGACCCCTAACGAGGTCATCTATTCTATAGAAGACCCCTAACGAGGTCATCTATTCTATAGAAGACCCCTAACGAGGTCATCTATTCTATAGAAGACCCCTAACGAGGTCATCTATTCTATAGAAGACCCCTAACGAGGTCATCTATTCTATAGAAGACCCCTAACGAGGTCATCTATTCTATAGAAGACCCCTAACGAGGTCATCTATTCTATAGAAGACCCCTAACGAGGTCATCTATTCTATAGAAGACCCCTAACGAGGTCATCTATTCTATAGAAGACCCCTAACGAGGTCATCTATTCTATAGAAGACCCCTAACGAGGTCATCTATTCTATAGAAGACCCCTAACGAGGTCATCTATTCTATAGAAGACCCCTAACGAGGTCATCTATTCTATAGAAGACCCCTAACGAGGTCATCTATTCTATAGAAGACCCCTAACGAGGTCATCTATTCTATAGAAGACCCCTAACGAGGTCATCTATTCTATAGAAGACCCCTAACGAGGTCATCTATTCTATAGAAGACCCCTAACGAGGTCATCTATTCTATAGAAGACCCCTAACGAGGTCATCTATTCTATAGAAGACCCCTAACGAGGTCATCTATTCTATAGAAGACCCCTAACGAGGTCATCTATTCTATAGAAGACCCCTAACGAGGTCATCTATTCTATAGAAGACCCCTAACGAAGTCTTCTATTCTATAGAAGACCCCTAACGAAGTCTTCTATTCTATAGAAGACCCCTAACGAGGTCTTCTATTCTATAGAAGACCCTTACGAGGTCTTCTCTTCTATATAAGAACCCTAACGAGGTCTTCTCTTCTATATAAGACCCCTAACGAGGTCTTCTATTCTGTAGAAGACCCCTAACGAGGTCATCTATTCTATAGAAGACCCCTAACGAGGTCTTCTTCTATTCTATAGAAGACCCCTAACGAGGTCTTCTTCTATTCTATAGAAGACCCCTAACGAGGTCTTCTTCTATTCTATAGAAGACCCCTAACGAGGTCATCTATTCTATAGAAGACCCCTAACGAGGTCTTCTATTCTATAGAAGACCCCTAACGAGGTCTTCTATTCTATAGAAGACCCCTAACGAGGTCTTCTATTCTATAGAAGACCCCTAACGAGGTCTTCTATTCTATAGAAGACCCCTAACGAGGTCTTCTATTCTATAGAAGACCCCTAACGAGGTCTTCTATTCTATAGAAGACCCCTAACGAGGTCTTCTATTCTATAGAAGACCCCTAACGAGGTCTTCTATTCTATAGAAGACCCCTAACGAGGTCTTCTATTCTATAGAAGACCCCTAACGAGGTCTTCTATTCTATAGAAGACCCCTAACGAGGTCTTCTATTCTATAGAAGACCCCTAACGAGGTCTTCTATTCTATAGAAGACCCCTAACGAGGTCTTCTATTCTATAGAAGACCCCTAACGAGGTCTTCTATTCTATAGAAGACGCCTAACGAGGTCTTCTATTCTATAGAAGACCCCTAACGAGGTCTTCTATTCTATAGAAGACCCCTAACGAGGTCTTCTATTCTATAGAAGACCCCTAACGAGGTCTTCTATTCTATAGAAGACCCCTAACGAGATCTTCTATTCTATAGAAGACCCCTAACGAGGTCTTCTATTCTATAGAGGAACCCTAACAAGGTATTCTATTCTATACAAGACCCTTACGAGGTCTTCTATTCTAAATAAGACCCCTAACGAGGTCTTCTATTCTATAGAAGACACCTAACGAGGTCTTCTATTCTATAGAGGAACCCTAACAAGGTATTCTATTCTATACAAGACCCTTACGAGGTCTTCTATTCTATAGAAGACCCCTAACGAGGTCTTCTATTCTATAGAAGACCCCTAACGAGTTCTTCTATTCTATAGAAGACCCCAAACGAGGTCTCCTATTCTATAGAAGACCCCTAACGAGGACGCACCTGCCGCTCTTGTTATTTATTTATTATATTTTTTGTTTCAGTTACATTACCTGCAGTATTTGTATGGCTAGTGTGTTTCCGCTAACTATGCCACACGTTGCACAATTCGAAAACAAACATATGCCAGCATACACACATACACAGGCAAACGTGTGGTGCAATAACAGGCCCTTAAAAATTCCACAACAATTTAAAAAATATAAACCTTTAAGTAGGCTGCTGAACACTTTATTCATAACAACAACGACAACAAACAACATTGCAACAATGTTTATTGTTGTTGCCACTACTTCTACCACTGGGCAATGTTGTTTTTTGCTGTTGTTGTTTTCATTTTCCATTCATTGGGTCTTCTTCTTTTTCAACAAATAATGAAACATACATTTGAAATGCAGTAACAACAACAGAAACACAAAAACACAAACAAAGCATTTGACTGTCTGGTAAACATTTTGCCCGGTACCTACTCCACCGCCCGCACCACCCACTAATGATGTGGCTACTAGCAATGGTCTGGCCCGAAAAATTACACGTGTGTCTAGCAGCGAATAGTTTCCAATGTGTGTGACGACTATCTCTTTTTCCATTTTGGATTCAGTTTTGCCTTCTGTGCCTTATAGCCCTTCCTGCAAAAGAAATGTGAACGACAAAGAAATAATACCAACAAAAAAGAAACCAAAATGGCAAAGAAGTAGTCTTGGATAAGCTCTCGCTGCTGCCTGCTGCAACCATAATTTCCACACAAAAAATGTATGTATGGTGGTGGTGGGCAATTTGTTGTAGTTGTTATTTTTGTTTGTTGTTATTCTATTTTTAAAAATATATTTTAATTGTTTTTTCTTGTTGTATTTGTTGTTGCTGCTACCGCACTTGTGCCATCGTCATCATCATCATCGTCGCTATCATTGTCGTCATGTGGTGGCTCTACTCTTTTGGTGTCTCCTCACATTTGTTTTTGTCTTTTTTATGTTGTTGACTGCCTTTGGAAAAAGTTTCTTCATACAAAACACGTATCAACAACTAACACTTTGTCTGGATGGCTGGCTGGTAGGCTGGATGCCTCACTTGACTGAGTTTGTCTGCTTACAACTAACTCCCTAGCTTGAAAAGAAGAAGAACTTAAAGGCGACAACAATTGTTGTAACATTAGCCCAAAACATTCTTCCAGCATTGACAACAATATCCACATTCATTGCTGCGATGAATGTTGCTGTGCTCTGCGAGTCGCACACAACAAACAAAAAACCCAGAAGTCTAAAGTTTTTATTTTGTTGTTGGCGACAACAATTGTTTTACGTTCCACACATTTTATTGTTGGACCTTTTTTGTTTTATGTTCTGTGGCATTGTTTGGTCTAAGTGCAGCCAGAAACTATTCCTTTGTCGCTTCTAAATTTGGCCAAAAAAGTGTGGAAATAGATGAATTGAATATCTTGGATTTTGGCAGGAGATACTTTTAACCAACATGGAATTGCAAAGAGGCTTTAAAATGGTGATCTAAAGGACTCTTTCTCTAATAAAGGGAGTTCTATAGAACACTTTTTTAATGAAAGGCTGCTCTGTAGAAAACCTTTTTCTAAGAAAGCCTTAAAACCTTTCTCAATGAAAGGGGACTCTAACGGACCCTTTCTCTAAAAAGGGTATTTATAGTACAATTTCTCTATGGAAGAGTGCTCTAAAGGACTATTTCTTTAAGAAACAGTGCTCCAAAGGACCCTTTCTCTAAGAAAGGATGCTCTATAGGAACCTTTCTGTGAGAAATGGTGCTCTATAGGAACCTTTCTCTAACAAAAGGGTACTCTATAGGACCATTTCTCTAAGAAAGGATACTCTATAGGATCCTTTCTCTAAGAAGGGGTGTTCTATTCGACCCTTTCTCTATGAAAGGGTGCTCTATAGGACCCTTCCTCCAAGAAAGGGTGCTCCATAGGACCCTTTCTCTAAGAAAGGGTGCTCTATAGGACTCTTCCTCTAAGAAAGGGTGCTCTATACGACCCTTTCTCCAAGAAACGGTGCTCTATAGGACCCTTTCTCTAAGAAATTGTGCTCTATAGGACCCTTTTTCTAAAAAAGGGTGTTCTATAGGAAACTTTCTCTGAGACAGGGTGCTCCATAGGACCCTTTCTCTAACAAAAGGGTGCTCTATAGGACCCTTTCCCCAACAAAAGGGTACTCTACAGGAACATTTCTCTATGAAAGGATGCTCTATAGGATCCTTTCTCCAAGAAAGGGTTCTCTATAGGACCCTTTCTCCAAGAAAGGGTGCTCTATAGGAACTTTTCTGTGAGAAAGGGTGCTCTGTAAGACCCTTTCTCGAACAAAGGGTGTTCTATAGGACCCTTTCTCTAAGAAAGGGTAGGACCCTTTCTCGAAGAAAGGGTGTTCTATAGGACCCTTTCTCTAAGAAAGGGTGTTCTATAGGACCCTTTCTCTAAGAAAGGGTGTTCTATAGGACCCTTCCTCTAAGAAAGGGTGCTCTATAGGACCCTTCCTCTAAGAAAGGGTGCTCTATAGGACCCTTCCTCTAAGAAAGGGTGCTCTATAGGACCCTTTATCTGAGAAAGGGTGCTCCATAGGAATGAAAGAATGCTCTATAGTACCCTTTCTCTAAGAAAGAACGCTATATAGGACCCTGTCTCTAAGAAAGTGTGCTCTATAGGACCAATTCTCTAAGAAAGGGTGCTCTATAGGACCCCTTCTCTAAGAAAGTGTGCTCTATAGGAACCTTTCTCTATGAAAGAACCTATAGAACCGTTTCTCTAAAAAAGGATGCTCTATAGGACCTTTTCTATAAAAAAGGGTACTCTTTAGGACCCTTTCTATAAGAATGGATGCCCTATAGGACCCTTTCTCTAAGAAATTGTGCTCCATAGGACCCTTCCTCTAAGAAAGGGTGCTCTATAGGACCCTTCCTCTAAGAAAGTGTGCTCTATAGGACCCTTTCTCTAAAAAAGGGTGCTCTATAGGACCCTTTCTATAAGAAAGAGTGTTCTGTAAGAGCTTTTCTCTAAGAAAGGGTGTTCTATAGGACCCTTTCTCTAAGAAAGGGTGCTCTATAGGACCCTGTCTCTAAGAAGGTTTTTCTGTAGGACCCTCTCTGTAAGAAAGGTTGCTATATAGGACCCTTTCTCTAAGAAAGGGTGCTCTATAGGACCCCTTCTCTAAGAAAGGGTGCTCTATAGGAACCTTTCTCTATGAAAGAACCTATAGAACCGTTTCTCTAAAAAAGGATGCTCTATAGGACCTTTTCTATAAAAAAGGGTGCTCTATAGGACCCTTCCTCTAAGAAAGGTTGCTCTATAGGACCCTTCCTCTAAGAAAGTGTGCTCTATAGGACCCTTTCTCTTAGAAAGGGTGCTCTATAGGAACCTTTCTCTGAGATAGGGTGCTCTATAGGAGCCTTTCTCTAAGATAGGGAGCTCTATAGGACCCTTTCTCTAAAAAAGGGTGCTCTATAGGACCCTTTCTATAAGAAAGAGAGTTCTGTAAGAGCTTTTCTCTAAGAAAGGGTGTTCTATAGGACCCTTTCTCTAAGAAAGGGTAGGACCCTTTCTCTATGAAAGGGTTTTCTATAGGACCCTTCTTTCTCTAAGATAGGGAGCTCTATAGGAACCTTTCTCGAAGAAAGGGTGTTCTATAGGACCCTTTCTCTAAGAAAGGGTGCTCTATAGGAACTTTTCTGTGAGAAAGGGTGCTATGTAGGACCCTTTCTCGAAGAAAGGGTGTTCTATAGGACCCTTTCTCGAAGAAAGGGTGTTCTATAGGACCCTTTCTCGAAGAAAGGGTGTTCTATAGGACCCTTTCTCGAAGAAAGGGTGTTCTATAGGACCCTTTCTCTAAGAAAGGGTGTTCTATAGGACCCTTCCTCTAAGAAAGGGTGCTCTATAGGACCCTTTCTCTAAGAAAGGGTGCTCTATAGGAAACTTTCTCTGAGATGGGGTGCTCTGCAGGAAAGAGTGCTCTATAGAACCCTTTCTCTAAGAAAGTGTGCTCTATAGGATCCTTTCTCTAAGAAAGGGTGCTCTATACTACCTTTTCTCTAAGAAATGGTGCTCCAAAAGACCCTTTCTTTAAGAAAGGGTGCTCTATTGGAACCTTTCTCTAAAAAAGGGTGCTCTATAGGACCCTTTCTCAAAAAAAGGATGCTCTTTAGGACACTTTCTATAAGAAAGGGTGCTCTATAGGACCCTTTCTCAAAAAAGGGATGCTCTTTAGGACACTTTCTATAAGAAAGGGTGCTCTATAGGACCCTTTCTCTAAGGTAGGGTGCTCTGTAGGAAAGAGTGCTCTTTAGAACTCTTTCCATAATAATATTTGCTCTATTGGTGCTCTATAAGACTTCCTTGCCTATCCCTGTACTGCATTAATATTTTCAGATTTGTGAAATATAGAATTTCCTTAGGGATAAAAAAAATATTCTCCTTTTGCATTAAAAACTCAATGATTCTGTTCTTTATCAGGTGCCTTATCTACAACACCAGCATCCTGCACGAATTCAATATACCTTCCACAATAATTTTAACAACCAATCACAAAACTTTTATCTTAAAATAAAATTTTTTTATCTTTATTCTTTCTGCTGTAAAGCATTAAATTTAAATAGGCCTTAATTTCTGTTGAAACCACACATTCACATACACACAGAGGAATAACACTGCTGCTGTCTTTTGCATATCTATTTCACATTATATGCAACTCATTCACCTTTTTAATTCTCTCCCTACGTGAGCGCCACATTCATACTATTGCTGAAGAAAACTGCTGCTTTGTACTATTGTGCCACATTTCCACACAACATTCACCACCACCACCATCCACACAACCTCCAGTGTGTTCTTTACAGAATAGAAAAGACAAGCAAACTGCAGCAGGCATCAACAACGAAACACCAGAAGAAGAATAACAAGAACAAAAACATACTTGACTCGCACTCTTAATGGTGAATAAGTATCGCCGTGTGTTATATATTTTTTATAGCTTGATTGCCTTCTTCTGATTCTTTGCTCCATAATGCGCTGCCACAAAACCACCATCACCATCGTCATCATCGCCATAATCATCATCCACATCATCATAGTAATATACACGTTCTGCACGTAGCGTCGTAGTACTGAGAGAAGTATCTGTTGGTCGTATGGAGATGGTTGGTTGTTGTTTGGTTTGTGCCTCCTGCCGCAATAGACATACAAACATATACATAGATATATCAGTAAAATAGCACCACTTGTGTTAAGAAAACGAGGGAGGGTGTAGGAAGTTGATCGATCTATTGTGGGTGATCGATTGGACTCTTTACTATCCGGATATAGAAGAAAGCCAAGCTCAACAACTGCAGTTTACAAAGCTGTGGTGGGTTACAACGTACTGAGGAAGGGATTAGCTTTCCTATTACATTTCCATTA
Source organism: Musca autumnalis (assembly GCF_047663935.1). Taxonomy (NCBI): domain Eukaryota; kingdom Metazoa; phylum Arthropoda; class Insecta; order Diptera; family Muscidae; genus Musca; species Musca autumnalis. The sequence goes on along the minus strand of NW_027411644.1, from coordinate 56,183,586 downwards.
CATTATTTCTCCTGAGCCTGGCTCTAATGACCCGTGCGTGGAATGTATGGACATATCAGTCAGGAGTGGAACTGTCGAGGTAGAGTTGCCTAACATATTAAATACAACTGAAACTCCAGGTTATAGACCCAACATTAGCACGCTTTTGGAAGGTCATAATCGTCTGGTCCTGCGGGACTTTAATGCCCATCATGAGATGTGGCTTTCGGCCCTCGGAAACGACCAGAGAGGTACAGCGCTGGCTGAGCAGACAGCTATGTCAGAGTGTCACAGCCCGCCAGACATGACCATCGTGTCACCCGGTCTGACAAATGACATTACCTGGCAACCCGTAATTTCCCTTGGATCAGACCATCTCCCCATAATTGTCTCCATTAGCAGACCAACCGATTTCATTACCTCTGAACGCCGCACATTCGTCAATCATAAGAAAGCTGATTGGCCGGGTTTCAGAGAGTTCACCAATCACCGCTTCAGAGAATTGGCCAATCCTTCTGATGTTCGGGAAGCGGAAAGGACGTTCCGAGACATCACTGCTGCAGCCGCTCGCCATATCCCTGTTGGTCGAATACCCGAAGTAAGACCAAATTTCCCAGCAGAGGCGACGGGATTAGCAAATGAGCGTGATGAGCTTCGCCGAACCAACCCCAATGACCCCAGACTCAGGGAGCTGACACTGGAAGTTAACAGGCTGGTCGGCGAGCATAAGCGCAACAAATGGTTAAATCATCTGAAGAGTTGCAATATTGGAGCCAGTATAGGTGAATTGTGGGCAACGGTTAAGTCACTCTCGAACCCTGTAAGAAGGGTAGATAGGACCTTAGTCACGTTTGGCGACGTTACGTTGACTGACCCGAAGAGGTGCGCAAGTTATTTCAATCGACAGTTTGTCGAGCACCCCGAGAGTGACAGGGTGAAGAGAAGAGTATTACGTCGCATCAGATCTCTTCCTACCGAGGAGGAACCACCACAGTTTACAATGGATGATGTTGCCAATGCCATCAGAAAGCTAAATCATCCAAAGCGTTGGGCCCTGACGGAATCTCCATGGTAATGCTGAAGCAGCTGAATGAGCCGGGAGTGGAGTATCTCAACTTGTCGCTATCCACCCTCTTTTTTCCCGAGGTGTGGAAAATGGGCAGGGTGGTCCCACTACGGAAGCCAGGCAAGGATGCCAGCAAAAGCGAATCGTACAGACCGATTTCGCTTTTGTCGCCCGTAGCAAAGACACTTGAGGCCTTGCTCCTCCCCAGTATCAGAAATAGCTATCAAGTTGCCGATCATCAGCATGGTTTCCGTAAGCAGCACAGCACGACAACTGCGCTGCACGCCATTACCACACATATTTGTCAAGGACGCAATCAGAGAAGGCCGTACGATTGAACAGTGATGGTGGCGCTTGACTTATCAAAAACCTTTGATACAGTCAGGCACTCCACGCTGTTTGAGGACATTGAGCAGACAAGCCTCCGGCCAAGCTTGAAACGTTGGATAGTCAATTATATGTGTGGACGCCAGTCGTACGTGGAATTCAGGAACAAGAAGTCCAAACCCCGTAGAGTGAAACAGGGAGTTCCCCAAGGTGGGGTGATATCTCCGGAACTGTTTAACCTCTACCTCTCCTGTATTCCGCCCCCTCCAGATTGCACGATCCTGGCGTCGGGTACCTATCCTGATAACATCTGTGAGAGACTGAACAACTATTTAACCGATCTTACCACCTTTTTCCATTCGAGGAATATGCAGATTTCCGCCACAAAATCTACAGCCACTCTGTTCACCACATGGACAGCGCAGTTTTTAAGAGAATTGAATGTCATGGTCGACGGTAGCAGAATTCCGACCACAAACTGCCCCAAAATTTTAGGGGTCACATTGGACACTACTTTCACGTCGTGCGCGCACTCCACGGCTATCTGCGACAAACTGAAAAGTAGGAGCAAGGTCCTCAAGTCCCTAGCCGGCAGCACTTGGGGTGCAGATAAAGAAACCTTGTTGACCACATATAACGCGATAGGTCGGTCTGTTGTAAGCTATGCGGCGCCAGTCTGGTCCCTGAGATTATGTGATACGAATTGGAAAAAGATTCAAACTTGCCAGAATGCCGCCCTGAGAACAGCAACAGGGTGCCTCCTCAAATCTTCAGTGGACCATCTACATGAGGAGGCAAAGATTCTTCCAGTAAAGCAACACAATGAGATGCTTTCGTACCTGCTTGGATGTTACCGTGTGAGCCATCCCAATCACCATCTTGTGGGTGGGCCCGACACATACAGGCAGATCAGGGGCCTAATTATGTCAGTCGATTTGATCGAGAAATTACTCGTGAATTTGTTTTCGACACGACAAAGAAACGGCATTATAAGTCTCGATCGAAAACGTTTAAGCATTGTTATCGATTTTTTCGATAGTAACCGGTAATCGAACTGTGAAAACCGGTAATCGAACTGTGAAAGCCTATATTTTCTTTAATTAACATAATTATAGGTAGATGCCGAAAAAGTATTTATTTTAAAACAAAAACGAAAAAAAGCATTATTATGAATGAAAAAATTTAAATTTTTGTGAAATTTTTTGAAAAATACTTTGAATAATAATTTCGTGGTAAGAAAATAAGAACGTTATTAATGTTTGGAAATCCTTTTTTAAATTGTTGTGACATATTGCTAATGCATCTACCTTAATAAACGTACGGTTGTTTTGGCAGAATTATTAGAAACATTGGCGCAATTTTTATAAGAAATGAACATATAATAATAAAATGGATCCATCTGTGTTATTCTTGTTATCTTCTTCTGACGAAGAAGATGACAACATTAATTTAATTCGTAAACAAATTCGTTCACACAGTGAACCTTCATCTTTACCGTAAGCTGCGTGTTTTAAAGTATAAATCATAAATTGATCAATTTAAAATGTATATTATATTTCTTCGCAGATTTCTACAAAGATTCAGGCTGACAAAAGAGGCTTTCCGTTATGTACTTTCTTGTTTGGAATTTTCGTGCCAAAGTTCAAAATCTGTGCCCCCAATTTTGCAGTTGGCAGCAACGTTGTCCCTTTTGGGAAGTGGCGGTTTCCAATATACTGTACGGAATGATTTCCTTTTAGGTCTGTGTCAGAGTGTTACATCAAAATTTGTTAAACAATATTGTATTCTTAATTGGGGGCCCCGCGGTATTTAATTTAGATACAAGTTGCTCCCATAAACGATTTGAATATACCCGAGCTTCTGGACAACTAAATTTTCCTTTGGCCAAAGATGGGTGTTGGGACATGAATTCTGCCATAATCGCTTTTTGTTTAAAATTTATTCTGTTTACTTTTGTAGTCCTAAAAAATAAAAACTTCAATTTTGTTTTCATTGTTTTTCGCAGAAATACTTACATGTTCCTCTTATTTCCTTAAACGACTGCAAACACAAATTTTCCTAAATTGAATACGAAAATTATTTTTGTTTCAGTTTTGCTATTATTTCTCAACACAATTTTTTATTCTTACTTTGTTCAGAAATCTTCACATTTATTAACTAATTTATCTGTTTTTTGCATAAACGAAAGCAAGATTCAATTTGCACATTACTTTTCTTGCATTTACTTTCCTTTTGCTTGTTTACGATTGGTAATGTAGCAACGAGAAATGTCTCGCCGAAAATTGATCGATAACTCGATAATTTTACTCGATACCGAATGTTATCATACCAACTATGGGTACTCTGTTCGAAAAAACTCGATATCGACTCACATAATTAGGCCCCAGGAAGGATATCCATGCTCTAGAGGGAGAGGTCCAACGATACAGGAGAGAACCCATAGATCAACAAGCGTATCAAGCAGATTTAAATAGTATTCACACGGATGCAGTTGCCAAGGCCTTAAGTAATTATAGTGTGAATAAAGTCCTCGAAATACATCCCCCATCTATCGCAGCTGAGGAGCGTCAGCTGCCACGACAAACCAGTGTAGTTTTGGCTCAACTATGCCCAGTATGCGGCATGGGCCCGCACGACACACAACACCTTTTTAACTGCCCCGCCAAACCTACCCATCTAACTCCAGTGGATCTGTGGCTACATCCCATCGAAGCAGCCACTTTTCTAGAACTGGAGATAGACCCAGAGCCAGATTGAACAGAGGAACGAACAAATAAACATAACAAAAACACTATTACAACAACAACAACAACAGGATGGTCAGTGGGCATAAGCGGAATAGTTGCAATTTTGGGGGCCGGAAACCTGGAAAGAAGGCAGATAGGACCTCAGTCAGGTTTGGCGACGTTATGTTGACTGACCCGAAGACGTGGGCAATAGGGTGGTTTTAAAATGCGATGCCGGACTTTTTTATGTGTTTAGCTTTGCTAGATTGCCAAAGTTTGAATACAATCGGAATATGTTAACACGTGCCACTGGGACCTCAAAGTTTCCGAAACCCTCAGCATCCATACTATCCATACTTTTTAAAGTGTTGGATTTGAATAAGGTGGTCCAGTTACTAAAGCGACACAACTGAAGAGTACCTTACCAAAGCCCTAAACGTATTTGAACTCTTTAAGGATCACAGTATAACAACAGCACCACTTAACGTCATTTCCACATATTTCAATCAGTGCCTCACAGTGGACTATATCAATCCATTCTTTTGGGCAACTCCCCAGTAAAATATCAAATATTTCGGATTAAGTGCAGTTTAAGGTCCAGAATTATTATGGAATTTTTTCAGAATGTAGTTCTAGTGGTCCTGATTGCAATGATACAATTTTTTTCCTGTTCAAGTCCTTACCTCCTGAGATAATGACCCAAAAGCCTTGTCCCCCTCCAGGAGAGGGGGGATATTCGTAGGAAATATTTTTTCTTCTTTATAAAATATTGCATAGCATGCCCCTCTTTCTTTCTTCCTGCGTTAATTTTATGTCTTATTCCTAACCACAACCTTAAAAGACATTGCAGTTCATAATAGCTTTTGTTGCTGCGCTGCTGCTGATACTGACACAACTGCCTCTGTTTCTGATATGCTTTGCCTTTGTGGATTTCTCTTAATTTGTTTATGTTTTCCTATTATTGTTTCCTTAAGTGTGTTTATGGTCTTTTCTGTGTGTGTTTTTTATTCCAAAGTGTGCCTTCTTTTCTTTATGTTCTATTTTATTGTTTTTGTTGTTAAACGTCAAAAGTATCTGTCCCAGCATCAACTTTTTCGTAGTCTCCTTCCTGACGCACAGGTATCATCGTCATCATCATCAGCACCATCAACGGCACACACATTAGTTTTCTTTTAGGCGAAACCAATGCTACCTTCAATATGCCTTCATGCCTTCTCTGCAATTGGAGTTGTTGTAGAATTTCTTTTTTTCTTCTTCTCATTTGGCATCTATAATTTGTTTTTCTTTTGAAACTATTCGAAAGGTATAACAACAACTACAAAAATAAAGAATTATATTTTTGTCGCCGGTTTGCGGTTTCCCCCACATTGTGATTTTTTGTTATTTATTGTTGCTGTTTTTTTTTATTAATTTGCTTTTATGATGATTCGAAGTGCCACCACCCACCCACTTTTTATGTTATGTCTGGTCTGATCTATATTTTAATGGACTTTTTTTGATTTTTTACGATCTTCTATTTTAAGTCAATTTACTTTTTAACAAAACCTGAGGGCCATGGATTATACAATGACTTGTGGATTACCGCTAGGGTGGGAACATCTCTTTGTACATATTTCGAATTTTTCGAATAATTCGTATGAGATAAAACTATCCTGCTTGGTCGTCAAATTTTCACAAGAATGCTAATCTTTCAGGTACGATTTCGAAAAAGTTTGAATTTATTGGTTATTTTATTGCGGCTTTATTGTCGAGAAATGAGGGGGATTTTATATGAAGATTTTTTCCAGAATTTGGCAATTGAAATTCTGACCTGTGGTAGATTTATCAGACCAAAATCCGAGTAGTAAGAATGTTGCCGCTGCTACCTCGACTTTAGTGGCCCATACACCGAGTGTATGGGACTAGCAGTCAAATGTGAACTGCCGTGGTCGGTTTGTAAGTTCATTCTTCTGCATAATCTGGCTCTGAATCTATCTCCAGTTCTAGGAATGTGGCTGCTTCGATGGATTGTAACCAAAGATCTACTGGAGTAAGTTGAGTAATTTTTTCAGAGCAGTTGCAGTGCGTAGTGCGGCACAGTGCCACATGCTAGACAGATGTTTTGCACGGCTTCATCGATTCTTGCCCTATAGGACTTCAGACGGCTACTTCATCCCGAACGTAGTTGAGCCAAAACTACTCTGGTTTGTCGTGGCAGCTGACGCTGCTCGGCTGCGATAGATGGGGATATTCTTCGAGCACCACATTGACACGATAGTTGGTTATGGCATCTGCGGTTGCAACCATGTGAATGCAATTTCAACCTGCTTGATACCCTTTCTGATCTAGGGGGTTTCTTGTAACGTTAGACCTCTCTTTCTGAAGATCCTTCCTAACATGCGTAATTAGTCGGAGCCTATTCACCATGTTTTTTTATTTATTTATTTATTCATGTGGTGATTAGGATGGCTCTTACGGTAACAACCGAACTAGTACTGCAACGAAAAGCATGCCATTGTGTTGCTGTACTGGAAGAATCTTTATCTGCTTATGTAGATGGTCCACTGAAGATGAGAAGGCACCCTGTTGCAGTTCTCAGGATGGTATTCTTAAAGGTTTCAATATCTTTCTATCGCGTTGCACTTATATTCGTGGAACATACTGAAATCGCTTTACTTACCACGGACCAACCTATCGCGTTATATGTGGTCAACAAGGTTTTTTTTTTATCAGCACCCCAAGTACAGCCAACTAGGAACTTGAGGACCTTGTTCCTACTTTTCAGTTTGCCGCAGATAGCTGTGGAGGGCGCGGAGTGCGCGCAGCCCACTAGGGACTTGAGGATCTTGTTCCTACATCTCAGCTTGTCGCATACAGCTGTGGCATGCGCGGAGGACGAGAACATACTGTGGAATGTGTCCCATAGAATCTTGGGGTATTTTGTGGTTCTCACTTCTGCCGTCCATGTGGTGAACAGAGTGGTAAGATCGGCCAAATAGAAGTTCAGCTTTCACAAATGTCATCAGGGAAGTTACCTGACGCCAACATCGTTCAAGCATCCGCATACGTTACGATCTCAATGCCGCCTGGAGGGGTTTGAATACAGGAGAGGTAGATGTTAAACAGTTTCGGAGATATACCTCAACTTTGGAGAACTCCCTGTTTCCTTCTACGAGGTTTGGTCTTGTTCCTGAATTCCACATACGACTGGCGTCCACACATATAATTGATTAGCCAACGTTTCAAACTTGTACGGAGGGGTATAGTCTGCTCGATCTCCTCAAGCACCCCACGCTTGACAGTATCAAAGGCTTTTGATAAGACGAGCGGCACCATCACAGTTCTGTCACAGGGCTTGCTCTGGTTGAATTCTCAACTAATATGTGTGGAGATGGCGTGCTGTGTTGTGCTGCTTACGGAACCCACGCTTATGATTGGCAACTGGATGGCTATTTCTGGTGCTGAAGAGAAGTAAAGCCACTAGAGGCTTGGCTTCTGTAGCAGGATCATCCTGCTCATTTTCTAGACTTCGGGAACGATGAGGGTGGCTAGCGACAAGTTGAGAACTTTAGTGAGATGTGTCGAGTATTCATTGAGCTGTTTCACCATTACCATGGAGATTCCATCAGGGCCCAACGCTTTGGGTTATTTAGCTTTTCTGATGGCATTCGTAATATCATCCATTGTAAACTGTGGTGGGGTTCATTCTGGGTAGGAAGGGATCTAATACGACGTAGTACGGTTCTCTTCGCTCTGTCACTCAAGGGTGAATGACTTAACCAGGGTTCGAGAATGACTTAACCGTTGCCCACAAATGATTTTGACATTGTTCCGCTTTTACTTACCGACCAACCTGATAACTTACAGTGTCAGCTCCCTGACTCTGGGGTCACTGCGGTTTTTACGACGAAGCTTAACACGCTCATTTGCTAATCCCGCCGCCTCTGCTGGGAAGTTTGGTCTCACATCGGGTATTCGATCAGCAGGTATATGGCGAGAGGCTGCAGTAGTGATGATGTCTCAAAACGCCCTCTCTGCCACCCGAACATCAGAAGGATTGGACAGATCTCGGAAGCGGTGATTAGTGAATTCTCTGAAACTAGGCCAATCAGCTTTCCCATAATTGAAAAGTGCGTCGTTCAGAGGTGATGAAATCGGGCGGTCTGCTAATGGAGACAATTATGGGGAGATGGTCTGATCAAAGAGAAACGCTGGGTTGCCAGGTGATGACGTCATTTGTCAGACCAGGTGACACGAGGGTTAGGGCAAACTGTGACACTCCCCGCTAGTTCTGGTAGGGGCGTCCTCATTGACCGTGCAAAACGTAGAGCTATCCATTTGTTCAGCTAGCACTATTCCCAACCCTCTGCTCGTTTCCAAGCACCGAATACCACAACTCATGATGAGCATTACAGTCCCCCAAGACCAGACGATTATGACCTTCCAAAGGGGGGGGCCAATTTTGAGTCTATATCCTGGAGTACAGCTATTTATCGGCGGAATGTATACGTTGAGCAACTCTATTTCGGCAGTTGCTACCTCCAAACAGTCCATGTACGGGTCATGAGAGAGATCAAGCGAGATAGGTCTGTATTGAACAGACTGGTGCAATAGGACAACTAAACCACCACCTTCATTTTTGGTGCGATGTTTCCTCAGTACGTTGTAAGCATCGCAACGCTGCAGTTGTTGTTGAACTTGGTTTTTTGTACCTGCACCACTATTTCCTCGATCTTACCTCGAAGTCCTATGCAATTAAATTGAAAAAATGCATTTTCAGGGATTGGAACAGCAACGGCTGGTGTTAAGTTCTGAGTGTGTGCGGCTGCGTTTTAGGGAATCTCGTATTCTGATGACGATGATTGTGGTGGGGGTTGTTATCACGCACGAACATAGTCCCTGTGGTAATTTATCACATGGTCGAGTCTAGAGCAACTTCTGATATGTACCCACTCCCGCCATTTATTGCATCTCATCGAAGTTTGAGTGTGGTGGATGAGGATATGGAAAACTGAGCAAATCTATATTGGTCCTGGTTTTTAGTCAGCCCCTGCATGCAACAAAAGAATCCGGAACAGGCATTACGAAATATGCTGCCTGCTCTCAACACAGAAAAACGATAAAAGCAAAATTAATAACTTGGAAACGAATGGAGATATCTTTCTGAAATTTTGCACAAACTCAGTCTGTGTCTGTGGGTAACAATGGACTAAATATGAACAACATCGGCTGATATTTTGGTATAGCCCCCATATAACGGTACCTCCTGATATTCGGTATTTAAGGATTAGGGTGGCTTAAATCCTTCCAAATTAGTGCAATTTGGTACTTAGGGTTTCTAGTGATCACTAAACCTTTCCACCAAAAATTGTTGACATGGATCCACGTTTGGGTATAGGCCCCTTTAAGGTACCTCCCGATTTTCAGTATTTTGGAGGTTTAAAGCTACATTTTCCGGCCAAATTAGGTGTAATATGGTATTTAAGGTTCCCAGTGTGGACACAAACATTCTCCACCAAAAATTGTGGACATAGGTCTACGTTTTGATATTGTCCCCATATAACGATACTTCCCAATATTCGGTATTGTTAGAATTTTGTCTACATTTTCAGACCAAATAAGCTGAATTTTGGCATAGGAGGTTCTCGTTGGTTGTACATATTCTCCACCAAAAATTGTGAGCATAGGCCTACATTTTGATATAACCCTTTTTAAATTTAACTTACACCCTCCCTATCAATAAAAAATAAACTTTTTTTAGTATTATTACGAATTTATTTAACAATTAAACAAATATGAAATCAGGTTTTTAGCAACAATTTTGTTAAAATCTGATGCATCCAAATTTCTTGCACTTGATACTGAATAACTGAGTGAATATTTACAACAGCAAAAATGTAACAACAAAATTTTAGTCAGCAGAGTGTCTGTAATCGATACAATGGAAAACATTTCGCAATTTTTTTATACTTTGATTTTTTGACTTTCGCGCCGCTAGATCAATGGTTTTGACCAGTGTGCTCTGACCGGAACGCTGATGTAACGATATCGAAGAACACTCCACGGTGGGATTGATTTCCAGGGGTTGGGATATTCGTTATCCGGGTCGTCTGTGGTTGAGACTGCAAAATGAGTCTTGTATTCCGATGACAACGGCTGCTATGTTTGCGGAGTATAAGGGCACATAGGCATCTCACCGAACTTTGTGTGTGCAGTCTATATTGGTCCAGGATCTTATGGAGGATCCAAATTCTTACGCGACCAGATTTCAAACTTGATTGATTTAGACAAAGTAATCAATGTAATATACAAAAATAACGCTCCAAGTCGTGTACTTGATTTTCAACCACAGACATTACACGTATGGACCATTACAAAATAGCTCACTCTAAATAACTTCGCTGCCATTCCCTCTTATTACCAAATACACACCACCAATAAAACAATTTCCTTTTCACTTAAAACTTGTCAAAAGTAAAAACCTTATCATTACCCCTCAAGCAGTAACATTTTTTCGCATTTCTCTCAAAAAAAGTGTTTCCCCCTTTTTTTGTTGTTATTGGTTTCTTGATAGACTTGCAGACAATTTTGCGATGAATCATCGACGACACAAGGCGCCCTTGTCGCCGTTTTTCTGTTGTTTTTCTTTTCTTGTTCTTTCCTTTGTCGTAATACATGTTTTATTTTATTTCTGTTGTTGTTATTATTGTAAAATCGTATGTTGCACGTTGTGCTGTCACAATGACGTCTTCAGTGGGAGCATTTCAAACGGGGTGGTAGTGGTGGCAATTGTGTGCTACTCTTCGCCCTATTGCCATTGAGCAGTTGGGTTTGTGTTTTATTGAATGAAAATTTATCTCTGAGAAAGATGCGTGCGTGCAACAGCATGTCATTGCTTGTAAATGAAGACAGAAATCGGCAACAACAACAACATCATCAAAAGTCGAGTACCACATGAACCCTGTTCAAGTCAAGTACTCAAACATCTCTTTATATTATTTTGTTCTTCTGCTGCTTCTTTTTCTCCTTCAACATATGAGAGTAAATTGTGACTAGAATTCAAAGGCATGCACAAACAAACACCCAGTGAGACAGACATACACATTTACCACGAGAATAATATCTGCTTATTAAATTCCAAAATATTTTTTTATTTTATTATTCTTTAACGAGAAAGGCTGTTGGTTGGTGCTGCTTCTACTGCTGATAACGTGCTGGGGTTTACTACAGTAGCAATGAAAAGAATCAAGAATGCGGAAATGGCCAGATATTGTGCAATACCATGATATTGTATTAGAGTGTCACAAAGATTAAGGGAAGTAATGCAAACTCAATTCAACTAAGGTTGAATTTGAGCACAAAATGACAAAATGCTTTCCTGTTTTCCTATGAAGCACTCGGAGAAGCAATATTGTTGTTATCAATATTGTGGCAATGACATTCAAATATTTTAGATGTTTTCCTTCAAATGCAATAATTTTGTTGCAAAAACAATGTGGATAACCGCTATGTTCATTGAAAAGCTTCAAATTCTTTGGAGATTACAGGTAACAATAGCTTTTTAGGGTTTTTAGAAGCGATGAAAGTATCACCGTGATGAAGTCTTGCACACAGAGTCATGTGTTGGAGCCCCCCTAACAAAACAACTTCAATAAATAGGTCTAAGTTGGACAAATAGGAACGACTATAGTGTGGTAAAAACTTCCGATTTGGACGAAATGTGTGTTTTCGAAAATGTTCGAAAAATTTGTCAATACGATAACTCCTGAAGGGAGTAACCGATTTGGTCCATGCTTTGCACATCGTAAAATTTCTACCAGACTTAGATTAGGTTCCAATATGGACTCAATCGGCCCACTCCTTCGGGTACCTCCCACACAAAATTTCGGAAAAGTTAAGTTTAGGACCAGTTCACGAATCGCGTTGGTTTCTGTTGTAACTACTTGTATTCACGGCCCCTCATACGACGGTACAAGTTTCATCAGGGGCGAGTACATACTTGCTGAGAAAATAGCCTTAAAGGTGCAAAAAAAACCTATGACACCGTGTGTAGTGGTTGGAGCGCAAGATAGCTCTCAAATGGATCTGCCGATGCGGTCCAAAATGTGGCCTTCATAATAGTTTGCCCAAACTTAGTTTAAGTTCGAAGATAAGCCATATCGGTCCACTCCTTCAGGTACCTCCCCCACAAAAGTTCAAAAAAGTTGTGTGCACGATAACTCTTGAAGGGAGTGACCGATTTGGTCCATACTTTGCACATCCTAAAATATGTACCAGATATAGATCAGGTTTGAATATGGACTATATTTTTCCACTCCTTCGGATACCTCCCACACAAAATTTCGGATAAATTCACTTTAAGACCTGCTCCCGAATCAATTTGATTTTTGTAGAAGCAACTTGCATTTGCTGCCTCAATTATGACAGTAAAGGTTTTTTCATGGGCAAGTCCATACTTCTTGAGAAAACAGCCCGAAACGTGTAAAAACCCCTATACCAGTGGCTGGAGGGCTCGAACCGAATACTGCGTTCGTCCACACTTTGGATATCGAAATATTTCTTCGAATATTATATGAAACTAGCGGACCCGGCGAACTTCGTCTCGCTATTAAGGAATAAAATTTCATACAAAAACTCAATTTTCGATTTTTCAAATTTTCCGACTTTTCCAGAAAGATTTTCCAAAATTTTCTTCCGTAAAGACCTTCTCCTCGAAAATACGAATAACTGACAAAAAATTTTACAGAAATTGGCCTAGCCGTTCTCATTTTATGAATTACTATACATTTTTTACACCATTTTTATATATATAGAAGATACGAAGGTGTTGCTTCGTGTCCACTCTTTTCGGTACCTCCCCCACAAAACTTCCAAAATATGTATTCGCTAAACTGGTACGCGCGATATCTCATAAACGCAGCAACCGATTTGGTCGTAACTTTGGATTTCTAAATATTTTGTCCAAACTTAGTTTGTGTTCAAATGTGGGCGCTATCGGTCCAATCCTTGGGGTACCACCCACACAAATGTTCAACATTTTTCTGTGGTTAAGGGTCTGTTCGAGGATCCTTTGGAAATTTTTACCGAAGGTTTTTTCGTAGAAAAGCCCTATCTATCGATATCCCCCGCAATTTTAGAGTTTTAATCCAATCCATATTTTTGTCAGTTCATACGCCCAACATTTTTGAAAGCCCAATAATTACATAAGTTTTTTTTTTTTTTTTTTTTTTGAAAAAGGTGTTTCACTCCACACAGGCTGAGGGCATATCTCTGATACTTTTTTTACTTGTTTTATTTTTTTTCTGCCTATAGTCTTTTTTTTTCGTGAGCAAATAATCCATACTTCAGCACACAATGGACCAAAGCTTTCAGCTTTGGTATCCTCTTTACACACGCCTGGTGTGAGGTGTTTGTCTTCGAGCCACCAGCCAGCCTGCTTAGAGGTTGAGTGTCCGTCTGTCACTTCATCCACTTGACTCCTAGCATCACCCTCTCCTCCTTCCAACTATACTTTCGCCTGAAGGCTATCTGCATATTCGAAGCTTGTGAACCTGTCACGTCCTGTTTTCCCTAGCAGTGACAGTTTAGCGACTGTCGGACTAGTCGCACTAGGTAAGACCTTGTGTGGCAGTTTGCCTTGTGCAGCTGTGCCAATGGTTACTACGACTTCGTAACGGGATGCACCGATCTGCCCAACTCTGCTGCTTGAAGCCACCGATTTTTGCTATTATCTTCAGTTCATCCATCTAAGGAATATGCAAATATCCGCCGTTAAATCCATTGCCACAATGTTCAACTCCTGGACGGCTGAAATGAGGCTTCCACTGAATATATTGGTCGATAGTGTCAAGATTAAGACCACTAACTACCCCCAAGATATCGGGTGTGACGTTTGACAGCATGTTTAAGTCGTCCGCGCAAGCCACATTTATTTGCGACAAGATGCTTGAAGCCACCGATTTTTGCTCTTATCTTCAGTTCATCCATCCAAGGAATATAAAAATATCCGCCGCTAAATCCACTGCCACACTGTTTACACCAGGACGGCTGCAATGAGGCTTCAATTGAATATATTGGTCGATATAAGACCACTAACTACGCCCAAGATATTGGGTATGACGTTTGACAGCATGTTTAAGTCGTCCGCGCAAGCCACATCTATTTGCGACAAGATCAGAAGTAGGAATCAGATTCTCAAGTCGCTGCCCGGCAGCTTATAAAGCAATAGAAGGTCGGAGCTAAACTATACGGCTCACAGTGGTTCAGAATGGTTTTTTTCTGGCCAAAACTTCGTAAAATCTATTCCTGAACCACTAAGCGGCGTCAATGTGGTATGCAAATGTTAGCGATACGCACTGAAAGAATTTTCAAACCATCCAGAATGCCGCCTTGAGAACTGCAACAGGGTATCTCCTCATGGCTCCATCACCCCGAGGAGACGAAGTTTTTATCTGTACGTCACCACAACAGATTTTGTCGATGGGGTACCTACATGGGTGAGCATCCCTGTCACAATTTAGTGGTCAGGCTTCCCCCACCAGAATCCTCGGGAGAGATCCTCATGATCTGCAGAGAGTGGTTTAAAGGTACAAATGAGAACATTTAGATCAACGCGTCAGACAGTCCACAGGTAAAGTGTAAATGCCGTACTCGGAATACAACCTGCCAAGCAAACGCGAGTGGCTTTAACCCAATTAAGGTGCTGACGATGCGGCCGCCTCAATTCGTATTATATATGTCCATTGGAACAACAAGATACGCTTCATTTGTTTAGCTGCCTAGCTAAATCCACTCACCTGTCTACTCATTTGTTATGAACGCAGCCAACCAGTCCAGGTTGCAGAATTTTTCAATCTGGACACAGGAAGCAGATAACTGAATAAAATTTACGCACAAACATATTAACGTTCCTACAACAACAACAACAAGTTTAAGCCGAGTGTCCCGAAATTCCGTTTGCGAAACAACGCTTGTAAACATGCTTATCCACCCTTCCCCTGATCTTTCTACTTTTAGTGGATAGGGATGTGTGGAAATGGTCCACCTTCTCGTCCACAACCACGTGGGTCTATCGACTACAACCGATGTTTTATTCACTAAGAGAGTTAAGCTCTGGGTGCCTAGGTTGGTCCTTCCTAGATCAACTGTTCGACTGAAATGGGATAGCCGTTGTATCCATTTAATCGTCTGACCGAGGTATGTCTTCCCAGATGCTCACGCCGGAACTTTCCCGACTCAGGCCTATCGACTAATATCTATATTTTATCCCCTAAGGGAGTTGAACTGTGTGCGCCTAGGTTGGTGCTTTATAGTTCAACTGTTTGATAGAGATGGGATAACCGTGGTATTCACCTTATCATCTGACAGACAGATGTCTTCCCAGTTGCTCACGACAGAACTTTTCCGACTCAGGCCGAGAGTTACACTCTCCTTCAAGTTATCGAGCACTTTCCTGCTCTGCCCGTGAATTGCGTGGCTAACAACGTCAATTGTCGAGGTAGAGCAGTCGTCCCCACTCAAAAGTTTGTCGGAGTTGATTGCCGTGGTCTTTATTTGGTTGCGGTGGGGGCTACTTTTTATTTTTTTATTAAGTCATTGAATAGCCCGATTAAGCCCGATGTTCGTTGATGTGTCCAGGAATCAACGAGGCTTCGATGTAATACAGTCGGTAATCTACTACAATTCTAAAACACCAATGGACACGTGTTCGCTTAACACCTCGACAATGGATCTCAAATTGAGAGGAGATCACTACCCAGCAAAATGTTCGATGACAGATCATGAGTTGAATCATAGGTGCAAGTGACTTGTCATAGGTGCAAATTTAGGTGAATCACCGATGAAATTTACAAGGGAGTGACACCTGATTTCACCTGTTCATTGTCATGGCATTTTGCACCAGTTCATTGTCATGACATTTTGCACCAGTTCATTGTCACGGCATTTTGCACCAGTTCATTGTCACGACATTTTACACCAGTTCATTGTCATGGCATTTTGCACCAGTTCATTGTCATGGCATTTTGCACCAGTTCATTGTCACGGCATTTTACACCAGTTCATTGTCATGGCATTTTGCACCAGTTCATTGTCATGGCATCTTGCACCGGTTCATTGTCATGGCTTCTTGCACCAGTTCATTGTCATGGCTTCTTGCACCAGTTCATCGTCATGGCTTCTTGCACCAATGCTTTGGATCCGGATTTTTGCCAATCAGAAATAAAATTCGCAATACAATTATGTAATTTGTTGAATTAATAAGAATACAATGCGCAGATGATTTGTATCGCCAGATGTTATTTTTCTTTATTTTGTATGTAATTTTCAAAATTATATATTATATTAATCTGCAATATCATATTTATCTCTTCCGATGGCTGCAAGATACTTCTTTCAACTTGGGGGTTCCGTTTTTCCAATATTCGATAAATTATGTGTCAATCTCTGAACCAAGCTCATCGTTTGGGAAATCTAGTATAAATTTGAATTCTGTTATTTTATTTCAAAAGAAAAAGCTTATCCTGTAATAGTTACCACGTTATGGTCTCTTTTATACTTATTTTACCGATCTCCTACTTTGCTTCTCTCACTTTGCATGCCATGCTTGTGATATCGTGATCTTTCCATTGGAGTTTTGTTCCCTCGGGTCGCATAACGTCAAATGGCTCGTATTCATATGCCGGTGGCATCTTTATCCATCCTGTTAACATGGCCCAACCAACCCAATAATTGCAGCTCGATATGTTTTACTATATCGGTGTTCGTCGGCTGGGGAAGCTCGTGGTTTATAGACCGGGTCTTTTTCATACTTCTTTTTAATATCCACAAAACGAAACAGGTTTCCAAACACAAAATATATTTTTCTTTTGTTTTATATCAATTTACATTGTATTTTTAATTAAAATATATAAATTTTGCCACTATCGACCACTTTCATCTGACTTTTATTTTCATTTTAACAATTACTTTTCCAAGTACACAATTATTCTGGTATATGAGTATTTGATAATTTATTGTGCGGTTACTTATCAATTTATTTAAACTCATGATAATATTGTGACAAAGATCGGATCTTTCACGACTTCAATTGCACTCATGAAAATTCGATGAAAAAAATCGGATCTTTCATGACTTCGATTGCACTCATGAAAATTCGATGAAAAAGATCGGACCTTTCACGACTTCAATTGCACTCATGAAAATTCGATGAAAAAGATGGGATCTTTCACGACTCCTTTCGCACTCATGCAAAAGAACCAGTGAAATCATGATTTCACATGGAATCACTTCCATTTAATTTTGCTGGGTACCGAATAACCTTTGGTTCAGCCACAATGGTCTCCATTCAACAAAAAGGTTGAGCAGGGAGAATTGTCAAGTGCCCGCATGGAGTCAAGATCGTCCATTCAACAAATAGTTTGAATAGATTGTCATGGCATAGTCCTCCACTGTCATGAAGACGAATGATTTCTAAGCCTGATTTTCGTTGAGGGCCCCATGTATCAACGAGGCTTCGTTCTAATAAAGATGAACAGACACATGTTCGCTTTAAACCACGGCCTTAGGGGATCTCTAATTGGGAGGAGAGCACTAACTGGATAACCATTGGTTCAACCGCAATGCTTTCCGTTCAAAAAATATGAATGAAAAAAATGTTCAATACCCGTATCGAATTAAGATTGTCATACCTGGCGGTTTTAACCCACCTGCTCATGTTGCATTTTTATTCTTCATTAGGCTTACATCCTTCATGGCCACATTCATCTTTGAACGATATAATTCAATACCATATTGGCAGATTGGTTTCGTCACATATTCGTTTTTATACCCTTAGCCTTTAGATACGACCAAAAATGTGCCTCATCGAAATATTGGTTTTTAGACCCCAAGTATGTTTGTACGATATCCGTTTCAGACAATTTTGAGTAGATCTAGCAATATCCGTCCGTCTGTCTGTCTGTCCGTCTGTCTGGCTGGCTGATGCGCACGATAACTCTCGAACGGATCAATCGATTCGGTTCAAATTTTTGGTATCGAAATATTTTGTCCAGATTCGATTTAAGTTCGAAGATGGGCCATATAGGTCCACTCCTTCAGGTACCTCCCCCACAAATGTTCAAAAATTGTCGCAAAACTTGTGCGCACGATAACTCTTTTAGGGAATAACTGATTTAGTCCATACTTTGCACATCGTGTAATTTCTACCAAACTTAGATGAGGTTCCAATATGGACTCAATCGGTCCACTCCTTCGGGTACCTCCCACACAAAATTTCGGAAAAGTTCAGTTTAGGACCTGGTCTCGAATCGCTTTGATTTTTGTTTAAGCAAGTTGTATTCGCTGTCCTCTATACGACGATGTAAGTTTCATTAGGGTCAAGTCCATACTTCCTGAGAAAATAGCCTGAAAGTTACAAAAAACCCTATGACACCGTGTGTAGTGGTTGGAGCGCAAGATAACTCTAGAACGGATATGCCGATTCGGTCCAAAATTTGGCTTTCGTAATATTTTGCCCAAACTTAGTTCAAGTTCAAAGATGGATTATATCGGTCCACTCCTTCCGGTACCTCCCCCACAAAAGTTCGAAAATGGTCGGAAAATTTTTGCATACGATAACTCTTGAAGGGAGTAACCGATTTGGTCCATACGTTGCACATTATGAAATTTCTACCAGACTTAGATGAGGTTCCAATATGGACTCAATCGGTAAATTCCTTCGAGTACCTCCCACACAAAATGTCGGAAAAGTTCAGTTTAGGACCTGCTCTCGAATCGCCTTGGTTTTTGTTGTAACATCTTGTATACACTGTCCCCTATACGAAGGTATAAGTTTCCTCAGGGGCAAGTCCATACTTCCTGAAAAAATAGCCTGAAAGTTGAAAAACAAACCCTATGACACCATGTTTATGGGTGGAAGTGCAAGATAATTCTCGAACGGAAATGCCGATTCGGGCCAAAATTTGGCCTTCGTAATATTGTTTCCAAACTTAGTTTAAGTTCGTAGATAAGCCATATCGGTCCACTCCTTTCGGTACCTACCCCACAAAAGTTCAAAAATATTCGGAGTGACCGATTTGGTCCATATTTTACACATTCTCATAATATCTACCCGATATAGATCAGGTTCGAATATGGACTATATTTGTACCTCCCACACAAAATTTTGGATAAGTTCACTTTAAGACCTGCTATTGAATCACTTTGATTTTTGTTGAAGCAACTTACATTCGCTGCCTCAATTACGATGGTAAAAGTTGTTTCAGGGGCAAGTCCATACTTCTTGAGAAAACAGCCCGAAGGGTGTAAAAACCCCCTATGCCACCCCCATGGTCTATGTCGGTCCATTCCTTTAAGTACCTTTTCCGCAAATCTTTTGAACTTTAATCCAAATCAACATTTTTGTCGGTTCATACGACCAAAATTAAACACCCTAAATACATAGGTATTTCGTGAAAAAAGTGTTACAATTAGCACAGGCTGAGGGTATATTTCTGTCGTCAAAGCCGACTGATACTTTTTTACTTGTTGATACTCAATCTTGTCCTATGCGATTTATATTTGTTTTTTTTTTCTTGATTTTCTATCTATAAAAGACCTGATTGTTCCGATAGTCTCCCACTATTTTTTTCATCTCAAATGGTCGATGATAAGTTTCATATTTCGAAAAAAGTAAATCACTGACTGTGTGTTTTAAAACTTTTAGTGAAATGGCGCAAAGCCGGCCGGCAGGCTGGCCTTTTTCAGTACTGATAACATAATAAAAAAATAAATAAATAAATATTGATATAAATAAACACACAAATATGAAGAGTACTTTTTTAAGAAATTGTATTTTTATTTCGTTTCGCAGCCACCAATGAATGACACAACCAACCATTGGTGGAAAGGAAAAACAAATAAAAAAGAAAAACAAGAAAATAAAAAAACAGATAAAGAAATTATATATTAGAAGTGATATTTTATTGAAGTACCTACTCATACGATTGTTGTTATTGTTATCGTTGTTGTTTTATATTTCATATTAATTTTAGTGTAAATTAAAGTATTTTCAATTCAATTATTATTACTCACAAAATTATTAATCACTTGTTTCTTTCTTTTTCTTCTTCTTCGTTTTTTTTTTATCATTTTAGCTTGACAAGTCATTGAGAGTGGAAGGATAGTCATTAAAGCCCCTGAAAAGAAAGCTGTTGGCTAGACACTGAAATTGAATTCTTTAAGAATTTAACCTAGTTATTATTACTGGTGACTGTTGTTGTTGTTTCTAATTAACTGTTGTTATTGTTGAGAGTGTGTGGCGGCTTGTTGTTTAAAGCAAAATGTCCAGTGAAGAAGATAAACCACCGGCTCCACCAGTACGTCTTACCAGCAATAGAGGCGGTGATCGTGTGGGAGGTTCCATTACAGGGAGTGGTGATGGACCACCAGTTGATATGAGACCCCTGCCAAAAGGTAAGTAACTTCATAACAATTATCACCTTTTACTGTTATTAATATTTATATATCTTGCATTTCTTACAGAACCCGATGATCCTGATCGCAAGAAAAAAACTTTAAAAAATAAAATCAAAGGCTCTAAGCCATCACATCAGGACTCAAAGCCCAACATTTCATATCCCACAAATTTCGAACATACAGTCCATGTGGGATTCGATGCGGTAACAGGAGAATTCACGGTAAGTTTCAGAATTAGCTGCACTCTGTAGTTTAGTAGGAAATATTATATACCCCCAAGATATCCCTCCTCATTTGCCGATGCAAATCAAAAATCATCAATATTGTTATCGCATTTTTTTGTATTTTGTGATAGTTTTTGTTTTTAAATAACAAATTATGTACAAACAACTTTTGTATATAAATTATGTCTTGTCTTTTTCACTACCTCGACGCCACCATATCTTTTTCACCACACAGTGTAAATTTTATACTTCTCATTTTCATTGCAATAATGATATTGCTGTCCTGCATTAAAGTTATGTTTTAAGGAGATTTTTTGATGCCCTAAAGGCTTGCGTACATAAGCTGCCTTGCCTGCTTACCTTGCTTACTTCTGATAAAAGAATAAAAAAGAAAAGGGCAACCCAGTTCGAAATTTCCTCGGCCTTCTTTATTCTTTTATTTTTATTATGTCAAAAACGAAGCAGGAAAGCAAGGCAATCAGGCAGGGCAGCTTATGTACGCAGGCCTTAAGTCTTAGGTCGACAAATTTATATACCCAGCAAAAATACTTATTACAAAACCCCCTACTAACCCATTATTTTAACAAGGAAATTCTCTCGAAATAGGTAGTTATTTTTGGCCACTTAAATATGTTGTTACTAAAAGTCGTGACTACTTATTTAAGATGCCAAAAATAACTATTTTTATCGCGCGACATGACATTGTTAATATAATGCGTGCCTAGGTTGGTCCTTCCTAGATCAACTGTTCCATTGAAATGGGATAACAGTGGAAATCAATCTTATCGTCTGACAGAGTGATGTCTTCCCAGCTGCTCGCGGGAGAATTTTTCTGGCTCATGCCGAGAGTTGCAATTTCCTGCTCTGCCTGTGGATTTAAGGGCTAACAACGTCATATGTCCAAGTAGAGTTGTTGTCCCCTCTCGAAATTGTGTCCGTTTTTGCACCAAGATCTTGTTGTTGTTTGTTGGCTTTATTTAATGTTATTCTCCTGAGGACTGACCCTCCACTATCATGAAAGGAACATGGCATTTAAGCCTGCATGTCCATATTTCGTGAGATAATGGACCAAAAGCTCTTAAAAACCTTGTGTCAACAACCGATAACCGTCGTAATATTTCTTCCCAACTTAAATATGTATGAGTTCAAGGGTGGTAGTATAACTCTTCACGAAAGGACGAACATTTTCTATTAAGTGCAGTTTAAGGGCTCTTGAGAATCTTTTTGAAATTTTTACAAAAGGTACACTTTGATGTCCTATTTACAGCGAAAAATGTTTTTCGTGAACAAGTCCATGTTTCCCGAATTAATGGTCTAAAATATCTAAAACATCCTACGGCGACCAACTAATATGGCAGATGTAGACCGCTGATGGACATAGTAATATTTTTCTCAAACTTAAATCATGTTCGAAGATGGCAATATCGGACAACTCCTCCGAGTAACTCCCCTACAAAAGTTGAAAGTTAAGTGCTGTATGTGGGCTGTTCGATGATCATTGTAAAATTTTTACCAAATGTGGTCATTAAGAGCAGCTAAATGCTGTTACAGAATCAATTTGGGATTTTGACCAAATTATATAATTCCTGACAAAAATTATATAATTTTTTTATATCGGACAATTCCTTCGGAGACCTCCCCAATAAAAGCTCAATTTTCACCAAAATATAATTGAGATCTGTTCGAGGATCATTTTTTAAATGCTTTTAATGGATAACTCCATATTTCCTAATATTATGGCCCGAAAGCTCTACAAAGTCCTACGGCGACCAACTAAAGTGACTGGTGGGCCCGATACCTATCGAATTATGAGAGATTATGTTGGCCCATTCCATCAGGTACAACCTCCACACTTCTCGTATCGTATTGAAATTTTAATACCAAGTACTCATTGCGATCATGACTACAACAGTATGTTTTCTTTTCTAGTACAAGCCAATGCTTCCCGAGATATGTTGACCGAAATTATGAAGGATTACGTAGTTTATTCGTATAGGCTGATTGGCTCTGTCATTGGAATTAGTGCCACAAAATGTTATTTCACTTTAAAATTTGCTAATTTCTTTTTCTCGTAGCTATGGACCTCCAACGTTTTGTAAAGCATAGCATTGTTATCTGACTTCGTGTTAAACTAGTTTCTGCAGTGTTGATCTTTCTACTATCCTTGATCGTGTCCGATTCATACGAAAAAGGGAATTGATGTTGTTGTTAAAGCAACGTTCGTTCGTGTTCGTTTGTATATCTTTGTCAGTTACCTGCCTCTGGTTCCTCTGTATCCAGACTTAAAAATTCTACAACCTGGACTAGTTGCGTCCATAAAGAATCAGGAGACAGGTGAGTGGGGTTTGGCTTGGCAGTTAAACAAATGCAGTGTGTCGTGTAGCGTGTCGTGTGATCCCAATCCACAAACCGGGAATGTGTTGTATATCGTGGCATCAATTCGGGCCCAATGCGAATTGACGCGGCTGCTTCTTCCGGATCTTAACTCGACTAAAACCGCTTGTATTTGCCTTGGCAGCTGGCGTCTTCTGCTCCGATGTATGGGTGTTGGTCTCCGAGTACAGCATTCACACTGTACCTTTGTACTGCCTTCGCAACTAAAGCTATTTACTCCTGCCAAGTAGACTCGTTTGTCTAGTCTTTGATCTGTCTATTTCTCTCTCTCCTGATCATGAAAATCTCTCCTGTCGTGTCTGGGTTTGGGAAGCCTGTAAGCGGTAACACACAAGCAGGTACTGCATAGACGTCTTGTTGTGTGTACCGGTAAAATCTTCGTCTCCTCATGTAGATGGTCCACTGGTGTCATCAGGAGGCACCCTGCTGTATCTTAATAGGGCTGCAAGTTCTATGGAAGGGCAGTAAGAGAGAGAGATGCAATCTCATGGGCAACAAACAGTCTCTGTTTTTTGTTCGTTTCATTTTCTTCATCTTCGTAGACTCTGCAGTACCACTTGTTTGTCATAGATCTTACACGACAAAAATGACCCATACAGAACCCCTATAACAATTCTGATCTCTGACTTGCTAAGTGAGAGTAGAGATGCATTTCTTCGTCCTAAGATTACCTGCCGGATTGACTTCGGTACTTTGCATCCAGGTCTGTCCTGTCAGGTCTTTACAGTAGTCTCAAATTATGACTATATGACAACTATCTGATTTCCCACACCATTGCAGAGTCCTTGGTGCCATAAGACATATACCGTGATTCCCCCTAACAGCTTTGGATAAACAATTCAAAAACTTCTGCCTGAACACTTCGAAGTTGTCGCTAAGTTTGTATAAGCGTCCAATGTACAGTCCTTCACAGTACACACCAGCTCCCGTTCCTTCTTACATCTTGTAAATACCTAGGCTATCCAGGATTGGCCTGTCCTGCACTCACTTATTCCTATCTAAGCCACTTTGCTCTATCTATCACTTAACCAAACGTGGCTACCTATTTGTTGAAGAACATTTGCATAACCAAGCCGTGAGCGCAATGCCATATATATATAACTCCCTGAGTCTTAAAGCACCTCTGGATACCTCATGCTGAACCTGGGAATGAGTAGTTAGTACAGCATTTAAGCTGCACAGTATATAGCTTGGACAGCTTCGAATTATTACACTGTTCTATACTGGCCTGAAACCCCAGCTATGCCTATAAAGTTCTAATAGGATCAATCAATACAGTTCTTTAACTTCTGCCCTGTTAATTATACCCTCAGCCTTAAGGCGAAAGAGGGTATATACACTTTCATACGGCCAAAATGTACCTCATCGAAAAAAATGGTTTTAGACTCCAAGTACGTTTGGACGATATCCGTTTCAGACAATTTGGAGTTGATTTAGCCATGTCCGTCAGTCTGTCTGTCTGGCTGACTGGAGCGCCCCATAATTCTCGAATGGATCAACCGATTCGGTTCAAAATTTGGCTTTCGTAATATTTTGTCCAAACTTAGTTCAAGTTCGAAGATGGGCCATATCGGTCCACTCTTTCCGGTACCTCCCCCACAAAAGTTTAAAAAAACTTTGGGAAAAATTGTGCGCACGATAACTCTTAAAGGGAGTGATCGATTTGGTCCATACTTTACACATCCTAATATATCTACCAGGTATATATCAGGTTCGAATATGGACTATATGTATCCACTTCTTCGGGTACCTCCCCCACAAATGTTCAAAACTTTTCGCTAAAATGGTCCTCACGATAACTCTCGAAGGCGGCAACCGATTTGGTCCATAATGTACACATAGTATTGTTTCTACGAGGCATAGATCAGGTCCAGACAAAATTTGGAATAAGTACAGTTTGAAATTTTTTGCAACAAGTTGTTCTTGTGGGTCATGTTACGACGGCGCAAGTTTTTCCGGAGGCAAGTCCACACTTCGTGAGATAATGACTCAAAAGTTCCAAACAAATTCTTCCGGTACTGACTAAACTGGGTACTACGTATGATAACACTCGATGTGGGAAACCATTGTACATCGTATTATTTCTTACAGACTCGGATTATGTCCGAACATTGTTCACATCGGACCCCTCTTTTGTAAACCTCCCTCACAAAGTTTGGAAAGAGTGCAGTTTATAAGGAATCGTCTGGGATCGTTTGTTAAGTTTTTGGCAATAAGTTGTGTATTCGGCCTTAGTTGCGGCGGTACAATTTTGTTCGGGGTAAGTCCATACTTCCTGAGAAATTGAGCCAAAAACTCAAAAAACCCCCCAGACGTCAGAAGCACTATTTTTACTTTTTATTTGGAAGCATTATTGAAGAATTTTAACAGAATTTAAATTATTTTATCATTTGTAAATTCCATGAACTTTGTTTAGATTCTAATCGGAAACAAAAATGATATTTAAAGGATTTTTACTATTTAATGGAGTGTAGTTTATCTTGGTCTAAGGTTAGAATCTTATACCTTGTCTTCTAATATTGTTGACCACTTACAACATGGTATGTAGATCTGTTTAAAGAGATGCTTCTGCTTGTGGTCTTGCTGTGACAGCAACCCAAAGCCTACGGCTTACTTTTCCAATTTTTACATTAAAACCTAGGACAATTTTACATTTCTTCCATTCTGCTGGAGCGTGGGTGCATATAGGAACAATTTAAATTTATCCTAATTGTCGCTAGTCTCCTATACACAGTTGTGGCTAACCACAAACCAACTGGCACACACTGCTTTCCATCTACGTCCATCATTAGTGTATCATATCTGTAACGAAATTTCAGGAAAAGGATTGCAGATCAAAAAATGTTATCGAAAACTATCTTCATTAGAATTGAAAATTTTTACTTTCATCCACTAAAAGAGTTTTCCAAAATATTGTTGCACATTGGTGGTCACTTTATCTTCATTTCAAAATAGCTATCACTTTCAACTATTCTTTTAATTTTGCAATACTTTTTTTTTTGCTGAAAGGATATTGTTGTTTTGTGCTTCCGTTGCAGGATTTACCACTGTATATATTATTTCTGGCTTTGTGTTTTGTTTATTTTTTTGTTCATTTGCTGCTGCTGTTCCACAAAAGAAACAAAAGGAAACTATCAACAAAAGACTTTTTTTCTGCAATAGATAAACTCACAAATACACACGTTCACACAAAAATTTACTTTTGTTTCATGTTTTTAGTTTTGTTTTTTTTTATGTTGATGTTATATTAAAAACATTTTGCATCTGATGACCGTATGAATGCAACAACAGCAGGGAAAAAATTCATAACAATTATGTGCAACAAGAGCAAAAATTTTGTTTCCTATTACTCCTCCTCTACCTTTTGTTTGCTCTCTCTCTCAACAAACAACCTCACAAAAATGGTTACTTCTTTGTTGTTACTTGTATATTATTTGTGTTTTTTTCGTTCTTTTTTCTTTTACAACTATTTTTCTCTACTACTTTTTTGTATCTTTCGAACAAACAAAATCAAAACCCAAATCTTTTTCTCTCAGCTGCCAATGAAAGTAAGTATTTGGTGCAAGTACAATCCACTACTTCTAAATTCTATCTTCAGAACCAAACTTCTTCTTTTTGTAACATTTTTCATAGTCCTCATTCATTTATGTTATGTTTTTGAATCCCATATAGGATTGCCATCTTAGGGCTGTTTCTCAATTTCAAACTAAAGCTTGTGTCCTTCATATTTAAATTTGGGCTTCATCTTACATTGAGAAACTTGCCGTTGTTAGTTGTCATTTATTTAATTCTGTGTTTAGTTTCAACAATAGTTTCATTACACTAGACTACAAACAACATATCGACAGTTACACCCCACTGTGTCAGAACAACACATATTCGACATATTATTCAGTATTCATTAATGGCTTTTAGTTGACGGCTTTATTATGTGTTCTTGCTTTTAAAATTGATCATATATACCATTCTTTATTCTATATTGATGTATATAAATGTTATATAATCAAATGAGTTCTTTTTGAATGTTTAATCATGTGTAGTCAAAAAGGATAACTGAGTAGAACTTTTATGTCAAAGTAGATTAGTTAAATATGTTTCATATATTAGATCATTATGCAAAGTACAAGCTTACTAGAAAGCTCTATTCAGCTTCGCTAAAATTCATAAGAAAACTCTATTCAACTTAACTGATGCAAGTTTTCTTTATGAATACTCAATTTAGCTTGGCTGAATGTAAGTTTACTATATGAAAAATCTATTCAGCTGAGCTGAAGGAAAGTTTTCCAATTGAAAACTGTATACAGCTGAGCTGGATGCAAGTTTTCCAATTGAAAACTCTATTCAGCTGAGCTGAATGAATTGAAACTCTATTAAGCTGAGCTGAATACAAGTTTTCTATACGAAAAATCTTTTCAGCTGAACTGAATACAAGTTTTCTACATGAAAACTCTATTCAGCTGAGCTAAATAAGAGTTTTCTATACGAAAACTCTATTCAGCTGAGCTGAATACAAGTTTTCTATACGAAAACTCTATTCAGCTGAGCTGAATACAAGTTTTCTATACGAAAACTCTATTCAGCTGAGCTGAATAAAAGTTTTCTATACGAAAACTCTATTCAGCTGAGCTGAATACAAGTTTTCTATACGAAAACTCTATTCAGCTGAGCTGAATACAAGTATTCTATATGAGTTTTCTTTATGAAAACTCTATTGTGCTGAGCTGAATACATGTTTTCTATTTGAAAACATTAATCAGCTTGACTGAATGTAAGTTTTCGATATGAAAACTTTATTCAGCTTGACTTTATGAAAGTTTTCTATATGAAAACTTTATTCAGCTTGACTTAATGAAAGTTTTCTATATGAAAACTTTATTCAGCGTGGCTGAGTGCAAGTTTTCATTACGAAAACTATATTCAACTGGAATGAATAAAAGATTTAGTTGCGAAATATCTATTCAGCACGGCTGAATAAATGTTTTCATTACGAAGTCTCTATTCAGCTGGAATGAATAAAAGATTAAGTAGCGAAATATCTATTCAGCTGGGCTGAATAAAAGTTTTCGTTACGAAAACTGTATTCAGCAGGGCTGAATAAAACTTTTCGTTACGAAAACTGTATTCGGCTGGGTTGAATACAAGTTTTCGTTACGAAACCTCTATTCTTTTCGTTACGAAACCTCTTTTCAGCTGTATTCAGCAGGGCTGAATAAAACTTTTCGTTATGAAAACTGTATTCAGCTGGGCTGAATAAAAGTTTTCGTTACGAAAACTCTATTCAGCTGGGCTGAATAAAAGTTTTCGTCACGAAAATTCTATTCAGTTGGGCTGAATAAAAGTTTTCGTCACGAAAATTCTATTCAGCTGGGCTGAATAAAAGTTTTCGTTACGAAAACTTTATTCAGCTGGGCTGAATATGGTGCGAAAACTCCATTCAGCCGTGCCGAATAAAAGATTTTGCTACGAATACTCTTTTTAGCGAGGCTGAATAAATACGAAAAGAACGAAAGAAGTCGAAGCCTCGTATAGTATAGCATGGTTTTCCTTACCAAGGTGGGATATCTCTGGAACTATCTAACGTTGCTATTTTTCACCACCTGGGCTGAATAAAAGTTTTCGTCACGAAAATTCTATTCAGCTGGGCTGAATAAAAGTTTTCGTCACGAAAATTCTATTCAGCTGGGCGGAATAAAAGTAATCGTAACGAAAACTCTATTCAGCGGGGCTGAATAAAAGTTTTCGTTACGAAACCTCTATTCAGCTGGGCTGAATATGGTGCGAAAAGATTTTGCTACGAATACTCTTTTTAGCGAGGCTGAATAAATACGAAAAGAACGAAAGAAATCGTAGCCTCGTATAGTATAGCATGGTTTTCCTTACTAAGGTGGAATATCTCTGGAACTATCTAACGTTGCTATTTTTCACCACCTCTAGACAGCATTGAGATCGTTATATATGGGGATGATTGTATGATCTAGGCGTCGGATATCTTCCCCAAAGCCATTTGCGATAAGCAGAACACCTATTTGATTGATCTTACCACCTTTATTTGCGTGAGGAATGTGCAAATGTCCGATAATAAGTCTACCGCCACTCAGTTCGTCACATGGACTGCAGAGATGAGCACAGAGTTAAATGTCCTGGCTGGGGGTAACAGAATTCCGACCACTAACTACGCCAAAATTCTTGGGGTCACATTCGACAGTATGTTCAGATTATTCCTGCATGTCATAGCAATCTGCGATAAGCTAAGATGTAAGAATAAGGTCCTCAAGAACTTGGGATGTAAACCCGATAGGTCGGACTGTGGTAAACTATGCGGAGCAACTGTGGTCCGCGAACAAAAGTGCAAAAGCACGCCACCCTGAAAACTACAACAGAGTGCCTCTTCTTACCATAAGCTGACCATCTCCCTGAGGACACGAAATTTTTTTCTGTACGGTAATACAATGGTATGCTCTCTTTGCAGAACTTGTTAGATAATGATATATATAGAAAGAGGTCCAACGTTGTACGAGAGAACCCATAGATTAACAAGCCTATCAAGCAGGTTTGAATATCATCCCTTCTATAGAAGACATTGTCGGATGGTCTTCTATCTATAAAAAACCCTTTTCAGAAGGCTTACTATCTATAAAAGACTTTGTCAGAAGGTCTTCTATCAATAGAAGAACTTGCCAGAAGGTCCTCCAACTATGAAAGACCTTGTCAGAAGGTCTTCTATCTATAAAATACCTTTTCAGTAGGCCCTCAATCTAAAAATACCTTGTCCGAAGGACTTCTATCAATAGAAGAACTTGTCAGAAGGTCTTCCAACGAGCACAGGACACCTTGTCAAAAGGTCTTCTATCTATATAAGCCTCTGTCAGAAGGCCTTCTTTCTATAGAAGATCTTGTCAAAAGGCCTTTTGTCTATAGAATACCTTGTCGGAAGGTCTTTTATGTATAGAAGACCTTGTCGGAATGTCCAAAACTGGAACTAAAAAGGAGAATAATGTCGATACATTAAGTTTTTTTGTTTTTTTTTTACATTTTATAGTCGTTCGTAAAAAGTTCGAATTTTGTAAGAAGTTGTTTATTGAGTCCTTGAGCACCTTTTTAAGTGGTTTGTTTCCTTGAAATTTGAACTGTTTGGTATCTGTGGACCAAAATCGTAAAAAAAGATAAAAAGTCTATTTTTAACCGTTCCTAGAAATGTTGTAGAAAGTGGTTTAAAGAGATTTTAGGGACATTTTTGTAATTGGTTGGTTGGTCGGTTTCGACGGTTTGCTAACTGTAAAGCTGAACTTTGTCTTAGAGAGTAAAGCAAAATATTGCTCGGTTTGCAAAATATAAGCCTGATAAAATGATCCCTTTTGGCATGGGGGACAAGTATCTTATTTTTTGGTTTTCTATCACGCTCTCTTCTCTTTTTATACCCTCCACCATAGTATCGAGGGGAGGGTATATTAAGTTTGTTTTTCTGTTTGTAACACATCGAACTAATCATTTGCGACCATATAAATTACATATATTCTTGATCAGGATAAAATTCTAAGACGATCTAGCCATGTCCGTATGTTGTAATCACTCTAGCGTTCGCAATAATTGAGCTAGAGCGCTGCATTTTTGCACCCGAGTGTCTTTTTTTCCATAGGCTGGTCAAGTTCGAAGATGGGCTATATCGGACCATTTTTTAGTATAGCCCCCATATAACGGTACCTCCCGATTTTCGGTATTTTTGTGATTTTAGCTACTTTTTTGACCGAACTGCCTGTAATTAGACAGTTGAGGTTCCTAGTGGTCACAAAACATCTCCACCAAAAATTGTCAACATAGGTCAATGTTTTGGTATAGCCCCCATATAGCGGTACCTCCCGATTTTCGGTATTTTTTGGGATTTTAGTTAAATTTGTTGACCGAACTGCCTGTAATTTGGCAGTTAAGGCTCCTAGTGGTCCAAAATATCTCCACCAACAATTGTCAAAATAGGTCCATGTTTTGGTATAGCCCCCATATAGCGGTACCTCCCGATTTTCGGTATTTTGAGGATTTTAGCAAACAATTTTAAATCGAACTGCTGTTCCTAGTGGTCACAAAATATCTCTACCAAAAGTTGTCAACATTGGTCCATGTTTTGGTATAGCCCCCATATAGCGGTACCTCCCGATTTTCGGTATTTTGATGAGTTTAGCAAAAATTTTACACCGAACTGCCTGTAATTTGACAGTTGAGGTTCCTAGTGGTCACAAAACATCTCCACCAAAAACTGTCAACATAGGTCCATGTTTTGGAACAGCCCTCATATAACGGTACCTTCCGATTTTCGGTATTTTGAGGATTGTAGCTACAATTTTCGACAGAACTATTTGTAAGTCGACATTTAAGGCTCCCAGTGGTCACACAACATCTCCACCAAAAACTGTCAACATATGTCCATATTTTTTTATAGCCCCCTATATAAATTGTAAACATAGGTCCATGTTTTGTATGGTCCCCTATATAAATTGTAAACATAGGTCCATGTTTTTGTATACCCCCGTAAAACGGTGCCTTCCCATTTTCGGTAATTTTGGCCGTTTTTTGGATTTTACCTACAGTATTTCATCCAAGTATCTGCAATTCAACATTTGAGGTTAACAGTGGTCACAGAACTTCTCCACCAAAAACGTAGGCCCACACTTTGATATAGCTCCATAAAAGGTTCTCGACCGATTGAATACATTTTTTGTATTTTTTACCTTATTTGGTATCAGTGGTCACAAAATATCTCCGTCTAAAATTGTGAACTGGAAAGAAAATAATTATTCCGCTTTAGTTTCGAATATTTTATGGTGGAGGGTATAAAAGGTTCGGCCCGGCCGAACTTAACGCTTTTTTACTTGTTTTCCGCTTATCTCCTTGAGGAGCGGGTTCTGAAACACTGTCTAAACATGAAGCGCTCCCTCCCAGACACGTGGAGTTTGCCGCAGTTGCGGGAGGATTTGGAATATGCCTGTGACCTCCTGGGAGATTAATATTTCTTTTGGTTATTTCTTTCATGTTTTAATGGCAAAATTCGTCATGATTTGTTCTTTGCTTTTGAGCAAAAGGAAGAGCTTAGAGAGCCTGGCACCCAAGAACGTCTAAGCACGAGCGTAAACCTCTTGGAAGCCTGTGGGCGCCACCGTTTACACATATGGGCTCATCGACTGCCATCTCTACTGCCTTGTCCGCCATAACGCAGATATCTGTAGACCCTATTCCCCAAGTACTTTGACTCTTACAAATATTTTTGGGTAGTGCTGCGGGTATTTCTTCCATGCAACGAGTTAAGGTTATACCGGTCGCCAAAGCCTCGTTTGCGCGAGCAGAGGACACCAACTCGCAAGTACACAATGGATGAGGTTGAAGTTTGACGAGGATTGGCTATGTGCACAAAGGTATTATTCGTATTCGCATCACTCTTCCTATTGCCCTACATCTATCAATCACTCTGCGTTGTCAGGTCCATATTACTTCATGAATACTGAACTTGACGTTCAGGGACTAAAAATAATTTGCTTTCAATTTTAGCTTTTAAATTTGCATGTCTTGTCAGGGAGCAATACATCTCCCACTTCGATCGGTGCCTGGTCACAGATGAGACCGGCGTTAAAGTATTTTTCTTTTACATCCAACACATAGCTTAGGTTAGGTTTGGGGATGTGTAGCACCATAGTGACTACGCCACTCGGAGACCTTTCGGTCCATTGTGATCATCCATAAATCAGAAAAAGAAGTTGAGAGGTACCTGAAAAGACAAAAAAGAAAGGAAAGAAAATAAAGAAAAAAGAGAGGGGGGTTGGGAAAATAATA
This sequence comes from Musca autumnalis, assembly GCF_047663935.1. Taxonomy (NCBI): domain Eukaryota; kingdom Metazoa; phylum Arthropoda; class Insecta; order Diptera; family Muscidae; genus Musca; species Musca autumnalis. The sequence continues at coordinate 56,150,620 of NW_027411644.1, read as the reverse complement.
ATAAATAAATTATTAAGGAGGAAAATGACATGTAAGAAAAAAGGAAGGTGGTGTTATTGGTGATGGTTAGAAAACTGCCAGAGAAGTAGTTACGCTTATGGGTTGCGCCGTCCCAGCCAATTTAAATTTTTGATGTTATCTTCACAGAGCCTGCAATAGTCCACGCCATCATCCTGCCATTTGGTTGTAAATGCTCGGATGTTGCAATGACCGGTAATGACCCCCTTCAATACCCTAATTTCTGATTTGCTCAAATTTAAGAGTGAAGTTGTTCTCGTTCTTCAAAGAACGTTTTCACGCTCCGAAAAAAGTGACATATGGGTGGTTTGATAGAATCAGTGGTTGCTAGACTTGTCGATTACGATCCATGCCTTGCCAGTTCATCTGCATTCTCGTTTCCCATAATGTCACAGTGTCCCGGTACCCAGCAGAGTCGGACAGCGTTTGTGAGGTTCTCCAAAGCAGTTCTACACTCAAGCACGGCCTTAGACTTGATGTTGGAGGATTTGATGGCTTTAAGAGCCGGTTGACTATCAACGAAGATAGTCACCGGTTCAAAGGTTTCTGCATCCAGACTTTTTATCAACTCTGCAGCCAATCTGATCGCGAAGATTTTAGCTTGGAAAACGCTACAGTCACTGTTCAACCTGTAAGAGTGTTCGAGCAAAGCTTTTCGCAGTAGACGCCAGCTCCGGTACCTTCTTCCATCTTGGAACCGTCTGTGTAGAAAGCCAGACCGTCCAGAGGAGGGTTACTACGGATCCAGTCATCTCTACTTGGGATAACGACCTCAATATCTTCAAATCTTTGGACTGGTGATATATAGTCGCTGAATTTCCCCTGTGGATTTAAGCTAAGGTTTGGTCCTAGCTCCTGAAGAATGCATCCATGTCCATATGTGCTGTCGATTCCATTCATGTAGCCTTAGGGTACTACGTGCTGCTTGACCTTTGATCCTGAGTCTCATGGGCAAGAGGTTCAACATCGCATTTAGAGCCGCTTGCGGTGTACTTCTAAAAGCTCCAGTTATCAGGATCGAGGCTGCACCTTGTCTATGTTGCCGGAGTTCGATTTATGTCGAAGCGCGTACCACCAGACAAGGCATCCGTAGGATAAGATGGGTCTCACAACAGTATTATACAGCCAGTGTATAATAGCTGGATTCAACTCCCCAACTCTTCCCAATCGAATTCTTGAAGGGATAGAGTGGAATCATACCTCTCTTCACCGTTCCTCAATGTTTCTTTTCCATCTACATTGTGAATGCAGGATTGTACCTAGGTATTTAGCCTCAAGAGATAGATGTAATTGTACCCCATCCAGTGTTGACAACAAAACACATAGGTCGTGTCTAGTTTCAAAGAGCTTATTCAGGGCCGCCCCACTTCCTGTAATTGATTATTTTTGCACTTTTTAGGAACATTAAACCGTAGAAAAATTGCTATATATATAGCGTGCCCGTTCTAAATGGCAAAGTTTGTTTCGTACCGCTCTGTTTGACATATATTTTTTATTGTAGAGGGCGAGAGTAGTATGGAATTTGTAAGAACCCACATTGGTATTTTGGCAATTTTAGCAAAAATTAGATTTAAAATTTAAATTTCTGATTTCTCTTCATTTCCAATATACGCCCAATAATAGATGTGTTTTTGCAGAAAAATAAAAAAACAAAATAAATATTTTTGTCAAACCTAACCACAGTCTCATGTAATGTGTGTGTGCGTTTATTTCCTTCACTTCCCAATACCATTTTCGGCAGTAGAAAGTAGTAGTATGCAAAACAATCAATTGTTTGGCTAGCAGCGTAACTGAGCCACAATTGTGCGTATTGTGGCAGGCGACATGTTGTGAATTTAAAATCCCATTTACATTGATTGCTAAGCCATATATTCGTCACATTTTATGTAGATACTAGAGAATGGAGCTATTCATTGTTCTCTTCAAACGATCGATCATTCACTTAGCTGAGCTGTATTCTCTCATATCTGTAAACAGTTTTCGTTTTTATTTTTGTTTACTTTGAGAAATTGAAAAAAATACCCACGAACTTTACTCCAATGCTCACTCATCATTACCGTTGTCTTTACAATTTGCCGTTTAATTTTAGGGTATGCCGGAAGCCTGGGCACGTTTGCTTATGAATTCGAACATAAGCAAACAAGAACAAAAGAAAAATCCTCAAGCTGTATTAGATGTGCTCAAGTGGTTCGATAATACCACCAAACAGAGGCCAAGTTCCAAGTACATGACAAATGCCATAACCACACATTCGGGTATGTTGAAGTATTAGAATAAGAGTCACCATGATTATCTTTGAGATAACAATAACTTCCATTTCCATTTAGGATCTTCATTAAGTCGAGTTAGCAGCAGCAGTCCCAGCAGTACACCCACAGACAGTGAGCTGCATGGCTCAAACAGTGGTGGCAATTTAATTGGTGTCAACATTAGCAGTTTGAATATTGGCGGATCAAATTCCAGTGGCTTGATAACATCCATTGGCAATCATCATACACCCTCATCGCATCAGTATCATCAACAGCAGCAACAGTTGCAACATCATCATCAACAACAGCAGCCACCACCACATCATCTTCATCAGTCACCACAAAATGCATCATCGCACCATCATCATCAGCAACAACAGCAGGCTGTCACAGGCGGCCAACATGCTACAATTAGTCAATCACATTCATACAATTTTGGTGGCAATACAGCCTCCTCATCATCGCAGCACTCATCGGCGAATGAAGATGATATTTTGGGTACACCACAACCACCACCACCTCCTATCGCATCTCGGCCTGAACGTACGAAATCGATATATACACGACCCATAGAAGATGTTGTACCACAACCACCTGCTGTCACGCCCATATTACCACCGCCAACAGCGGCTCCTGCGACCACACCAACAACACCACAACATAATAATGTGGCCCAGCCACAATTTAAAACGCCAACACATGCAACCGCGGTTGCTGCCTCCTCAACATTGGATAAGAATAAAAATAATGCGAGTAAGTTTTCTTTGGTTGAGATTTTTTTGGAATGTTTTTTTTGTTTTATTATTTTTATTTTTTTGTGTTTTAAAACAAGAATCTGTTTTCGACTTATTTTTTGTTAACATTAAAGACATGTTCACAAATGCATATTAAAGTGTGGCAGGAGATTTTAAAGTTTTTTCAAAGAATTAACCTGAAGTTATCTAGACGTTATTCTTGAAAAACGTTTTGATAATTTTCAAGTTTTCCTAAAATAACCAACCATGCTGCCCCAAGGTATTCTATCTATAGAAGGCATTTTCAGAGGATCTTATATCTACAGAAGAATTTGTTCTGTCCATAGAAGGTTCTATCAGAAGGTCTTCAATGTATAGCAGAACTTGACAGAAGGTCCTCCAGAACTTGACAGAAGGACCAAAAGGCATTTTATCTATAGAAGACCTTATCAGCAGATCTTCTATCCATAGAAGGTTCTATCAGAAGGTCTTCAATGTACAGTAGAACTTGACAGAAGGTCTTCTATCTATAGAAGACCTTGTCAGAAGATCTCCTATCTATAGAAGACCTTGTTAGATAGCCGTGTGTAGGAATTCTTTATATTTAAGACATTGTCAGAAGGCCTTCTATCTATAGAAGACCTTGTCAGAAGGCCTTCCATCTATAAAATACATTTTCAGATCTTCTCTATAGAACACGACCTTGTCGACCTGTAGTATGTCTTCAAATTATAAAAGACCTTCTCAGAAAATCTTCCAACTACAGAAGACCTTGCCAGAAGTTCTTTTATCTATAGAAGACCTTGTCAAAAAATATCCTATCTATAGAAAACTTTGTTAGATAGCCTTATGTCTATAGAAGAACTTCTCGGTAGGTATTCGTTCTATTTAAGACATTGTCAGAAGGCTTACTATATATAGAAGACTTTGTCAGAAGGCCTTCTATCTAAAGAAGACCTTGTCAGAAGATCTTCTATCTATAGAAGACATTATCAGGTCTTCTCTACAGAAGAGCTTGTCGCAAAGTATTCATTCTTTCTATAGAAGATCTTGTCAGGAAGTCTTTTATCTATTGAAGACCTTGTCAAAAGACCTTTCAGGAGACCTTCAGTGTATAGGAAACCTTGTCAGAAGCTTCTATCTATAAAAGTCTTTGCCAAAACGTCTTCTATATACATATCTCTATCTATAGAAGACTTTGTCGTTTATATATAGAAGACCTTGTCAAAAAATATCCTATCTATAGAAAACTTTGTTAGATAGCCTTCTGTCTATAGAAGAACTTCTCGGTAGGTATTCGTTCTATTTAAGACATTGTCAGAAGGCTAACTATATATAGAAGACTTTGTCAGAAGGTCTTCTATCTAAAGAAGACCTTGTCAAAAGGCCTTCTATCTATAGAAGACATTATCAGGTCTTCTATCTACAGAAGTGCTTGTCGCAAGGTATTCATTCTTTCTATAGAAGATCTTGTCAGGAAGTCTTTCTGATAATTTTCAAGTTTTCCTAAAAACCCACCATGCTGTCCCAAGGTCTTCTATCTATAGAAGGCATTTTCAGAAGATCTTATATCTACAGAAGAACTTGTCCCAAGGTGTTCTATCCATAGAAGGTTCTATCAGAAGGTCTTCAATGTATAGCAGAGCTTGTCAGAAGGTCCTCCACAACTTGACAGAAGGTCCTTGAAGACCAGAAGGCATTTTATCTATAGAAGACCTTGTCAGAATATCTTCAATCCATAGAAGGTTCTATCAGAAGGTCTTCAATGTACAGTAGAACTTGACAGAAGGACTTCTATCTATAGAAGACCTTGTCAGAAGATCTCCTATCTATAGAAGACCTTGTTAGATAGCCGTCTTTCTATAAAAGAGCTTGTCAGAAGGCCTTCCATCTATAAAATACATTTTCAGATCTTCTCTCTATAGAAGACGACCTTGTCGGAAGGTCTTCTATGTATAGAAGACCCTGTAGCATGTCTTCAAATTATAGAAGACCTTATAAGAAAATCTTCCAACTACAGAAGACCTTGCCAGAAGTTATTTTATCTATAGACGACCTTGTCAGAAAATATCCTATCTATAGAAAACTTTGTTAGATAGCCTTCTGTCTATAGAAGAGCTTGTCGGTAGGTATTCATTCTATTTAAGACATTGTCAGAAGGCTTACTATATATAGAAGACTTTGTCAGAAGGCCTTCTATCTAAAGAAGACCTTGTCAGAAGATCTTCTATCTATAGAAGACATTATCAGGTCTTCTCTACAGAAGAGCTTGTCGCAAAGTATTCATTCTTTCTATAGAAGATCTTGTCAGGAAGTCTTTTATCTATTGAAGACCTTGTCAAAAGACCTTTCAGGAGACCTTCAGTGTATAGGAAACCTTGTCAGAAGCTTCTATCTATAAAAGTCTTTGCCAAAACGTCTTCTATATACATATCTCTATCTATAGAAGACTTTGTCGTTTATATATAGAAGAACTTGACAGAAGGTCTTCCAACTATATAGGACCTTGTCAGAAGACCTTCTATCTATTTAAGACATTGTCAGAAGGACTTCTATCTATAGAAGACCTTGTGAGAAGGCCTTCCATCTGTAAGATACACTTTCAGATCTTCTCTCTATAGAAGACGACCTTGTCGGAAGGTCTTCTATCTATAGAAGACCCTGTAGCATGTCTTCAAATTATAGAAGACCTTATAAGAAAATCTTCCAACTACAGAAGACCTTGCCAGAAGTTCTTTTATCTATAGACGACCTTGTCAGAAAATATCCTATCTATAGAAAACTTTGTTAGATTGCCTTCTGTCTATAGAAGAGCTTGTCGGTAGGTATTCATTCTATTTAAGACATTGTAAGAAGGCTTACTATATATAGAAGACTTTGTCAGAAGGCCTTCTATCTAAAGAAAACCTCGTCAGATGGACTTCTATCTATAGAAGACATTATCAGGTCTTCTATCTACAGAAGAGCTTGTCGCAAGGTATTCATTCTTTCTATAGAAGATCTTGTCAGAAAGTCTTTTATCTATTGAAGACCTTTCAGGAGACCATCAGTGTATAGCAAACCTTGTCAGAAGCTTTTATCTATAAAAGTCTTTGCTAGAACGTCTCCTATATACATATCTCTATCTATAGAAGACTTAGATAGTCGTTTATATATAGAAGAACTTGACAGAAGGTCTTCCAACTATATAAGACCTTGTCAGAAGACCTTCTATCTATAGAAGACCTTATCAGAAGGCCTTCTATCTATAGAATGTTCTATGAGACGGTCTTCAATGTGTAGCAGAACTTCACAGAAGGTCTCCCAACTATATAAGACCTTGTCAGAGGGTTTATATCTATAGATTACCTTGGCAGAAAGTCTTTTATCTATTGAAGACCTTGTCAGAAGGTATTCTATCTATAGTAGACCTTTTCGGAAGGTCTTCTATCTATAGAAGACCTTGTCAGCATGTCTTCCAATCATAGAGACTTTAACCGTTCTTCCAAACACAGAAGACTCTGCCAGAAGGTCTTTTATCTATAGAAGACTTTGTCAGAAGGTCTTCAATCCATTGAAGGTTCTATCAGAAGGTTTTCAATGTATAGCAGAACTTCACAGAAGGTCTTCCAACCATGAAGACCCTGTCAGAAGGTCTTATATCTACAGAAGACCTTGTCAGAAGGTTTTTTTTATAGAAACCTTGTTCGCAAGTCTTCCAATTATTGAAGGTATTCCAATTACAGATGATCTCGTAGAAGTTCTATCCATAGAAGGATCTATCAAAAGGTCTTCCAACTATATAATGCCTTTTCAGAAAGTCTTATATCTGCAGAAGAACATGTCAGAAGGCATTTTATCTATAGAAACCTTTTTAGCAGGTTGGTATTCCACCAGCAGAAGTCCTTGTCACAAGGTCTTCTATCTTTAGAAGACGTTTTCAGAAGGCCTTGTCTATAGAAGACCTTGTCAGAACACCTTATATCTAAAGAAGACCTTGTCAGAAGGCATTTTATATAAAGAAGACCTTGTCAAAATACCTTCTATATAGAAGACCTTGTCAGCAGTTCTTCCAATTATAGAAGACCTTATCAGAACGTTTTCAACTACAGAAGACCTTGCCATAAGGTCTTCAATGTATAGCAGAACTTGTCAGAAGGTCTTCCAACTAAGAAGACCTTGTCAGAAGGTCTTCCAACTATAGAAAACCTTTACAGAAGTTCTTATATTTACAGAAGACCTTGTCAGAAGGCCTTTTATCTATAGAAACACTTTCATACTGGCAAAATGTGCCTCATCGAAATAATGGTTTTAGACCCCAAGTATGTTTAGACGTGTTTCAGACAATTTGGAGTCGATTGGGCAATGTCCGTCCGTCTGTCTGTCTGGCTGGAGCGCACGATAACTCTCGAACGGATAAACCGATTCGGTTCAAATTTTGGCTTTCGTAATATTTTGCCCAAACTTAGTTTAAGTTCGAAGATGGGCTATATCGGTCCACTCCTTCCGGTACCTCCCCCACAAAAGTTCGAAAATGTTCGGAAAAATTGTGTGATTGATAACTCTTGAAGAGAGTAACCGATTTGGTCCATACTTTGCCCATCGTAAAATGTGTACCAGACTTAGATGAGCTTTCAATATGGACTCAATCGGTCCACTCCTTCGGGTACGTCCCACACAAAATTTCGGAAAAGTTCAGTTTAGGGTCATCTCTCGTATCGCTTTGATTTTTGTTTTAGCAACTTGTATTTACTGCCCTCCATACGACGGTACAAGTTTCATCAGGGGCAAGTCCATACTTCCTGAGAAAATAGCCTGAAAGTTTCAAAAAACCCCTATGACACCGTGTGAGGTGGTTGGAGCGCAAGATAACTCCCGAACGGATCTGCCGATTCGGTCCAAAATTTGGCCTTAGTAAAATTTTGTCCAAACATAGTTTAAGTTTGAAGATAAGCCATATCGGTCCACTCCTTCAGGTACCTCCCCCACAAAAGTTCAAAAATTTTCGGAAAATTTTTTCGTACGGTAACTCTTGAAGGGAGTGGCCGAATTGGTCTATACTTTACACATCCTAATATACCTACCAGATATAGATCAGGGTCAAATAAGGATTATATTTATCCACTCCATCCGGTACCTCCCACACAAAATTTCGGATAAGTTCACTTTAAGACCTGATATCGAATCACTTTAATTTTTGTTGAAGCAACTTGCATTCGCTGCCTCAATTACGATGGTAAGTTTTTTTTAGGGGCAAGTCCATACTTCTTGAGCCCGAAGAGTGTAAAAACCCCCTATGGCACCATATGTTGTGGCTGGAGATCCACTTCCATAACGCTCAATGTCGATCCATTCCTTTTAGTATCTCCTCCGCAAAACGTTTGGTTTTTAATCCTAATCAACATTTTTGTCGGTTCAAACGCCCAAAATTTTTAAAACCCCCTAAATATATACATACGTATTTTGGGAAAAAATTGTTTCAATATACACAGGCTGAGGGTATATCTCTGTCGGCAAAGCCGACTGATACTTTTTTACTTGTTCACTTATAGAATACCTTGTCAGAAGGTCTTTTATCTTGTCACAAGGCCTTCTATCTATAGAAGTCCTTATCAGAAGGCATTCTATCTATAGTAGACCTAGTCAAAATGTCTTATATCTATAGAAGAAAGTCTTCCCTCTAGAGAAGACCTTGTCAGGTGGTCTTCAAACTATAGAAGACCCCGTCATAAGTATTTCTATATTTAGAAGACATTGTAAAAAGGCGTTCTATATTTTGAAGACCTCGTAAAGAGGCCTTCTATCTATGGAAGACCTTGTCAGAAAGTTTTCTATACTTAGGTGGCACTGTTATAAGGTCTTCGATCTATAGGAGACCCTGTCAAAAGGCCTTATATCTTTGGAAGACATTGTCAGAAGGTCTTCCTACTATAGACGTGCTACAATGTGCAGAGAAAATAATAAATCCTTGGCTAGTATACATCTATAGTAGATGTATATCCCTTAACTACGTTGCAACGAGTTGGAGACAAGTAAAGGTTGTCTTCATACCCAAAGCAGGAAAACGTAGTCACGAAAATGCTAAAGACTTCAGACCAATAAGCCTTTCATCATTTCTACTTAAGACGCTCGAAAGACTCATCGACGTGTTCGAATATACAATATACAAGATGGACAACTCAAACATCATATCTTCTAGCCAACATGCTTATATTAAAGGGCGCTCGACGGATACAGCCCTACACGAAGTCGTTAGGACTATAGAGAAGTCCTTAGAGCACAAACAATTTACTTTAGCTGCTTTCCTAGACATAGAAGGTACCTTTAACAACGTCAGTACATCAGCTATAAAACAAGCACTTGATAACTTCGGCGTGGAACCACTCATCAGTAGTTGGATTACCACCATGCTGCAAAGCAGAGTTATTAATGCCACACTGGAAAACAGTACACTGTCAAAGCACGTGAACAGAGTAACTCCACAGGGAGGAGTTATCTCGCCATTACTTTGGCTCCTTGTCATCAATGAAATTCTCAATAAACTTGACCACATGGGGATTAAGGTGGTTGCCTATGCGGACGATGTGGTAATACTCGTCTCTGGTTTGTTTCCGACCGTAATAAGGGACATTATGAGCGGAGCCCTGAGATCGCTAGATACTTGGGCCACAAGATGTGGTCTAGGAGTGAATCCAGGGAAAACTGAGATGGTGCTATTCACCACAAAGACCAAATATGCAATACCTAATCTACGAAGACTACGAGGTCAGGTAATACCCCTATCAGATCATGCCAAGTACCTAGGAATCATCCTAGATTCAAAGCTGTCATGGAAACGTAACGTGGAGCACCGTGCTCACAAAGCAACTGTTGCATATTACGCATGTCGCAAATTGTTTGGAAGCCGTTGGGGCCTCAAACCTAAAATGGTGTTATGAATGTACACCAGCATAATCAGACCAATTCTCTCCTAGTATGGTGGCCAGCAGTGGATAAGAAAACAACACAGAAAAAACTATACAGCATACAAAGATCTGCATGCATCGGGGCAACCCTCAATATAATGATGCACATTTTGCCAATTGATTTACACATCAAAGCAACAGCAACATGTAATGCGGTAAGACTCCGAGCTCTAGGAATGTGGAGAGACGGAGCTTACGGACATGCGTGCATGCTTCAAAAACTTCCGAAAGAAATAACAACCACTGCTGATTACTGCGTACCTATAATGGATTTTGATCAGCCTTTTGCAATCAAATTTCCAAGCAGAAGAAAATGGAGTAATGGATCACCATTGATAGCATATGACACTAAGGTATACACGGACGGCTCCAAGATGAAATGTGGAGTCGGATCCGGTGTGTTTTCGGAAGAAGCAAACATATACACATCTACAAAGCTACCTGAGTACTGTAGTGTCTTTCAAGCGGAGATACTGGCAATAAAGGAGGCATGTACTGAACTTTTACAGCATCACACAGCAAACTCAATAGGAATCTTCGTCGACAGTCAAGCGGCGCTCCTTGCACTAAAATCCAAAGCTGTCACATCAAAGCTTGTGAAAGATTGTAAAGAAGAACTTGCCAAACTAGGGCGTCTGTCAAGAGTAGTTCTCACTTGGATCCCGGGCCACAAGGGCCTTGCTGGAAACGAAAAAGCAGACGAGTTAGCTAGAGCAGGATCCGCCTCTAACGAACTCCCAAAGGCGTCAGTCGCAATTCCAATGGGAGTAGTTAAAGGGGATATCTTCAAACACTATCACTGGCTGAAAGTAGATGCGACAAAACGGCAACATGCAAGATATCAAAATCAACGTGGCCTCAACACAACGCCAAACGAACTAAGTTCCTAATCAATCAAACGCGACGGAACCTTGCAAGACTTATTGCAGTGTTAACCGGTCACTGGGCAATTGGTAACCATGCAAAACATTTAAATCTGAAGAAGAAGAGGAGGAAACTGTTGAGCACCTCCTCTGTTCCTGCCCTGAACAAATGCAACGAAGATTTAAAGCTCTAGGACAACCGTTCCTTCGTGATATCACAGAGATAACAGAAGTAGGTCTGGGAGACCTTCTGCGATTCCTTAACTCATCAGGCTGGATTTAACTGCCAACATGCAACAAGGAAATAGCAATCTCTGAACGAGTGGTGTGGTTTTTCAAAACGGTATCTCTTACATACTAATTGAGGCTATAAAGTATAGCCACCACGTGAACCAACCAACCAACCATAGACGTGTTTGTCAAGAGATCTTGCATCTTTTACAAGATGTTTCAGTTAATAGGAAGTCCTGTGCATAAATAGAATACGTTCTGTCTGTTCTGCAAACATAATAAATAGTCCGAAGGTCTTCTCTCTACAAACGTCCTTAACAGATAGTCTTTTATTTACCAGCGTAAGATCTTGGTAGAAGATTTTGGACCAACATAAGTACTTGTCAGAAGGTCTTCCATACTTTTCAGATAATCTTCTATAAGACCATCGAATGGTGGACTGGATATTATAGGACTCAAGCACGTTCCAGATAGTGTAGTCACTTCGATTTTTATTGGTCAGCCATACATTTCCCTTATATTCAATCTGGTGAGAGTGGTTAATTTGGTTTCCGGAGATCATCTTATCTGTTGAGATTTACATGATCTTCCGAAACATTTCAATCTTTGGCTGATCAAGGTATTCGAACAAATACGTTTTTTCCTATACCGGCTGGGAGCTTTGCTTCCGTTGATTATTTTTGGGAAAAAGGTCTTCTTATCTGTTGATAGGTACATGATCCTTTGAAGCATTTAAATCTGTTTGCATAAAAAGATTTAAATGCTTCAAATCTCCGCATCAAAGGTCGATTAATATTTGATATGCATTTGGTGGAACATGTCTTTTATAGGTATTTTAATTCGCACAAGTTTATTTCCCTCGAATCACCCACTATAATAGTTTAACAACAAAATAAACATACTTTAACATAACCTCAAAAAGAAAGTAATTTTTTACATTTTTAAATTTATTTACTACTAATTTTCTTGTGTTTATCTGTGTGAATTAAATGCAAACAAATAAACAAAATCAAACAAATAAAACTCATTAACTAACCAAATCCATCCTGCAACTGCTACCAAACAAGCAGCTGGATATGACGCTACCACTACTACTTCTACTACTAATCTTCTACTAACGACTGCTACTACTTCCAATGCCAATGAGGCAGTAGTAGAGGCTCTTAATGCTACACCTAGTACTAGTAATCAATTGCAATTTATTGATTGTAATGCTACAACGACAACAACAACAAGAACAACAACTAATCATGACTCTTCTGCTTCCTCCTTTTCATCATTTCCTTCGTATCATGATGATATGATGATGACCACATTACCACCCATATATTGTCCCTCAACATCATCGTCGTACATTGATTCGATTGCAATGCCGACACCGCCTTTACCCACGCCTACAACAACAACATCTACTTTACCGCCTCAATCCGTGGATGTTGCTGATGCAACAACAACAACCGCTATTGTTGCTGCTACGGCATCTACAATAACAAAAATAAAACCGGCAACACCGGATGCTGGCACATGTCATCATGATCCCCATGTTACCCTTATTGCACCTGCTCCAACACCTACCGTTACCATTACAGATTTGTATGCCAATGATGCAAATACCAATAATCTAACAGCAGCATCTGCTGCAGCGGCCACAGGCACTCCAGCTGTTGGACAACCAGCGACGGGTACCACCACAGCAACCACGGGTGGTACGACAACAACAACCACACAACAACGATCTGGAGCAGCGAAAAAGAAGAAAATGTCCGATGAAGAAATTCTCGAGAAACTCCGTACGATTGTTTCGGTGGGCGATCCGAATCGCAAATACACCAAAATGGAAAAAATCGGTCAAGGTGCCTCGGGCACCGTCTATACCGCCATTGAATCTTCCACTGGCATGGAAGTGGCCATTAAACAAATGAATCTATCACAACAACCGAAAAAAGAACTGATCATCAATGAAATTCTTGTTATGCGAGAAAATAAACATCCCAATGTTGTCAATTATTTGGACAGTTATTTGGTCTCGGAAGAGTTGTGGGTTGTTATGGAATATCTGCCAGGTGGTTCACTGACCGATGTTGTAACCGAAACATGCATGGATGAGGGACAAATTGCCGCTGTGTGTCGTGAAGTATTGCAGGCATTGGAATTTTTACACTCCAATCAGGTTATACATCGTGACATTAAGAGTGATAACATCCTGTTGGGTTTGGATGGTTCGGTCAAATTGACCGATTTTGGTTTTTGTGCACAAATCTCACCGGAACAATCGAAACGTACAACAATGGTGGGAACGCCATACTGGATGGCACCGGAGGTAGTGACACGAAAACAATATGGACCTAAGGTGAGTAGTGTGGGAATTTTTCTATGATTTTCTTTGACGGATTACTTTTGTTGGTTGATTACTTTAACGTCGTTGGTGGATAAATTATCAATGCTGTTGGATTTATCCACCATAATGGGTAATTTATCCACGATGATGGATAATCTATAATATGGATAATTAACCCATGATGGTTGATAATTTATCCGCCATTGTGAATAATTTATTCCACGATGGTGGAACATTTATCCACGATGGTGAATAACTTTCCACCATGTTGGATAATTTATCAACAATGGTGGATAATTTATCCACTATGGTGAAAACTTTATACGCAATGGTGAATAATTTGTCCACGATGGTGGATAATTTATCCACGATAATGGATGATTTATCCACGAAGACGTATAACTTTTCCACAATGGTGGATAATTTATCCACGGTGGTGAATAATTTATCCGTGGTTGTGAATAGTTTATCCACCACAATGGTGGATAATTGATCCGCAATGGTGAATAATTGATCCGCAATGGTGAATAATATGATCCGTAATGGTGAATAATTTATCCACGATGGTGGATAACTTATACACGATTGTGGATAATTTATCCACGAGGGTGGATTCTTATCCACGATGGCGGTATTTTATCCACGATGGTGGATAATTGATCCGCAATGGTGAATAATTTATCCACGATGTTGGATAACTTATTCACGATTGTGGATAAATTATCCACGAGGGTGGATAACTTATACACGATTATGGATAATTTATCCACGGTGGTGAATAATTTATCCGTGGCGGTGAATAGTTTACCCACGATGGTGGATAATTGATCCGCAATGGTGAATAATTTATCCACGAGGGTGTATAACTTATACACGATTGTGGATAATTTATCCACGATGGTGGATGTTTTATCCACAATGGCGGATATTTTATCCACGATGGTGGATAATTGATCCGCAATGGTAGATAATTTATCCCGTGGTGGAAAACTTATCCACAATGGTGGAAAATTTATCTATGATGGTAGATAATTTATCCACGAAGGTGAATTATTTATCCACGGTGGTGGATAATTTATCCACTGTGGTGAGTAGTTTATCCACGATGGTGGATAATTTGTCCACTATAGTAGATAATTTATCCACAGTTGTGGAAATTTATCCACGATGGTGGATAACTTATACACGATTGTGGATAATTTATTCACGATATTGGAGGTTTTATCCACGATATTTTAACCACGATGGTGGATAATTTATCCACAATGGATAATTTGTCCACGGTTGTGGATTATTGATCCACGATGGTAGATAATTTATCCACAATGATAGATAATTTATCCACAGTTTTGGAAAATTTATCCACTGTGATAATTTATCTGCGATGGTGGAAAATTTATCCACGATGGTAGGCAATTTATCCACAATGGTCGATAATTTATACACTATAATAGATAATTTATCCACGATGGTGGACAATTAATCCGTAGTGGTGGATAATCTATCCACGATGGTTGAAAATTTATCCACGATGGTAGATAAATTATCCATGATGGTGGATAGTTTATCCGCGATGGTGAATAATTTTTCCAAGGTTGTGGATAATTTATACACATGGTGGATACACGTTGGTGGATGATTTGTGGAGTTTATCGACGGTGGTGGATAACTTATGTAGGATGTTGGACAATTTATCAACTGTGGTGATAAAACATCCTTTTAATGGATAATTTTTCCGTGACGGTGCATAATTTATACACCGTACTGAATAGTTTAGCCACGATGGTGGATAATTTATCCACGATATTGGAAAATTTATCCGCGATGGTGAATAATTTATCCACGATTGTGGATCATTTATCTATGACTGTGGATAATTTATCTATGATGGTGAATAATTTATTCACGATGGTGGATAATTTATCAACGAAGGTGGATAATTTTCCGCAATGATTGATAATTTATTCACCATGGAAAATAATTTATCCACGATCGTGGATAATTGATGTTCGATAGCGGACAATTGTCCAAACTTATGAATAGTGATATAAAGTTTATTCTTAAATATATATTCTCTTTCTTTATCAGGTGGATTTATGGTCTTTGGGTATTATGGCCATCGAAATGGTAGAGGGTGAACCACCCTATCTAAATGAAAATCCATTGAAAGCCTTGTACCTCATTGCTACAAATGGCAAGCCTGAAATTAAAGAAAAGGAGAAACTATCAGCAGTATTTCAAGATTTCCTCGATCAATGTCTAGAGGTGGAAGTAGATCGTCGTGCCAGTGCAATGGAACTGCTAAAGGTGAGTCAACACAATGCAATCTCATATCTTTTGTTACCTTCTTAACATTTTTTATTAAAATTCTATACAGCATCCATTCTTAAAATTGGCCCGTCCCTTGGCCAGTTTGACACCATTGATTATGGCCGCCAAGGAGGCCACTAAGGGTAACTGATTAAAGCAGCAACACTGATTTCTGTTGAAACTTATTTCTTAAAAAATTATATATTTGAAAGAAGAGAAGAATTGTTTTATTTCAGTATAAATTCATTCAACATTATTATTATTACTATGATTATTTAAAACAGACATATAAAAAGATTAAAAAAGCAAAATAATATTATTATTTGCTAACTAAAACAAGTGATCCCATAGAGACAAGTTAAACGGAGATAATTACAATGGGAATACTTAAAAAAACAAACAACAACTTATATAAATATTTATATATACAAAACAAAACAAAAATAGATATTATTTCAAAATATAAGAAAAATGAAAATATAGAAACGAAAATAAAACAATACTACTTAAATTTAGAATTTCCAAATAACAGCAAAAAAGAAAAGAAAACCCCATTAACAATAAAACCCGAATACAACTATTCTATATAAAGAAAACAAAAAGAAGTAAGAAACAAAACAGAGTAATTAAAAGAAAACAACAAAAACCAACTAAAACATTTATTAACTATTATTATACATAGACAACAACAACCACGAAGAGCTAAGAAAACAAAAAATCGACGAGAAATTTAATGCAAACAAAAGAAAAAAACAACAACAATTAATAACAATTACTTTAATTTATATTTATAGTTATTATATATAATTATTATTATATACATATAAAAAGAAACCATTATTAATTATTAACAACAAAGCAAAAAGGCGTTAAACACCATTGTATTTAAAGTAAACAACAACAACAAAAACACATTAAACATTTATAAAAACAAATCATCATGTAACTCATATTTCTAAACTATTATACTTAACGATTCAACCACAACTACCTAACCACTATATACTTTTTTTGTTTTCTATTTTCTATTTAAATATCTTCTCCTTTTTTTCTCATACTTTAAGGCGAACAAATATTTCAGGACTTTAACTACGCGGTTTATTATGAAATATGTTGACGAGATCACAGCTTATACTAGAGGTTACTCAAAATCCAATCTTAACTGTTCAAAGACTTCTCTAAGAAGTTAGGGCTATTGCAACCTTTTTTATAGTCAAGAGATTAGATTATTTGCATTAAAAAAAAAAAATGTTTTCACAAACGATTTGATAAGGTTTTGTTGCGCTAGTATTTGTGTGGCCACCCTGATGAATATTTTGCAAGTTTTGTCCTGAAGTTTAGTTTTCTTCTTTTAAAAATAAAATGGAAGCTAAAATTTTTCAAAAGTATATTTTTTATGTTTTTTATATTACATATTTTTCGGAAAAATGTTAAATCATTGTAAAAGTTAACCATTTCTTTTCGTTTAATTTTTTTAAAGTTTGTAAACAAAATTTAACGGTGTTCTAAATGCCGTCCTTTATTTGTGTGTGTAGAATTTGTAATTGATTATCGATGACAATTATATATTTTTATTATTACTATTATTAATGTTTAGTTTTTTTACTTTTAGTTTCTTATTATGATTACTGTAACTATTAAAATTTTTTGAGACTAATTTTTAATAAAAATAAAAATTAATTAATCATAATTAACAATATTTTTTCATGACTTTTGTTATATCACCGTGTTGGTAATATTTGCGTCTTGACTTTAAGGATAGAAATTGGTTTCCTCTATAAAAGTTTCTAAGTGGAACATAGGGGCACAACAAAACAAATTGTTATTTCAAAGAAAGATTTAGATGTCACAAAGTATGTATAAATGGTTTCAGAACCCAACTATGTTTGGACCATATTCGATTCAGACAATATGAAGTCGATTTAGCCATATCCCGTCAATCTGTCTGGCTGGCGTTGGTACGATAACTCTCGAACGGATCAACCGATTCGGTTCAAAAGTTGGCCTTGGTAATATTTTGTCCAAACTTAGTTTAGGGTCGAAGATGGGGACGGCCATTCTGGTCTAATCTTTCGGGTACCACCTCTGCACAAAAGTTCAAAAGTTTTCACTAAAATGATGCGCACGTTAATTCTCGAAGGCAGTTACCGATTTGGTCCATACTTTGCACAGCGCACTTTTCACTTCTCGACCCTATCACAAATGACAAGGGAGGAGCAAAAAAGTGAACAAGGTTTTACAACTTTGGAAATATAATAAAAATAAATAATGCCGCTAATTGTGAAACCTTCAAACTATGGGGTCGATTATCGATAGCAATTATCGTTGAGTGGTGTTGCCAGTTGTTAAAATTACTTTATGTGTAGCAACCTTCAACTGAAGTTGGGAATCTCAGTTGACAAATCGGCTATTTTTCAGCAACCCGTTATTTTCAGTTGCAGTGAATATTTTCGAAGAAACAAGAAGTCAAATTGAAAGGAAAAAAACATTTTCTTAAAAATTGTTGATTATTTGCATGATTAAACAATAAAACAACAGTTTGAAATATTAATTGATAAATTGAGTGCAAATCCAATGTGCACATGGGTTCCATCTACACAGCCGACAACACAACACCACCAGGGAATTTCGTTTTTGAATAAAAATGATTTTTGCTTTGTGTTTTTTCCTCCTCCTTCCTTCAATACGTTCGACAATATAGATTGAGCCATGCAATAGTTGTAATCTTTGCTATGGGACTTTTGGAAACTTCTCTCTGCAAAAAATCTCAACGCAGCGCACACTTTTAAAAGTGGGGGTATTGCTGTTAATCTGTAACTTCCCAGCAAACCAATCGTACCGACATCGTAACGAAATCGAAACAAAATTCGGACGATACGTCCGATATCTGATCCGAAATCGTAATGATATCTTAACGAAAGTTGTATGAAGTGGTTGACATAATTTCGGAACGAAATGTTGGAGCGACATCGGATCGATTTCGGTCCGATTTCGTAACGAAATCTGAAGAAAATCCTTGGGAAATTAGGAAAGGAAATTATTTTTTGACATTCGTTCCGAAATCCGAACGAAATCGGTACGAAATCTAAACTATTTCCTCTCCGAAAAATCGTTTAGAAATCGGAAAGAAATCTGAACGACTTTGCTTCCGAAATTGTTCAGACATGTCGGACATCAGACATTTGGTTTGCTGGGTTACTTTGAAGTCATACAGGTATGTGATGAAAACCAAATTGACTCGATTTGCAGAATCGAAATGGTATATAATCGGAGTGCATTTGATGATATAGATGGTTTTGCTCAGCAAATGTCCCTTATTTGAATAATATTTTTAATATCCATTTTCAATTTTATTAAAATATTCACCAAAGTTAGAGATATACGATTTCGATTTATGGCAAAACGAGTCGAATCGTTTTCCATCACATGCCTGATACTTTAACATTTCCACAATGCAAACTACGGCATCCGTTTCAATCGAAAATACGCCTTAAACCTAAAATAATTTACTGATTATACAGATCTTTCCAACATGAGCTTAAACTTACAGTGCAGATGGACATTTCCAATGGATTCGGCTTGTCCCTCAAATTTCTTCTAATAGATGCCATATCCTGTACATTTTCTTAACCCAGATATGCCGAGTGTACTACATGTAGTACACCTATTATTTGTAGGCTTCTTTGCTTATTTTAAGTTAAATTTTCTAATAAACTTGCTGAGGAGCTACAGAACATAACGGTGAACAAAGCGTACTTTGATAAGTTTTGTCTAAAGTAATTGCTTGTGCGTAATATTTATGATCAAAGATTTCAGTTTTGTGAAATTTGGAAAAGTGTGAAGGTGCCAAGCAATCGGTGCGAAAAAAATTTATATGCTTATTTTATTTTTGTTGGTTTTCAATGTTTTTCTAATTTTAACAGTTGTAAGAATCAATACGTAGCAAAAATATACATATGTATGTCAAAAAATTAATTATATGTGATTTTACTTGACATATTTCCTTGCGTACTACATGTAGTACGTCCGGCACTTGTGTGTAAAATATAAAAATATTATTTCTACAGATTTTTATCATTACATGAGATAATAAAAACCTTAGAAGAAATATTTAAACAGTTTTTGCACGATTTTAATGGCATCGCAATTGCACCCGCCGAAGATTAGAATACGAGGGCTACTAGATGAGTTTCTGGCCTAGGCAATATCGCTCAAAAACGGCCGTTGTGCCAGAAAACATTGATGTCGTACAAGAACTAATAATGCAAAATTGTCGTGTGAGATAGAGGCAGCCTTGGGCATTTTTGCACCAGCATACATTGGATATTGCATGAACATTTGTCCGTAAAAAAGGTTTGTTATCGTTGGAACCTCCACAATTTGACAATCGCTCAAAAAAGACTCGTGTCGATTGGTGCAAAGAAATGTTGAAAAAATACGATAGCGGTGCTTCACAAGACGTTCATACCATCGTCACAGGTGACGAATGATCGATATATGCGTATGAGCCCGAAACAAAACAGCAATCGACCATGGGGTTTTCGAACACCAGCCAAATCCATCTAAAGTTGTTTATTTAAGAAGAACTTCGAAACAAATGGTCGTCTGTTTCTGCGGCTAAACTGATCATATGGCGACTATATGGCATGAAAAACGTACGACGATAAATTCTGAGTGGTACACCACAATTTGTTTGATGTCTGATGTTTTCGGAAACGAACAAGAAAAGTCGTGCACCATGACAATGAGAGCTCTTACATATCGATTCAAACCAAAGCATTTTTGACCGGAATTGATGGGTTATCCGCCGTACAGCCCTGACTTGGAACCCAATGTCTTCATTTGATTCCTGCACATAAAGAAAAAAGGTGTGGTCAACGATTTTCGTCGCCAGAAGATGCTGTTGAAGCGTTCAAAAACCATGTTTTGGAAATGTCTCATCCGGAGTGGAAAAAGCGCTTGAACAATTGGTTTGAGTGCAGCCAAAAGTGTATAAATTATGATGGAAAATACTTTAGAAAACAACAAAACTATTTTTGTTGATAAATATTTGCGCTTTCATTATTAGGCCAGAAACTTTTATAGAAGCCCTCCTAATAACATTATAGATGGAGATCCTGGAGCAGATGAAGCGAATTTTAAAAATTTATCTCCTCCATTATTAAATGTTGAAGCTGGGGGGTTACTCTCTATTGCGATGCGTTAGAAAAATGCTATGCGTAAGGAAATTAAATGCGTCTGTTATACGTTTTAGTATCTCCTTTCGCCATTATTTTTGTTCCTTTTTTCCTTTCTAGCACCACCGCAATCTGTAATACAAAAACATATGTCAATATCGTGTGTTAACGCAAATATCTTGCGTTAACAAAATACCAAACGCAAACGCATCGCAATACAGAGTAACCCCCCTGATTTTTTTCGAAATCTTTATTCCACTGTTTCAGATAGCGATGACGATATTACACTTGCGTTATTGTAACAGATCTTGCTTTTTTCTTCTCACTGACGGCTTGATACGTCAATGAAAAGAGCGAATCAAAATCTGGAAGACATCGATGCTATTATTTCAGAATGTGATCAGGAAATTTTACCTAAAACCCTGGAATTGTTTAAAAAAAAAAATTTATGGTGATTTGGTGCAAGTTATTACTCAATTCTCCAATGACTATGCCCCAAACATAATCAGCCTTATTCTGAATATTCGCCAATGAAAAATTTCACTAGTGACAAATTTTTTCGCTTTCACTTACACTATTTTAATGGAAGAAGGAAAAGCAATTCGAATTTTCTAATTTTCGTAAATGGAAATGAAATGCTGCCATATTTTAATTTAAGTTTTATTGTATGTTGCCCCATTGTAATTGAAGATCTGTTCCTTTACGGGCAAGAATCTTCAAGTTTTACCACTTTTTACTCGAAAAGCGTTCCTTTACTTCTGACACCATACAACTCATATGGAAACAGTTTACAACTTTTACTACTTTTGCCGGTTTTACCATTTTCAAGAGTAAAGGAACAGACCATCTTATAATGCTTTGCATAACTTTATTTAATGTTTATTTTCCAAAAAAAAAAAAAAAAATACTTGTGTTTTATTATTTTAAAACATTCCTACCAATAGAAATGTGAAATAACAGCAATTCATTGTTAAATGCTTCGTAATTAAAACGAAATAAGCGAATGTTCTAATATAGTTAAGCTAAGTGCGGCGTTGCGTTTTTTTTTTTTTTTTTTTTTTGCTGAAGGAAGTTACCAAAAAGGCGTTGGAGACATTGTTCAGACGTTTGAATAGATCAATCTAGTTTAAGCAAAGTATTGACCGAAGTTATAAATATTAAATATTTTCGAGTAACTTACTTTTATGTCACTAAACTTATTAAAATATATAAAAAAATTCACAGATTATCGGGTATGTGATGGAAAACGATTCGACTCGTTTTGCCATAAATCGAAATCGCATATCTCTAATTTTTGTGAATATTTTAATGAAATTGAAAATGAATGGAAAATTGCGAAGCAAAATTATATATATCATCAACGGCACTCCGATTATATACCATTTCGATTCTGCAAATCGAGTCGATTCGGTTTTCATCACATACCCGTATTTTATTACAGTTTACTTCTCTAAAATTTCCCTATTTTAACTCCTCCAATTGATTGATATATTGATCGACTCGCTGTCAAATTACTGGCGAAAATTTTCTCACAAATTGTGAAAATTTTCCGCTTTCGAACATCGTTTGGAATAAGGTGCAAGACGGAATGCGAATAAATTCACTGTGAAATGTTGTCTAGAAAAAGGCGAAAGGGGAAAGCGAAAAAATTCACGGGGAATTTTCGTTCAGAATAAGGCCGAATAAAACTACATTTGTCTTTTGCATACGTACTAGTACATGTAGTACGGTCTTAAAATCCAAGTTAGAAAATATTTTTTCTTCAGTTTTGTAATATTATGTATCAGAATAACACTATTTTCGAAAATTGCTGCATTAGTTTGCCCGTCGGCATATCCGGGTTAAGATCTGAAAACCATTTGGATCTTTTGGGGTTCATGGTCTTATAAAAATAATGGGTGAAGGAGCTAAAAAGATGACATGTCAAATCACTTGCACTCATGCTTGAATAGCATCTTTGAATATTTTGCTAGGAACCTTAGCGAACAGAGAACAATTCGAAGGCACTTAAACGATAAAATGAGGACATTTGTCAAATACTAAATTACGGGTTCATCCAGTTGACACAGCATTAATATTGAGATTCCTTATGGGCCAAACGCTTTGGAAGATGTCGCGTTAAAGATGACATCGCTTATCGTAAATTGTGGTAATTCCGTTTCATCTGAAAAGGTTTTTACACGGTGTAGCACATCTGTTAAAATAACACACACATCTCTTCGGATCTATCACCGCCAGCCGTTGAAAGTAACAGCCGTTCTACCATCCTTCCTACTCGAATTCCCGCCGCCTCTGCTGAAAAATTTGGTCTAATTTCGGTTATTCGACCAGAAGCTATGTAGCGAGCGGCTTCAGCTGTGATGATGCCAAGGAATTTTTTTTAACTACCCAAGGATATGAATAACTGTGCAACTCTAGGGGTTCAGAAAAGTACAGCGGTCGTAGGTTATGAAGTTTGATGGTGGTCTAAGTCAAGCGATATGACGGGTGCCAGCTATGGTCTGTCAGCAAAGCGCTATTTTATATTTTTAATTAATTTCTCGTTGGAATCAAGCTTGATGATGACCCACACACCCACCACTATGTGACATGCATGTTTCATCTTAGGTAAAGGCTCTTCAGACATATCGGATGTGGAGCGGCTTCGCTGTCCTTGAACTTTTCTTCTTTCAAATGATTTTGTTTTGTTTTACAACAATAATGGGGACTTTCCTTGTGCTTTCATGACAAACGCTTAGCGCTGCCTTTGAAAGTAATGAGTTTGGCTCTGAACGCTAACACGCCATGACAACACTTTTTTTTGTGTTTTCAAGGACGTGGGTTCAAACCCCAGCCTGGCTCAGCTGATTTTTATTTGAAAATTTTGCCTTTTAGGCGAAGATCATTTTTAGAATTATTTTTTTAATTAATTTCTCGTTGGAACCGAGCTTGATGATCAATAATGCAATTTTATTTAGTGCTGTTACCATGGAATATGGTTCGCTGATATTTTTTATATGTAACTATTTTGAATCTCTTGATACAATGTTCTGCTGCTATTAGCTTTTTACAAATTGCAGACAATTCTTGCACATGTTTTATTCATTTTTAGGACATATGAAATTAAACACATATTTTTAATTCCTGTGTATTAGAATTTAAATAGCTAAATACTTTTAAAACTTTGAGACGTTTCTTAATCCTATCTAATTTTTATCAACTCCCCTTTGTTTATTTTTTTTCCTTTAACGTTTCGTTTCTTTGCTCATCTCCTACATCTTGAAAAAAAACATTTAATTCTAAACCAAAAAAACTGAGCGTATATATCTCCCGATCCATAAATTTAACTTAACTATAAATAGATTTTTACAATAAGCAACAACAAGAAAATTAAACAACAATAAGAAATGTCTTCTTCGCAACAACAAAAATAATAAAAAAATAAAACATTTAAATAAAATTAAAAATAGTATTTATAGAAAAGAATAAAAAATTATTAAAAATAGGTGATGATAGTATGTAGTCCTATTATATAACAACAACAATAAAAACAACAACAAGAACCATACACATAACTAGAATACAAGAAGAAAAAAACAAACAACCAAAACAAAAATGAATCTATAAATCTAAGTAACTAATTAATTAAATCAATTAATAAACGAAATGTGAATGAAGAGAACAACAATAACAACAACAGCAACAACATCAGAAAAGTAACAAACAAATAGTTTATAGAACTACATAGTAGAGCAACAGAGAACAGAATTATCAAAAACAAGTTTATAAAAGTTGAGCTATGCCCAGCAGGGTATTTATTGGCAACCCGAGTAGTGAGACTTTAAAGACGGGCGGAAGTCGTTGTAGGCAAGCTGAAAGGACGAGCTGAAGGGAGTCTTTATAGACGTGATAAAAGGGCGTATCTATAGACGAGCTGAAGGTTTATAAACAACCTCAAGGGCGTCTTTATAGACGACCTCAAGGCCGTCTTTATGGACGACCCCAAAGGAGACTTTATAGACGACCCCAAGGGCTTCTTTATGGACGACCTCAAGGGCATCTTTATAGACGACCTCAAGGGCGACTTTATAGACGACCTCAAGCCTGTATTTATAGACGACCTCAAGGGCGTCTTTATGGACGACCCCAAGGGCGTCTTTATAGACGACCTCAAGGGCGTTTTTATATAAGACCCCAAGGGCGTCTTTATAGGCGACCTCAAGGGCGTCTTTATAGACTACCTCAAGTGCGTCTTTATAGACGACCTCAAGGGCGTCTTTATAGACGACCTCAAGGGCGTCTTTATAGACGACCTCCAGGGCGTCTTTATAGACGACTTCAAGGGCGTCTTTATAGACGACTCAAGGACGTCTTTATAGACGACTCAAGTACGTCTTTATAGACGACCTCAAGGACGTCTTTTTAGACGACCTCAAGAGCGTCTTTATAGTCGACCACAAGGACGTATTTATAGTCGACCTCAAGGGCGGGCGTCTTTATAGACTACCTCAAGGGTGTCTTTATAGACTACCTCAAGTGCGTCTTTATAGACGACCTCAAGGGCGTCTTAATAGACGACCTCAAGGGCGTCTTTATAGACGACCTCAAGGGCGTCTTTATAGACGACCTCAAGGGCGTCTTAATAGACGACCTCAAGGGCGTCTTAATAGACGACCTCAAGGGCGTCTTAATAGACGACCTCAAGGGCGTCTTAATAGACGACCTCAAGGGCGTCTTAATAGACGACCTCAAGGGCGTCTTAATAGACGACCTCAAGGGCGTCTTAATAGACGACCTCAAGGGCGTCTTTATAGACGACCTTAAGGGCGTATTTATGGACGACCCCAAGGGCGTCTTTATAAACGACCTCAAGGGCGTCTTTATAGACGACGGCGTCTTTGTAGACCACCTCAAGGGCGTCTTAATAGACGACCCCAAGGGCGTCTTTACAGACGACCTCAAGGGCGTCTTTATAGACAACATCAAGGGCGTCTTTATAGACGACCTCAAGGGCGTCTTTATAGACGACCTCAAGGGTGTCTTTATAGACGACCTCAAGGGTGTCTTTATAGACGACCTCAAGGGTGTCTTTATAGACGACCTCAAGGGCGTCTTTATAGACGACCTCAAGGGCGTCTTTATAGACGACCTCAAGGGCGTCTTTATAGACGACCTCAAGGCGTCTTTATAGACGACCTCAAGGGTGTCTTTATAGACGACCTCAAGGGTGTCTTTATAGACGACCTCAAGGGTGTCTTTATAGACGACCTCAAGGGTGTCTTTATAGACGACCTCAAGGGTGTCTTCATAGACGACCTCAAGGGCGTCTTTATGGACGACCTCAAGGACGTTTTTATAAACGACCTCAAGGGCGTTTTTATAGACGACCTCAAGGGCGTCTTTATAGACGACCTCAAGGGCGTCTTTATAGACGACCTCAAGGGCGTCTTTATAGACAACCTCAAGGGCGTCTTTATAGACGATCTCAAGGGCGTCTTTATAGACGATCTCAAGGGCGTCTTTATACACGACCTCAAGAGCGTCTTTATAGACGACCTCAAGGACGTCTTTATAGACGACCTCAAGAGCGTCTTTATAGGCGACCTCAAGGGCGTCTTTATAAACGACCTCAAGGGCTTCTTTATAGACGACCTCAAGGACGTCTTTGTAGACGACCTCAAGGGCGTCTTTATAGACGACCTCAAGGGCGTCTTTGTAGACGACCTCAAGGGCGTCTTTATAGACGACCTCAAGGGCGTTGTTATAGACGACCTCAAGGACGTCTTTATAGACGACCTCAAGGGCGTCTTTATAGACGACCTCAAGGGCGTCTTTATAGACGACCTCAAGGGCGTCTTTATAGACGACCTCAAGGGCATCTTTATATACGAACTCAAGGGCGTCTTTGTAGACGACCTCAAGGACAAACCGAAGGTCTTTTATATAGACAAAATGAGGTCGTCTTTATAGAAAAACTGAAGGTCGTCTAGAGTCTATAAGGCGGTCTTTTTAGGAGACCAGAAGGGCATCTTGAGAAAGTCTTTACGAGCATATCCGCATGACTCAACTTTTATATAACGACATAGTGGCAAAAGAATAGAAACGCAGTAAAATAAAATTGAAATGTATTTTAGTAGAAAGAAAAATAAATAAAAATAGAAAACATACGTTGTGCCTAAGCATCAATCAATACAATTAAAAATGAAAAGAAGAAAATACAAAAACAAATATAAAAAAGAGAAAAGCTCATGAATGATAGGTCGTAATAATAAAGGCAGATTTATATAGAAATGGTTTAAATATTTAACAAAAACACAACATAAAAATTAAAACTTTAACGATAGAGGGATGAGACTGGTGGCGTTTATAATACAAAATAAAAAAACAATAGCCCTCCCTCTCTGGATATACATTCGATCGATAAATTTAGGAAATAACTTTTTTATGTATGCAATTCCACTTAAGTTTACTTCTTATTTTTTCAAACTTCCACGTGAATTTTTTATGTTTAACACTAGCCCTTAAGTTCCTAAACACAAAAGAACAACAACAACAAATTTAGAATTTCTTTAAGAATTTGTAAGAATTGTTTTCATTGATTAAAAAACGATAACAGAAATGCTGAAAATTATTAAGGTATATAATTTAAAATTTATTATAAAATATTTCTTATTATTACAAAAAAAAAAAATTAATTAATAAATAAAACAAAATTAAATTAAACAATGTAATACGTATTTGTTTATTTACAAACAATCAACAATTGAACAGCAACAACTAATTGGCAAAGATTAAGTAATGAATATTTGTATGCCGTTATTTACAAAAAATGGCATCAACCACAAATTAATTAAAATAACAACAAGAACAAAAGTAATTGTATAAAAAATGAAATAAATAAAAGGAATAAATATGAAAAACAGAAAATTGTTTATTTTGAAACAAAAATTGGATTTCAGGACACTGGAGCATTAAATATTTTTGTTAATGAAGCGAGAAAACCATCCTTTATAATTGGACTCAAAGGAATTTATTGTGAATAGCTTAAATCGGTGGATAATTAATTCTCCCTTGTTGATCAATCCTCTACCACTCACTATATTTTCCATACCCCCCAAAAATCAAAACAAAATTTTTATATTATTATTTTATGCAAAATGCCTTGTTCTTTTATAATTTATTTATTTAAAATTAGAAAATTAAAACATTCTCATAAAATGTTAATACAATTCGAAATTAAAATTAATATTACATAGACGTAATAATTTCATTAGAATAATTTTTTATTTTAGTCTTGATTAATCAAAAAATATAAGCTATCATTAATCAATAATGTTGTTACAACACAAAAAAAAAATTGGTTGGTTAGGAAAGAGGGGGTGTTGGTTAGGGGGACAATTCCTAATGAAATTCAGATCATCAGCATGGAACTCCTTAAGAAATCAAAACGAAAATAAACTATTGTTTCACATTTATTTAACACGACGAGAGGCATCCGAAGCTGTCGGCGGAGGTGGCGGACCACGTTTGTGTAATTCTTCTAAATAGTTTACCACAATGGTGGTACGTTCCTCAGCAATGTGTTCCAATATCAGATACCTTTAAAAACAAACAAATTAATTAGGAAGTGGTAACAAAAAAAGTCTTATCTCTTACCTCTTATCCATTTTCAATATATCCAAAATCTCCTTAAGATGATTTGGATTCTCCTGCACCAATTCGTGGCTCTTGTGTGTTATCAGTTTACATTCTTTTAAAAGTTCTTTGAGGGCAACTTTAGCTGCCATTTGTTTGTCAACCAAATAGTCACGGAATTCTCTTTCACACTTCTCGGAATTGTTATATTTTAAATAGCGGGGATCATCTTTAATAAGTTTCTTTACATCTTTCCAACTGCTGGTCAGTTCAAGAGTTGTAATTTCATCAAGCATTTCACGGAATTTCTCACGTTTCTTTTTCATAAGACCATCAATGTGCTCATTGAAAATTCTAAAAAGAAAAAAAATGTGCATTAGAGTAAAGAGGAAATAAAAAGGAAGGGGAACAAAAGTGGATATATTCGATGAACTAATGAGAACCTTTACATACACGAGCCAATATATGCGAGCCGAAGTCCGTCACTATAGACGAGCCGAAGTCTGTCTTTATAGACGACTGAAAGCTGACTTTAAAAAGCAGTTGAAGGTCGTCTTTATAGACGAGCTGTGAAGGTCGTCTTTATAGACGAGCTGTGAAGGTCGTCTTTATAGACGAGCTGTGAAGGTCGTCTTTATAGACGAGCTGTGAAGGTCGTCTTTATAGACGAGCTGTAAAGGTCGTCTTTATAGACGAGCTGTGAAGGTCGTCTTTATAGACGAGCTGTGAAGGTCGTCTTTATAGACGAGCTGTGAAGGTCGTCTTTATAGACGAGCTGTGAAGGTCGTCTTTATAGACGAGCTGTGAAGGTCGTCTTTATAGACGAGCTGTGAAGGTCGTCTTTATAGACGAGCTGTGAAGGTCGTCTTTATAGACGAGCTGTGAAGGTCGTCTTTATAGACGAGCTGTGAAGGTCGTCTTTATAGACGAGCTGTGAAGGTCGTCTTTATAGACGAGCTGTGAAGGTCGTCTTTATAGACGAGCTGTGAAGGTCGTCTTTATAGACGAGCTGTGAAGGTCGTCTTTATAGACGAGCTGTGAAGGTCGTCTTTATAGACGAGCTGTGAAGGTCGTCTTTATAGACGAGCTGTGAAGGTCGTCTTTATAGACGAGCTGTAAAGGTCGTCTTTATAGACGAGCTGTGAAGGTCGTCTTTATAGACGAGCTGTGAAGGTCGTCTTTATAGACGAGCTGTGAAGGTCGTCTTTATAGACGAGCTGTGAAGGTCGTCTTTATAGACGAGCTGTGAAGGTCGTCTTTATAGACGAGCTGTGAAGGTCGTCTTTATAGACGAGCTGTGAAGGTCGTCTTTATAGACGAGCTGTGATGGTCGTCTTTATAGACGAGCTGTGAAGGTCGTCTTTATAGACGAGCTGTGAAGGTCGTCTTTATAGACGAGCTGTGAAGGTCGTCTTTATAGACGAGCTGTAAAGGTCGTCTTTATAGACGAGCTGTGAAGGTCGTCTTTATAGACGAGCTGTGAAGGTCGTCTTTATAGACGAGCTGTGAAGGTCGTCTTTATAGACGAGCTGTGAAGGTCGTCTTTATAGACGAGCTGTGAAGGTCGTCTTTATAGACGAGCTGTGAAGGTCGTCTTTATAGACGAGCTGTGAAGGTCGTCTTTATAGACGAGCTGTGAAGGTCGTCTTTATAGACGAGCTGTGAAGGTCGTCTTTATAGACGAGCTGTGAAGGTCGTCTTTATAGACGATCTGAAGGTCGTCTTTATAGACGATCTGAAGGTCCGTCTTTATAGACGAGCTGTGAAGGTCGTCTTTATAGACAAGCTGAAGTTTTATAGACGAGCTGAAGGTCCGTCTTTATAGACGAGTTGAAGGTCGTCTCTATAGACGAGCTGAAGGTCCTCTCTATAGACGAGCTGAAGGTCCTCTCTATAGACGAGCTGAAGGTCCTCTCTATAGACGAGCTGAAGGTCGTCTCTATAGACGAGCTGAAGGTCGTCTCTATAGACGAGCTGAAGGTCGTCTCTATAGACGAGCTGAAGGTCGTCTCTATAGACGAGCTGAAGGTCGTCTCTATAGACGAGCTGAAGGTCGTCTCTATAGACGAGCTGAAGGTCGTCTCTATAGACGAGCTGAAGGTCGTCTCTATAGACGAGCTGAAGGTCGTCTCTATAGACGAGCTGAAGGTCGTCTCTATAGACGAGCTGATGGTCGTCTTTATAGACGAGCTGATGGTCGTCTTTATAGACGAGCTGATGGTCGTCTTTATAGACGAGCTGATGGTCGTCTTTATAGACGAGCTGATGGTCGTCTTTATAGACGAGCTGATGGTCGTCTTTATAGACGAGCTGATGGTCGTCTTTATAGACGAGCTGAAGGTCGTCTTTATAGACGAGCTGAAAAGGTCGTCTTTATAGACGAGCTGAAAAGGTCGTCTTTATAGACGAGCTGAAGGTCGTTTTTATAGACGAGCTGAAAAGGTCGTCTTTATAGACGAGCTGAAGGTCGTCTGAAGGTCTTTATAGACGAGCTGAAGGTCTTTATAGACGAGCTGAAGGTCGTCTGAAGGTCTTTATAGACGAGCTGAAGACGTACCAAGGGCTGTCTTTATAGACCTGCAGAAGTTTGTCTTTATAGAGCTGAAGGCCGTTTTTATAGACGAGCTGAAGGTCCGTCTTTATAGACGAGCTGATGGTCGCCTTTATAGACGAAGATCTTTATAGACGAAAGTCTTTATAGACGAGCTGAAGACGTACCAAGGGCTGTCTTTATAGACCTGCCGAAGTTTGTCTTTATAGACGAGTTGAAGACACAATTTATAGACGGGCTGAAGGCAGACTTTACGGACGAGACGACCCTCGCCAGGGGTAACAATCTTGACGCGATGTGAGGGCTTAAGGTCACAATCCCCCCCACCCAATCTTCTGGAAGCTTGGGCCGAGGAGATTGTGGTCGACCAAAGGTTACCCACGTAGTGATCTCCTACGTAACAGAGATCCCCTAACGCCGGGGTGTCAGGCGAATCCGTGCCTATCGGTGTTCCAAGGTTTGCAGTTAGGGTACCAACTGTATTAGAACGGAGCCTCATTGAACACCTGGGCGCATCAATGTAGTACAGACTTAGTTGACGAGTCCTTGCCATGGTACAGGAGGGCTATGCCATGGTCGACCTCCATTCCCCCATTAATCAATGACACATGGATCCGAACAATTTTAAAAACAAAAACAAAACAAAAACCCCCCAAAATCCAAAACCCAATGATGACGACAAAACCGCAACGCTCATGGACTATGATACTACCACGACCATATCTGACGAGTTTCAACCTACGGTTGATAGGAAAAGATCTTCGGGAGGGGACGGACTAGTTCTACTCGTTGAGGACAGTCTTGCCGAGCAAAGTAGGCAGCTCCTGGCCATGCTGGAGCGGATGGTTTCCCCGAGCCCTAGTCGGAGATGTGTTTCTGACGAGGCCGAGGACAGTTTATCCGACGACGAACTCAACAACACAGTTGTTCCAGCAGCTGCAGTTGCGGATAAACTGTCCTCGAACTCAGCAGAAACTACAAAACCTGCGGACACGGGATCACCACTAACCCGGGGCATCGGTACATCGGCCGTAGCCGATAGGCCAAACCTGCAGAGACAGATTGCCACTGTGGAGGAAACCACGACCAAAACCTTGGACGACAAAGTTCCCTCCACCTCAAGCACAACTGCAGATCGGTTGGCAAAAGACAAGGGGGGCTACCGAAGGTCCTTGCACTACCTCAAGAAGTGCATCGGCAGGGAACCTTCGACTATCTCGGTGAGGGATTGCAAATTAATCAAAATCAATCTCAAGGCGGTGAGTAAATACGAGAAAAAGTATCCTCACCTGCCCAAGAGAAATCCTGAGATTGATAGGCTCTCCCTCATCCAGATGGTCGATAGGATCTTGCTGTCGTCAGAGCCATCATCTACTCCCACTACCTGTAAAGGTCAAACAACGAGGGATGGTGACCTGACCCAGCTCCCAGAGAAGCCATCATCGTCTGGTAAGAGACCCCAAAACTCAGAGGAGGGGAGAACTGGGATGCCTGTACCGGCTACGGTCCCTACACTTGGGTGCGTGGCACCTTCCAACCCCTCTTCAGCGAAGAACCCGGTGAAGAGGGTTAGATCCACGGAGGAACCACACCCCAAGGCCAAGAGACCCATCCCGAGACAGGACTCAAAGCCATCCACCTCCTCTGCCCGCTGCAAAACGAACGAGAGCGAGAAGTCAACCGCTACTAAGGCAGCCTCCCAGGCCGACTTAAGTCACAAGGTGACTCCTCGCTCTCCTCCCAAGAGTAGCGGGAGGGGAAAAAAGAAGACGGACAGACCGTTGGTGCCTGATGAACTGCGCATAGCGGTCATCGACAAGTCTGATCCCGAAGGCAAGATCAGTGACAAACACTGGCAGCTGATTGAAAATCAACTGCGGGAGATAGTGTTTGCAGGTGAAGGGGAACCTCCCAAACATACTCACTTCGGCAGTGCAGCTCCTTTCAGAGGCATCAAGATCATCTGCTGTGAGAACAAGGAATCTTTAAACTTCCTTGTTAGCACAATAGATGGACTTGGTGAACTCTGGGAGGGCTGCCAATTGGCGGCTGTGGGTGTAAATGAGATTCCCAGCAGAAGAGTATTGTCGGCATGGGTGCCACCGCCCGCGGTTGACCCAACAAGGATACTGACAATACTCGGTAGACAGAACCCTAACCTCCAGACTAGCTCATGGAAGCTCGTCAGCCACAGTCCGGAGGGGGAGGGTATGGCTATAAGGGTGTCAATTGACATACAAGGGCAGGAATACCTGCGGGCTCGTGAGGGTAAACTGCACTTTGGCCTAGGATGGATAAGGTTCCGTCTAGGTCAAAGACAGTAAAGGAACGACAGCAGCAGCCGCTTCGCATTATGCAGATCAATCTGCATCACTGCAAAGCGGCTGCTGCTGAACTTCTACTCTCCCTCTCGAAGTCTGAAGTTGATATCGCTCTAGTCCAGGAACCTTATTTATATAAAAAAATAAAGTTGCTGGGCTAAGCGATAGCAACTATACCATCTTTGCCACATCCAGCGATGACAAGGTAAGAACCTGTATAGTTGCCAAGAAGAATTTAAATCTAATGTATCTCTCCAATTTCAGCTCGGGAGATATAACGGCTGTAAAAATGCAAGATAGGTCACAAAAATCTACCATCTTTGCGTCAATTTACATGCCATATGAGAGCCCTGACCCACCTGGCCAACACGTAGTGAGACTCGTTGAAGAGATGGGCAGCACCTGCCTCATCATCCTGGGGTGCGATGCCAACGCCCATCACTTCCACTGGGGAAGCAGTGACACGAATGCCCGGGGTGAGTCCGTTTTCGAATTTATACTAAAATATAATATGAGAATATGCAATAGGGGAAATGAAAGTACTTTTAAAAACAGCATCAGGGAGGAAGTTATCGACATAACCCTCATTAATAAAGACGAATCCCATATCACTGACTGGAAGGTATCCGAAGAGTGCTCCTTTTCCGACCACCGGAAGATACTCTTCAAGGTCTCTGTTGAAGGAATTCGGCAACCACCACACAGGAATCCACGGAAGGCCGACTGGTGCAAGTTTACTGAATTAACAACCTCAATGCTGGGGGTTCCTTACTATCCCACAACAGCCGAAGAGGTCGATAATGCAGTGAAACATGTAACAGAGGTTATGGTGGATAGCTACGAGGCCTCCTGCCCACTAACCCACCCTGGCAGGAGAAGCCAACCGGTCTGGTGGTCGAAAGATCTCGCCAATCTAAGAAAGATTAGCAGAAGGCTTTACAATAAAGCCAACAAATCAAAGTTGTCAAGCGATTGGGAGAACTACAAAGTATCTTTCAATAAATACAACAGTGAGATTAAGAAGGCTAAGCGCAAATCCTGGATTTGCTTTAGTGAAACGATTGAAGGAGTAAAGGACGTGGCCAGATTCCGTAGGGTACTATCAAAGGACCCGAAAACCATTGGTAGTATCAAACGGGCCGACGGCACATGGACTAACTCCGGCCTAGAGACTCTTGATCTCCTTGCTAATACTCACTTCCCTAATTGTGTGGATGTATCAGAACACCCTGATGTTCCAAGGATACACGACCACACCACCGTAGATGCGAGTGTTATAGAGGAAATCATTAGTCAACCAAAAATAAAATGGGCCATAAACACATTCAAGCCCTTTAAGTCACCTGGACCAGATAGAATCATACCTGCAATGCTACACAACGCACTGGAGTCACTGATTCCACACCTGGAACTTATTTTTAGGGCTTGTCTATGCTTATCATACATACCGGCTCTTTGGAGGGAAGTAACTGTGGTATACATCCCTAAAGCGGGGAAGTCAAGTCACACACTTCCAAAAGACTACAGGCCAATTAGTCTCTCCTCCTTTTTATTGAAAACTTTAGAAAGGCTGCTGGATCTTGGCATCAGAGCCAAGCTTTCAGCCACAGACCTAAGTTCCGCCCAACATGCCTACCAAAAAGGCAAATCGGTAGAAACAGCGTTAAACGAGGTAGTAGGATATATTGAGAGAAATATGGAGGGCTCGGACTATACGCTAGCTGCATTCCTTGATATAGAGGGTGCCTTTAATAACGTTAGGCTCGAGTCCATACATAAGTCTCTGATAAACCTAGGTGTCTCGTCCACGCTGGTCGATTGGATTGACAATATGCTTAGCAGTCGTATAATCAATTCAAGTATCGGTGGAAGTTCCATCCGGAAGCATGTCACCAGAGGCACACCCCAAGGTGGTGTTATATCACCACTACTGTGGCTTCTGGTGATAAATGAGATACTTAAGGATTTTGATAGGCTGCGTATAAAGACAATCGCATATGCTGATGACGTTGTCATCATGTTTAGCGGGAAGTTTCCGCAGACACTATCAGAACTTATGCAAGGAGCTCTGGTCAAGTTATCAAGATGGGCACTCAACAATGGCCTCGGAGTGAACCCATCAAAGACTGAGCTAGTTTTATTTACAAACAAAAGGAAGGTCAGACCATTTACCCTACCAGTGCTGGACGGAGTTATTCTTGAACTCTCTTCGGAAGCCAAATACCTCGGCATTATCCTAGACCAGCAACTCTCGTGGAAAAGGAATGTCGAGGAGCGCACCAAGAAAGGTCTAATAGCTCTATACTCCTGCAAAAATTCCATTGGCAAGAGCTGGGGTCTGAGACCAACGGTAATCCACTGGATATATACGACCATTGTACGCCCAATTCTTACATATGGCTCTCTGGTATGGTGGAATGCTCTAAATAAGACGACATATTTAAACAAAATGAACAGCGTCCAAAGAGCGGCATCAGTCCTAATAACTGGTGCCATGAGGAGCACTCCACAAGCTGCCCTGAATGTGCTACTGGATCTACATCCGCTAGACCTAGTAGTACAGGAACTGGCAGCAATGAGTGCACTTCGTCTTAAGGAGCTAGGTTCATGGCGCAGTTCCGAACACGGAAGAACAGCAATTCTACGCCGATTCGGACTATCAACGGCCTCGGGGAACATCAGTGATTATATATCACCACAAATGTGCTTCGAGGCAACGAAGGTGCACATACCCCACAGGGATGAATGGACACACAGTAGCCAACCTCTAGACGGTATAGAGATCTATACTGATGGCTCTAAGATGGAAACAGGCACAGGGGCAGGTGTCTACAGCAAATCCCTTGGTCTACGACAATCATACAAGCTGAACGAATATTGTAGTGTCTTCCAAGCCGAAGTTTTTGCGATAAGAAAGGCCGCGGAACTGATAAACAACTTGAGAGGGGAAATAGTTGGACCGGTGACTATCTACGTTGATAGTCAAGCGGCCCTAAAATCACTCAAATCCCAATACATCAAGTCCGCGGCTGTTCTAGACTGCAAACACGCTTTGGAGCCACTAAAATCAACCGTCACCTTGTGTTGGGTCCCAGGGCATTGCAACATCGAAGGTAACGAGGCAGCCGACGAACTGGCACGCTGTGGATCGGAGTCACAAACCATTGAAATCGACTACTCCATCAAGCCACCACTGTGCCATTTCAGGAAAATAATAGAGAAAAAATGTCGAGAGAAATTCTGCCAACAATGGCAAAACACGCCAAACTGCAGCATATCAAGGGCAATCTGGCCAATCCCGTCCAAGTCGAGAACCGCCTCACTGCTCTCAATGAGGAAATCAGACCTCAAACTAGCAGTGGGGATCATCACGGGTCACTGTAGAATAGGATCCATGATGAGCAAATGGGAAGCAGACCACACGGCTGACTACTGCAGGCTATGCAAGGATGAGGAAGAAACAGAAACGATCGAGCACCTTTTATGTCGCTGTCCTATGCTCCTTTCTAGAAGACAACGCACCATGGGTGTGCACACCATCCATGCTCTTACAGCATTCTGCCAAGCAGAGCCGGCGGATCTTTTACACATGGCAAAAGGCCTAAAATGGCTCCAAAGAGCTGAGAACAGGACAAGCGCTATCCCTACATAGTAGCATTGTCAACCACGCCCGAGCTACAAACTACTTCTATTAACAAAACTACAACTTCACTACTTCTATATTTTTAACCTCCATATCTACACTCTCATCCACAATCTCTTTCTACTCCTATAGTTGCATCCGAAATTCACACCCAATCTGCAGACATCGCCTACACACCACTACATCTCACCCGTCATCACCTTCAATACCATCACCACCACACCTGAACTATTGGATTCTACGCCTTTACAATCCACATCACTCGCAAGCTCCGTCTACCCACAGCTACTATCACACATCCACATCTCCCATATACATCACAATCACAACCACAATCCGTTTCAACCTTCAGGATGATCACAATGGACCCCAAGGTCTCCGAGTGGAGTGGCTGCTATCACAGCAGCTACGCATCCTAAAACCTAACCTAACCTAACGGACGAGACGAAGGGAGTTTTTAAAGACGAATCGAAGGCTGTTTTTATAGACCAGCCGAAGGCTTATTAAACTATTAAATCAGCTTAGTTTCTTTCCAACTCACCTTTCACGATCATCACGATCCAAAAATTCCACCAATTCCCAACGATGATCTTTGCGCAATTGCCGCTTAACCTCCTTCCATGTGAAATCGGGATTGCGTACCAAATCCGTTAGCAACGCATTAAAGTGACCAACGGCTTCTTCACGT
Source organism: Musca autumnalis (assembly GCF_047663935.1). Taxonomy (NCBI): domain Eukaryota; kingdom Metazoa; phylum Arthropoda; class Insecta; order Diptera; family Muscidae; genus Musca; species Musca autumnalis. The sequence goes on along the minus strand of NW_027411644.1, from coordinate 56,112,939 downwards.
TTGTGTAATTCACGTTCCTTATCGCGATCACGCAAATGACCGGCTAATGTGCGTTGGACCTCCTTCTCACGTTCCCGTATACTTTGTTCGGCTCTCAGCTGACGATCACGTTCTTTTTGTAGGCGTTCGGCTTCCTCCTCCTCTTCGTGATCAGTGGTGGCAGAGTGTTCTTCCTCCTCGGATTGGTGCTCACCCTCCTCCTGTAAATTAATAAAAGAATAACAGAAAATGTATTATTAAAAATAGTTTTTTTTTGAAATATTGTTAGAGGTACTTACATAATCTTTGTTCCTCTTCTTCTCATCCCTATCCTTATCCTTGTCGGATTTGTCTTTACGGTCCTTATCCTTGTCACGGCTGCTGCGACCACGCTCCTTATCATCGCGATCACCACGATCTTTGGTGCGGCTGCGACTTCTCTCCCGCCTATCCTTATCCCTGCGATCACTCTTACCCGATTTACGTTCACGTTCTCTATCACGTTCACGCTGCTCACGTTCCTTTTCACGTTCTCGCTCCCGCCGCCTCTTCTCCTCCTTCATTATGCGTAGGAAATCATGGAAATACTCCTCACGATACATGGAATTTTCCACAGCACGATAACGGGAATCCATTTCGAATTTCTTTTTAATGTCATGCCAACGACAATGACGATCAATGGAATCACCACGTTCACGCAACATTTCTATGAAATCTTTGCGTATCTATATCACCAACCAACCACAACAATCAAAGCAGCACGAATAAAGAAATAGAAAACGAAAATGAAATGTTAGATTTTTTCAAGGAATTTGCATGTGGGCGGGTTGTGGTTTATATGGTATCCTTAATGACTAGAAAAATCTTATAGACTAACTTAGATTGGTTTTACATATAATAATAATCTTATAGACTAATTATACTTGAGATTTAACGTTCTTTCCTCGGGGCTGAAACAAAATTTTATGGATTAGTGCTGTGGAAAGAGGAGGTCTTAAAAAATTTATATATTTTCTGTTCTAAAACTAGACTGTATGAAATAAATTATATAAGGTATACTAAGTTTAAGAATGTATGTTGTGTGTACGCCTTTGGGAAAAGGTGGGGAACTTTGAATTCTTGTGCAAAAACGGATGGACGGACAAACAGAGACGTACACATGAAGTAGGTATATGAATATAGAAAAACCGGTTTATGTGGGTAAACAATATTTAATAGTGACTTCTTAGGGAGGTCATCTGTAAATAGAAGGGTTTTTAGATGTCTTCTAAAGATCGGGATTCTCTCTTCTATAGAGGATTGATTTAGCTTGAAAAGGACTTTTAACTGTATAGAACGTCTTTAGTATATAGAACACCATTGGAAGGTCTTCTGTATATAAAAGACCTTTAGAAATATAGGAGATCTTTAGAAGTTTTTCTGTATATAAGAGAGCTTTAGAGTGGTTTCTGTATATAGGAGACCTTTAGAAGGTCTTCTATATATAGGAGACCTTTAAAATGTCCTCTATATATAGAAGACATTTAAAAGGTCTTATGTATATAGAAGACCTTTAAAAGGTCTTGTGTATATAGAAGACCTTTAGAAGGTCTTATGTATATAGAAGACTTTTAGAAGGTCTTCTGTATATTAGGTGAACTTTGGAAAGTCTTCTGCATATAGGAGGCCTTTAGAAGGTCTTCTGTATATAGGAGACCTTTAGAAGGTGTACTGTATATTAGGAGACCTTTAGAAGGTCTTCTGTGTATTAGGAGACCTTTCAAAGGTCTTTGTATATAGGAGACTTTCAGATGGTCTTCTGTATATAGGAGACCTTTAGAAGGTTTTCTGTATATTAGGAGATCTTTCGAAGGTCTTTATATAGGAGATCTTTAGAAGGTGATCAGTATACAGGAGACCTTTAGAAGGTGATCAGTATACAGGAGACCTTTAGAAGGTCTTCTGTATATAGGAAATCTTTAAAAAGGTCTCCTGCAAATGGGAAACCTTTAGAAGGTCTTCTGTATATAGAAGATCTTTAGAAGGTCTTCTGTACATATATAGGAGGCCTTTAGAAGGTTTTCTGTATTTAAGAGACCTTTAGAAAGCCTTCTGTATATTAGGAGACCTTTCGAAGGTCTTTATATAGGAGATCTTTAGAAGGTCTTCAGTTTATAGGAGACCTTCAGAAGGTCCTCAGTATACAGGAGACCTTTAGATGGTCTTCTGTATATAGGAAATCTTTAAAAGGGTCTTCTGCAAATAGGAGACCTTTAGAAGGTCTTCTGTATATAGGAGACCATTAGAAGGTCTTCTGAACATAGAAGACCTTCAGGTCATCAGCACATAGAAGACCTTTAAAAGGTCTTATGTACATAGAAGTAAGGCCTTCTTAAGGTTTCCTATATACAGAACAATTTTTAAAGGTTTTCCAAGTACAGAAGAAAACGATCTTTCCATCTAAAAAAGACTATATATTCCAATAAAATATTCCAAAACTTTTAAAATTTCAATTTCTTATTATGAACTTATTAAATATTGTTTACACCACATACATACATCCAAATGCTGAAAAGATAAATTTAGTATTAAAATAAAAACAAAAAAATCAAAATAGGAAAAAAATCAAAACATAAATAAGTATTATGTTTTCATACTGTTTTAAACAAAAGTGGAATGATGTTCTCACACATCCAACAGCAAATGTCTGTCTGGTTTGAGATGATCGGGGTGGTGGTATCGCCTGCACAACAAATCACACGCAAGTAAGTAAAGATGAGTTGGGGAAATTACGTTTGTTAACTCTCTTATTGACAGGATACAAAAGTAGATATTTTTTGCAGCAGCACAAACAGCAAGCAAGCAACCAATATATCCATCCATCCATCGGACCATCCATGGGCCTAACAGAAGGATGCAAAAAGGCACCAACGATAAAAGTCAGCAAATTTGGTATATTTTGGACGTAATTTTTTTTTTTTTTAATGATTTGATTTTTATTTGTTCAACATTCAACTGATTCTGTTAGAAAAGGGATGTTTTGTTTTTTGTTTGGATAACTCACCACACAAAGGTTGTGGAAAAATATTATGTATGTTTGTAAGCTAGCTTTGTTCTCAAATGCAGGCCAATTAACTCGTGCACATTCATTCGTCCATTTCAATGGGGGGAGCAAGTGATCCGTAATCCTACAGCATTTACACGCCCCTCAGAGACTCCCACACACCTTCATACGGGGGTTGAGATGTAAGCTTGGTTGTCATTGATCTCTTTAGTTGAGGTTGTTTAATGATTGTGAATTATTTTCGTTCGGTTTGTTGGAAAATGTTTGGGTAACAAAAAAAGGTTTTTTGCTAAACAATATTTTTTGAACAAATTTGCTAATATCAAGCGATTAAGACGCACTTACTCTACTCCTGCTGTTCTAGGTTCTCAATATACCTTCATCATCTTCCATTCTCCCTTCTCACATAATAAATTTTTGCAACCACCATCTGAATATTTGAGGGTATCTCTAGCATTTTTATCCATAAATAAATGTTTTTTCGATAAAAACACAAAAATTACAACACACACATTAACAGACTGCGTTAGCTTTGCAGTAGTAGAAGTAGTAAAAACTGTATGCTGAAATCTTTTAAAATGTTTGATTTTATGTGATTTTTTTCATGTTAGGACAAGGAGTGCTATGAGACTTTATAAGATAACAGGTTTATATGGATAATATTAATACATAAGTAAGTAATGCTAAGAATATATATAATAAATAAGTTTACAAAATTTCACCATAAAAAACAAGAAGCATATCAACCAACAGGTATGGATGGATAATTTGAATTTTCGTTCGGTTATCTATTTTTTTCGTTTTTTGGAAAGGAAGAGATAACCTCTTTTGAAACATTCAAATTTCAATCTTTCAAAGGTAAAGGTAAGGACAAAAACATGTGATTTACATACCTGTTCTTTCTTCATTTGTTTGTCCTCTTTCTCACGACGCCTTACATCCAAGAGGAATTCATTGAAAAGACTCTCGCGTTCACGTGGTTTCTCAATGGCCTTGTATCGCTCATCTTTGCCATAGCGTTGGCAAAAATCACTAAATGACGATCTGAAATGTAAAAATATTGATAAAATTAAGGCAATTTACGAATGCTAATATAAGCTGTATATAGGAGAAGTAAGAACAAATCATATGAGCTACTCACTTTCCATGTAGTTTACATTCTTCCAAAAGATTGCGGAATTCTTCACGTTTCTGTCTCATTTTATTGCGTTTTTCCTTGCGTTCCTCTTCAGCACGATCTTTGACATATTTCTCAAATACCTGCTTACGTTCCTTGGATGTTAGCAGCAAATATCTAGGATCAAAGACGATTTTATGCAATTCCTTTTCCCATGTGCTAAAGGCAGATACCTAAAATGTAATGTTTGGCAAAAATTACATGTATGTAAATATTTTTTTTACAAATCAGTTGAAAATAATTCCAAAACAAATACTCACATCTTTTTCCCTTAACATTTCTTTGAATTGTTTAACTCTGGTTTCCAAGGGTACCAAGGCTCTTTCCTTGGCAGCTCTTACTTCAGCCTCAGCAGCAGCTTCGCTGGCATCGGCCTTTTTCGTTTTGTCTGAAAACATAACCATTAACATTGTTAAAAATAGTTGTTCATCTTAAGAAAAAAAAAACAAACTAAACACTTACTTATACGTAATTTTTTGGTGGGTACTTCTTCAACATCCGAATCGGATTCAGTTTTAATTTTTATAATACCATCATCTTCCTCTTCTTGTTGATTATCCACAGCGACATGGTGGATTTTTGCCAAATTATTGTTGACACTCGCCGCATGATTTGGTGCTTCCCTTTCTCTTTCTTCTTCGTGTTCTTCCTTGGCTGCATTTGTTTTGTTGGCATTGACCAAACTTTTTAACTGTTCCGGTGGATTGTTAATTGCCTTATCGACTTCTTCCCTTTCCAACAACTCTTCGGGTCTTTCCCATACTGAGGTTCGCGTTGAGGGATTGTAGAAGAAGACACGAGCATCACCAGTCCAAACAACACACCATGGTGTTCCCGGTATTGGCGTACTAGATATGGGTCTACTTTTATCAACAGGCTTTGCTGTAGCATTGGCTTTCTTTTGTTCTTCTTCGGCTTTTTTACGTTTCTCTTCGGCATATTTTTTAGCCTCTTTTTCAAGTGTCGCTGTTTGGGAAACTTTTGCATTTTCGGCCGCTTTGGCTGCAGAATGATCAGCAAAGGCGGCAGCAGCGGCGGCGGCTGCATGATTTGCTGGTTGCATATGCATTAGAGGTATCAAGTGCGGTGGTATACCTGGGATCAATGCGGGATTGTGAACGGGTGGTGGGGCAGCAACTTGTGGCGCACCATGGGCAGCCATGCGTGCCGCTTCCATGTCACGTAGTGCCTGAGGCTTTTCCCAAACACTTTCTCCCCGACCAGCATGATAATAGTATGGCCTACCATCGGGAGCTCTATGCTCTGACCATTCGGCTGCTCGCGCTATAACGGCTGGATCAATGACTCCAGGTTTAATGATGAGATTTTTGGCAGGTTTGTCTTGTGGCGGAACTTGATGCATATGATTCCAAGGCATACCCCAAGGAGCGGCAGGACCACCTGCTCCGGGAAATCCAGCTGCATATCCTGGTGGAGGCATTCCAAAGGGAGGATGTTGGCCAAAATTTGGTGGATGAACACCTGGCGGAAAGAATGGTGGTGGTTGTTGATGCATGCCAGGTGGAGGTTGTGTTACTTGTGGATGGCCAGGCATGCCAGCTGCAGCGACATTTGGTGGAGGTTGTGACATTGCTTGATGTGGTGGTGCATGTTGCTGGGGTGCCGCTTGTTGTTGAGTGTTTGGAGGTGGTTGCGATAGCAACCCAGGAGGAGGTTGTGATGTTAAAACACTGGTTGTTACTGGTGGTTTATCGACAACTGTCGGTGTTTCTGTTTTCTCCTTATTCTCAATACCATTTGGCTGATTTTGATTTGGTTGTTGTTGCTGCTGCTGTTGTTGTTGCTGCATCATTTGTTGTTTTTTATTCATTTCTTCAATTTCAGCTTGGGTCATTACTTTTATATTTGGTCCCTCCGGTTTGGTCCAAGTAGTTTCCCTTGTCAAGGCATGATAATAATATGATTTACCATCTTCTGTTTTTGTCTCTACCCACAATTCCAATTGCGGTGGTGCTCCTCCCTGTGGTGGACCACTGGGGGCATTATTCCAATTTGGATCGAAAGGGCGGTTACCAAAATTACCGCCACCACCTCTACCCCCACCCCTAGGAAAATGCATAGTTACACTACCTCCCCTACCAGCAGCGCCACCACCACGAAAACTTGGTGGTGCTGTCATTATGGGTGTCTTTTGGGGTTGAGCATGTATCCTAAACAGATAATAGGATGATTTTGTAAACAAATATAGAGCTTTTGCAAAATAATTTTCACACTTACCATTCTTTTTCATTTTTCTCTGATGCCTCAGCAGCATTTTCTTGGTTCTGTGTTACACCTTGCCCAGCAGTCATGCCAACGCCATTTACAGTTGTGATTTGCTGATTATCGTTGTTTTCTTGCACTTCATTTTTACCACTAACATCTTCATTGGAATTTATTTCGGCCATTGGCTCCATGCTACAGTTTTAAACTATATTTTTTTATATTTTTGCTTGTATTTCTTGAATTTTTCCCTAAAGAATAAACTTTTTTATTTTTTCACGAGTGAGCTTGCTTCTTCTGTATACTTAGCTAGAGATCTGTAGATCGATGTATAGAGGGTAACTGAATAAAAGTAGAGTTGTATAGTTCATGAACGAACTAGTTCAACTGAACAATTCATTGAAGCAGCGTATGAAGAGCGCCGACCGAAAGATCCACGAACGAACGTAATTTGTACAAACTTTTACATAATGCTGTCTGATAACAAACTTGTTCAATAAAAGAGAAATGAGAAGTAGTTGCAAGAACTTGCAAATACTTTTTACTTGCGAAGTTATCGAACAGGCCTATAGAGAAATTTCAATGCATCAAATGGTATGTTCCAGAACTGCAAGAGTCTACTAATTTTTACTATTTTTTCGATAACATAAAGGAAAAAGTTTTATCGTAGTAAAAATTAGTAGCTTCTTGCATGTTCTGGAACTGATATAAAGTGATATGGCAATGCACTGTACAACAAAAAGAAAACAGCAGAAAACGAATAAAAAATGAAATTGTGTGGTGAAGAAGGAATTACATATGGGCGAAAAAAAGTGACAGATGGGCTGACTTCCGCATCGTCAGTTGCTTTACAAATGACAAATTATATATCATGTATTATGTTTCTTTACAACTACGAAGCTACGTGTTTCTAAACGTCAAAAACAGATATTTTTAATGCAGATAAAACGCAAACAAGCATCACTTTGTTTTCTGATACATTCGCATGTGATTTCAGGCCAGAACAGAATCAATCGTCGCTTTTCATATGTGTTGTCACTTTGCGTATACATTTTGTATATAAAAAGTGACAACCCATATGTAAAATACATATCGTGTAAAGTACCTATAAAGGAGATCGCAGGTGGATTTGCAAAGAGGCTCTGACATTCCTTTATAATTTGACATTTGGGGAAGCAAGCAAAGCAAGCGACGATTGATTCTGTTCTGGCCTTTAGGGATACGTATTAAGCGCTCGAACATACGGTGCGTTGTGCGTCGCGGATTAAAGCACTCGGCACATACGATCCTTTTAGTGACACGTTGGGACACGCGTTGTCCCAAAAAAAAGTTAAATTATGTTTAACTTTAATGCGCCAGCCACATTGTTGTTTTTCAAAAAACTTGGCATCACTTACACTTTTTTCATGTGGTTGTTGTAGCGCGACGCTCAACGCACCCTATGTGCCGAGCGCTTAAGTCGAGCGTATACTTTTTGTAAGTTGAACAAACTCAACTTTGACAGAACCATGGCGAAACATTATTGTGCCATGGACAGAAGGTTATTGTTTGTATGTGTGTGTGTTTTGTATTTTAGAAACAAAAGCCCAACAAAACATGAAATACAATTCATTGCAAAGGAAAATTATTTGTTTTACGAATGAAAACATTTAAGTAATGCTAAGTTTATATTTACGAAATCCTCTCGATTTCTACTGTCAGTTTCATAGCTCAAACGTCAAATGAAATCTCATCTGGATTTCATTTGAAGTTTAACCTATGGATTTGACAGTTGAAATCGAGTGGATTTCATAAATGTAAACCAAGCATAAGTTTCGGTCGCGGATTTTGTGTTTTAAATGTGATTTGGGACTCAACTTATTTGGGTAAACGGACGCTCAGAGAGCGTTGTTGTGGTAGAAAGGTGAAATATTTGTGTGCGTCCCGTCGTTATTTAGGTTTAGCAGTTCCCAAGCAAAAGGCGACTTTTCGATTTTTGGTTAAAACTTAAAATCGATCTTTTGATTCTTAAGTGGGGTACACACGATCAGTTTTGCTCAAATAATCGGTAGTATAGCCGTTCATTTTTGTCAGTCATCAGGCAACCACAAAATATTTTGTGGTTGCTGGACAGTTTGACATTTATCTATATTTACAAAAAATTGACAGTCAAAACAGATCGTGTGTACCCCGCTTTACTCAGAACTCAAAAATCGATCTTTCGATTCTTACTTAGAACTCACTTAAGCCCTAAACACGTCCAACGTTTGAGTAAAGTTTTGTGCCATTTCTCGTAGATGAATAAAGGAAAAAGTGCTGCCAAGTATTCTTCTACCAGAAATGACACCAAACTTTACTCAAACGTTGGATGTGTTTACAGTTTTAAGGCCGCTGCACATACGGCGCGTTAAGCGTTACGTTACAACAACCACATGAAAACTTCAAGAACAAACTTGGCATCACTTACACATTTTCATGTGGTTGTTGTTTTCAACGCGCAACGCGTCGCACAACGGACCGTATGTATTTCGCCCATTAAAGCTGAAAGCACATCCAACGTTTGAGTAAAGTTTTGTGTCATTTCTGGTAGATGAATAAAAGACAAAGTGCTGCCAAGTTTCAATTTTTCTTTATTCTTCTACCAGAAATGACTCTAAACTTTACTCAACAGTTGGATGTGTTTCCAGCTTTAAGTTGCAACGGCAGAGACAAAACTCACTGGATGTCTACATTCATGATCGAGCTGACATACTTCCTGGCCCAAAAAGCTTTAAACCCCCTTTTTGGCACAAAATAAAAATGACTGAGAAGCACGATAACTTTTGAATCGAGTATCCAATTTAGCTGAAATCGTTATTGGTCTGTTCCTTTACTTTTAAAAATGGTAAAACCGGCAAAAGTAGTAAAATTTGTAAACTGCTCCCATATGAATTGTATGTTGTCTAAAGTAAAGTAACGCTTTTCGAGTAAAAAGCTTATAATTCTTCCAAATGTGCGTACATGGGGTGACCAAAATGCTTGGGGCGTGAAGTGAGAGGTGAAGTGTGTCTTAGACCATACCCGTTTACTTCTCTCAGGGATGAGAATTCGATTGACTGAAGAAAATGTTGGCGGTTATTCTGAACAAAAATGGTCTGTTCCAGAACTGCAAGAATCTACGAATTTTTACTATTTTCTTCGATAACATAAAGGGAAATATGTTATCGTAGTAAAAAATAGTAGCTTCTTGCAGGTTCTGGAACAGAGCGACAATTCCCCGTAAATTTTGGGGTCGATCATCGATAACAATTATCGTTGAGTGGCGTTGCCAGTTGTCAAAATTGATCCACGTATGGCAACTCTCAACTGAAGTTGCGAATCTCAGTTGACGAAGCGGCTGTTTTTCAGCAACCACCAATTTTCAGTTGCAGTGAACATTTTCGAAGAAACAAGAAGTAAAATAGAAGGAAAAAATAAACATTTTGTTAACAATTATTGATTCTTTGCATCATTAATTAATTTTGTGTATCAATATGGTAAAAATAACGACAAAGCAGCAGTTCGAAATATTAATTGATAAACTGAGTGAAAATCCAAACTTAGCCCGAGGAGTTCGGGAAGCGTGGAGGTCCATTTCGGGCAGTTTAAACAGCCATGAACCTCCAACACGAACACCTGAAGAGTGGCAGAGTCTGGATTCACTTTAAAGCAAAGTTGAAAAAGAAAACGCCTCAAAATAAAATAAACTTCAACGACACTGGTGGTGGTTCATCGCAATAAGTGAATTTATCGCCTTTGGAGCGGACAGCAGCAAATCTTTTGCAAATGAATTTGGTGACAAATACAGTAGGTTCAGTATAAGTACAAATGACGAACATCCTCAATCTATATAGCCAACTACACCAGGGAATTTCGTTTTTGAATAAAAATGGTTTTTATTTTGCCTTTTTTCCTCCTCTGTCAACTTCGAAACGATCCAATTTTGGCATAATTTGTCCTCTTTCAAATGGACAACTTCCTTCAATACTCTCGACAATGTAGATTGAGCCATGCAATTGTTGAAATCATTGCCATGGGACTTTTGGAAACTTCCGTCCTCCAAGAAACGCAACGCTGCGCACTCTTTTAAAAGTGGGGGTATTGCTGTTGATCTGTAACTTACTTTGAAGTCATCCTTTAACGTTTCCACAACGTAAACTACGGCATCCTTTGGCAATCGAAAATACGCCTTAAACCTGAAATAATTTACTGATTGTACAGATCTTTCCACATGATCATCAGCTTACAGTGCAGATGGCAATTCCAATGGATTCGACTTGTCCCTCAAATTTCTTCTAATAGATGCAATGTCCTGTACATTTTCTTCATCATCAAAAAATAATTCCACCGAACTTATCATTTTTTGGGACAGCAAATAAAACTTGACGATCCGAAGATTCAGTGGACAGGTTATATTCCAATCTTGGTTTGTTTTCCAAATTTGCTCGACAGCCAAAATATTAAAATATTGTCCAGAATACACAAGAGTTATCCAAAGCGCAATTATTTTTAAAATGTTTTTTTTTTTTTTTTTTTTTTTTGGCGAATAGAGTTCATAAGTTTAAAAAAACACTGATCGATAACATGTTTATCGACCACCCAGTTGAGTTGACATTAATGGTACAACATTTCGTCTCAGTCGCGCTGACAACGCAACTCAAGTTTAGTGGCAATACAAGATAGACCTATTTGCCTTTCCGTCGTTTAAACTAAAAGGAGAAAGTGAAGAATAGCCCGTGTTAAGAACATAAGAAAGGGGTTTTTTAGAAAATAATAAGAAATATTATTTATTATAACAAAAGTAAATACAAATAACGCATTTGTCAATTGCGACAGCTTCGTTCTGTGCCAACAAACAACAATTGTAATGCCCTTTAACATAAATCATGGCTTTTTCGATTGTATAACAAGTGGCAAAGATTTGACCATAAATTCCCGGAAAACTTTTAAAGTAAATTCACTAATGCCTTTGGTTGTATTGTGGTTGAGTTGTATTGGGTCTTGAACGACCATAGGTTTGCTTGAGGCAAGTTCCAAATCTTTGGCATTGGCAACAAACTTCATATACCTAGAATAAAGTGAAAAGTAACGATTAATGTGTATTATAAATGAAAACGTTTGCAACCAACCTTTCTGGCATACAATTATTCAGCTCACTTTTAGCAACAACTTCACCTTTGTATGGACAAATGATGTGATTGGCATAATCAAATTGTATGTAATATTTGAAGAATCCTTCAACTAGTTGAAACAATATTTCGGGAGCAAGAAATTTTATTTTTAAATCTTGAAGATTAGGGGAAACAAAGGTGCCACACCAAGCTGCAAAGATATATATTTTATTAACAACTAGGTTTTCTGTAGATATCATCGGGCATACTTACGTCCCACCATGAGTGCTGTTGATGTGTCAACACTGTCAAATAATTTCGAAAAAGCTGGTAAATAGTTTAGAGTTTGTAAATAAAATACAGCCATCAAAATCAAGGTGTACGTATTGAATTCATTTTTCATTCCTATTAGGTTTAGCCACTTTTTAATATAAATACAAAAAACACGAACTGTAAGGAAAATAACAACACTGTAGAATAACATATGAGCAATTATTTATTTCCATTACTCACCAGTTGGTTGCAAACCATAAATGTATTCCATAAGTTTGGTATTTATGTGACCTAAACTATTGGAGAAATTTATGTCACATTCAATGCTCGTGGATGCATGTAGAACTTTTAAGATCGGAACTCGAGCACCTTTCACAGCCACTACACTTTTCCATGATTTTTTGTGATTTTTAAGAGCTTTGTCTACTCTATTCAGTTTTGCTAAAGTTGAATCCGTGGCACGATTTTGATAGGTTTTAAATGTGTCACCAATATCTATGAACAAGTCTAGATCCGAATCACGTGTACCAATTCCTGACATTCGGGAACCGAATTTATAGATTCTTATTGATTCATTGGGGAACATTGGCTTCAACAATTCCAATAGATCATTTTCAATCTCTTTGTATTCGGGTATACACTTCAGTTTATCGCCAATTTGTACAGCGACACTAAGCTGTTCAAACGAGCTAATTGCGTCCATGGAGAGGAATAAACGGGCCTCTGGAGTAAAAAGAAATAAAAATCGCATGTTATATATAAACGAACCCACTTACTCTTCTTCAAGACTACAGCTTGTGCCAAACGTTTTTGCTTAATTTTTTCTTTTTGCTCTTTACGTTCTGCCTTCTTCTCTTTGCGTTGTTCAATGGTCAATGGTTTCTTTGTAATTTTTTTGCTACAATCATCGGACAAATGTAATACAACATTGCTTGGTTTTGCTCCTAAATCCGATCGACAGGCTTTACATCTGAAGGATCGTTGTATAAAATTGATTCTTTCAGCATCAATAAATTGTGTATTCTCTGTTTGCACAACTTCAGTGTTCGCCTTTTCCAGGAAATCATTAATTGTGGCCATAACATTTTCAAAAGCCTCCGCTAATTGGGCATCGAGAATGCAAAGTTCCGGATTGTTACTTATCTTGTTGATAGTATTGACAAATACCTTTGCCTCAACTGTTAATGGATGCATCTGCGAAAAAGATACAAATTTGAGATTATTAATAACAACTAAAAATGCAAACATCAGCATGTCAACAAATGGCGTTTGTGTGAAGATATCCTAATATGTATTTCAATACAATCTTACACAAGTTATTTTAAACAACCGGGAATGGTTGGTGCTAGTTTTGACGATGTAGTCAAATGACAGGAAAGCATCCAAAAAACATAACCGAGGGGAGTAATAATATAATTGTTCCACAAACATCCCACAACTCATATCTATGATGCACTCCGATCCGATTCATATTAGTACAACGATATGCACCTATTTTGAAAATTATTAACAGTTATATTCTTTTTTCTTGGAAAGCTATCCACATTTTTACTTGTAAGAAGCCAAGAATTTTGAAAAGACCATGCAACATTTTGAAGTAATGCCGTCTTAAGAACTCTGAATGATCACAAAATTACTTACATAGTTTAGTACTTCCCCCATATTGAAGCAGATCCGGTATTATACGAATATTTTCCGACAAAAATTAATTTTTCTTGGCCTGTTGCTTTTTGCCTAGCTCGGGATTTCTTTCTCTTTGTTTAATTAGAGATCTATAAATTGTTTTCAAAAAGGTGTCTAAAATTTGATTATGTTTGAACAAGGGATCTATAAATTGTTTTGTTGATTGATCCGACAACACTTCACTTGCCAATAAGTCGATCGGTTAAGGGGAGAACACAATGGATTTTTGCTGCTTATTTTTTCGGCCCCGCTTCAAAGCGGGAAAGTGAAATTGGTCTATTTTCAATAGGACAGACCACAACGAAGCGAGGCTTCAGGCCACAAAGATGAATATTGTTGAACTTTTGAACTCCTCGCCTGGCTTCATTTTTGACATTTCGTTTCGACATTCAATTTAGCTTTGTTCCTTTACTTTTTTAATGGTAAGAGTGGTAAAAGGGAAAAGTGTCAAAATTGCTCTCTCATGATCATTTTTACCAGAAAAGTAAAGGAACGGAAAAATGGTAGATATGGCAGCAATGTCAAAAAGAAACATAAAAAAACAATTTTCGTCTTTTATTTCTCAGTTTTTAATTTAGTTTTGTCAGGGTTCGACTTTTTCTTCTGTTTTTTTTTCGTCGATTATCTTCTTCATTGTGAAATAATCGACAAACAAAAGTCGAAAAATCAATTCTGCCATTTTTTACCTGCAGAAATTTGTCTGGTATCCTGTGGTAGAAGAGAAAGCCATTTTCGCTCTCTCTCCCCTCTCACTCTCTTAAAAATTGCTACCTGTTTTGCCACTTTTCGGGGTTAAGGAACGCTTTGCAGGTTAAAAATGGTAACAAATGGTAAAAATGCTAACCTCAGGTAAGTAAAGGAACACAGCTTTTGATATAAACACGTGTTCAATCTGAAAAATAGAATTTGGCTGTAATTTTTATGTTCGGTACTATTTATTTACGAACAATTCATATTAAAAAACTTAGTTTTATTTGATATATTGAAAAAAATATGTTTATAGCGCCCATGAATTTTACGCTTCGATGTGTGATACCAAGAAATAAGCGGCCTAGTGAAGAAATAAGAGCTGACTGTGTTCTCACCTTTAAAGGCCTCGGCACATACGGCGCGTTGAGTTTTGCGATGCGTTACGCGCTGATATGTCACACGCGTTAGATTTTGCTAACGCACATGAGACGCGCCACCAACACACCACTAAAAAACATATGTTTTCTGAATGCAATAGTATGTGTATGTGTGCCGCGCTCACAATTAGAAATTTGTTTGAAAACAAAATCTGGAAAATTATTTATCTTGATGGATATTTTAACAATACGCTATTATGCAAATATTGCCTACGGGTTATATGAGGCTTTGAAATGTTTACCAAGACCAAGAAGGTTTTGGGTGAGGCCTCTCTTTGAACGTAGGGATGAGGACGGCTTCTTTGCTCTGGACTTCGAAAGACTATATAATACTGACTTGGAACAATTCCAACTTTTGGTAAGAATGACGCCCGCAGTATTTGATGTCCTCTTCCATATATTGGAATCTGAATTAACCAAAAATTCAAATAGACCCACAATTTCTGCAAAGTGTCGTTTGTTTTTAACGCTAATGTAAGTTAGTAAAATAATTTTAGTGTTTTTAGGATAACTATATGTACTTACTTTTCCAGATATCTGGCAAATGGGGATAGTGTAAGCTATTTATCCGTGACATTCAAGATTGGAGCCTCAACAGTGAGATATATTATAAAAGATACGTGCCAAAAGATTTGGGAAAAACTCTCGACTCAGTACCTAGAAACTCCATTGACAGCAGACTGGTCGAAAATGGCGGAAAGGTTTGAAGAAGTATGGAATTTTCCACATTGTGTAGGAGCCATTGATGGAAAACATGTATATATAAAATCCCCACACAATTCAGGATCAATGTACTACAATTATAAAGGTATTTGCCTAAATCCAAACTTGGAAGAAGAAACTAACTTTTATTTTTTTGTTAAGGTACATATTCCATAGTTTTAATGGCGGTTTGCGACGCAGACTACAGGTTTACAGTTGTGGATATAGGGGCATATGGATCACAAAGTGATGGTGGCGTGCTAAGAAACTCTGAGTTTGGAAAATGTCTTCTAAACAACGAGCTAAATCTACCCCCAGATGCTCCAATAGAAGTCGATGGGGAAAATGTGCCCTATTTTCTCGTGGGAGATGCAGCTTTTCCGCTAAGAAACAATCTAATGCGTCCCTATCCAGGAATACTTCTCCCTGCAGACAGAGAAATGTACAATATGAGACTTTCCAGAGCAAGGAGGACTATCGAGAATGCCTTTGGGATATTAACGGCTAGGTGGAGGATATTACTTGGTCCATTATATGTTAGCCCACATGTTGCTGAAAATATTGTGAAAGCAACTATTGTCCTTCACAACTTTCTGAAGGATAATGATGAGAAGTACTGCCCTAAGAACTTTGCGGGCGATAAGGACGGTAGAAAGGGTTTGTGGAGAGACGAGATAAAAAACCAGAAAAATCTAACAAAACTTAAAAAAAATAATTCTAATAATGCTTCGAAAAGAGCATTTGAAATAAGAGATATACTGAAAGGCTACATATCTAGGAATACGTATCCTTAATACGGGATATTCACAAACCTATGATCTCTACTTTTTATTTTATTTATTTAATATCACAGTAAAAAAGTAAAGTAAAACATTCTTTAAATATGCCAAGCAATAAGTACCAAATTTCATTCTGTTTGACTTAGGTCCTTCTTGTATACAATATATGTATGTATATAGATTTCTTTTAATCGAAATGAAACAATTTTAATATGAATTCAAAATATTTATTTCAAATAAAATGGAAAAATTATTTACTCTAAGGGCCACTATTATGTCTTCTTTTACTTTTGGATGGATTTTAAAACGCAAAATGAACCAATTTGCAGTCATCACAAATATATTTTACACATTAAAGTTAATGACAAGAATGTCCTCCATGAAATTTAACGATCACATTTACCTTTAAATAACCGGAACTCTATAAATCTGTTCGGAAAATCCAAACGTTAACAAAAGAAGACATATAGTAATGGGGGTAGGTAAGACTAGAAACACTTATGACGATATACATTTTTTATAAAGTTCAATACATGATATGTATTTAAATAAAAGGTAAAACAAACAGAAAATCGACCAATTCTAGTAAAAAAAAAATCATTGCTCAAATTTGTCTGTTTTTAGGAGGGGATGATGGTGTCCTAAAAACTGACAATTGGAATAATGTATTATTGGTTTACTTAGGTTTTAGAGAAACAGTCATCTAGGCAATAAATATTTACTTAAAAGATATAAAAAGTAACTTAAAAAAACATTATATATAGTCAGTCCATAAGTATATAAAAGGTACAAGTTCAATTCAAATGATATGTTTTATACTAAGTCTATTAAATATATAAAATATTTACTCTTTCTGCAACAAGATTTATTATTTCAACTTCTATTAGCCTTCTAGATTTGTCATCCATCGTTTTTAACATGGAATCAATATACTTATAAAATCCATTATTTGTTAATTCTCCTTCCATGTTCACTTTGACTGCGCTATTAAGGTTTCCCATTACTTCGCAAAATTTCTCGTGGGCTTCATCGGTTTTACGCTTCTTATTTTTTGGAAGATCAGTAGGAGAGGTTTCTGGAGTTGCCTGCGGCAACACTTCAAATGAAGTTTCATAAGAACTTTCAAAGTCCTCTGTTAAATACTCTTCTCCTTGATAGGAATCGAAATTGCTTGTTGTTCTAGAAATACATATAAAAATATTACATTTCAAAAATATAGAAAACATTGTAAATACTTGCATTTAGGTAGTAAAAAATCATTTAATAATTCATATACAAAGGATTTGGGAAGGATATAGTCGACGATGCCGACTACGTTGACATTGAACTGAAGTTAACATATCCATTATTTAATTTATTTCAATTCAGGTTAGGTTCAAATCATGGCAGAACTACTAGGTAGTGCATTACACCAGCTGATCGAATATGAAAAGTCAAATCCCTTTATAAAAAAATATTTTTGTTGTAATTTCCCCAACAACATAAAGAAAGTTTTGACATAACATATTCAAAATTTTACGATGCCATACCTGGGTAATTGTGCCATGGTTCAAATGCAAACATTCAAAATTGTAACCTTTACCTCTCCTGTGTTCAACCCCCCTCCAGAATTGAGATCGTAACGTATGCGTACGTACGATTGTACGATCTTGATATCATTTGTGAAATGCTGAATTCCTATTTGACTGATCTTACCATCTTTTTCCACGCGCGGAATATGCAAATACCCACCACTAACCACATGGACGACAGAGGTGAGAACAGAGTTGAATGTCACGGTCGATGATAGCAGAATTCCGACCACAAACTATCCCAATATTCTAGGGGTCACATCCGACAGCATGTTCCCGTCGTCCGTGCATAACACGACTATCTGTGACAAGCCAACGATACAAGAGAGAATCCCTAGATCACAATGGAAAAATATTCAAAGCTGTCACAACTACAACAGGGTGCCTCCTCATGTCTGCCCTGGACCATCTACATAGGGAGACAAAGATTCTTCCTGTATACAACGAAAGCATACCATTGTGATGGTCGGGCGTTACCGTGAAAGCCATCCTAATCACCGCATGGTTGATAAAACACGCTACGTTTGGCTCAATTACGATCTGGATGGTGCAGACGTCTTAGTATTGGATTGCTGACACCGTACAAAACATCTGCTCAGCATGCGGAAGATGCCCGCGCGTTACTCTCCACCTTTTCAACTGCCTTACCAAACCTACTCAACTATCACCTGTGGAATTGAGTCACAACTCATCATTGTTTTCAAAATTTCACATCTGAGGAATGTTGGGAAATGGATTCAAAAACCTCCTACATACACATGTATTCAATTTTGGACATCAGATAAATTCTCCAATTGTTTTAAAACTGTTTCCAGCAGTTTTTCTCCAATATGATAATGGATTGTGAATGTAATAAATTGTAACGATCCTCTTTGGTATAATAATCATTCTTCCATATTGTATTTCATTAATTGGCCTATTGGCTTTGTAATACATGTTAAATTGAATAAATAAATAGTACAGATACAGGGCAAAAAATTGACGGGACTTCTCAATTACAATTTGTAAGTTCCGAAATATCACCCACAGGTAACTGCTAAAGCTGCAGCTTTTCTCACAATGGTAGCAACTTCAATGGGTGAAAGTGTTAGATCATCAACAAATTTCATTAAGGCATACATAAACTCTTTTGTTTGACGTGTAACATCGTCTGGTACCATGCTAGAAAACGTAAACTTTTTGGGAAAGGGGGCATTTTCCAATTGTTCTGAATGGAAGAGAAAACGTTCAATTATTGCTTCAAATTCTTAAATGTTTTCTACAACCATGAGCAGAGTTTTTCCTTGTCGAGCATGTCACGGAAAACATGGACCAAACGTTGTAGAATTGGGAACATTCCAACATTTTTTAAATATACATCCAAGTCCATATTTACATTAGGCAATTTTCCTTGCGGCAATTGTCATTTTGTCGGCGTGAGAGGGTGTTGAGAGGCAAAGGGTTAACATATACCACACATCTCAAACTGACAATTGCCGCAAGGAAAATTACCTACTATCGCTTCAGTTACACATGCCAGTGAATTGGTGCCAATTGAGTTCATGTATTATACTCGAAAATGCCGAAAAAGTGTTCGACTGGCATGCAGTTTTCTTGTGTGTTTACACATGCCAGTGCAAGTTCAATTTCAAAATTATTTTAAGCCGCATTAACACACAAAAGTGCATTATATTTCAGATTTAAAACACAATTCACAACATATTTCATTACTTTTTATTTTATTTCGCTTTAAAAAGATTGTTTTCAATCATAAACATAATGAATCTGGTATTGCCGCCTTTTCAATATTGTATAATCCCAGAGGGGAAATTATTTGTCAACATATATTTTCATAAAAAACATCAAAATTATGTCTTTATTTACCACTAATATATTTATAATATATTTATTATTATTTGTGTTTCCTAATCTTTTTGAAAATATGCATTAAATCTTTGCATTCTTAAAAGAAACAAAAATGTACATGGATTAAAAAATAGTCTCGGCAACTCTTTTTTCATTTTCGACATATCACTGGCAGCCAGCTCAAAATTTTGCTGGCATGAAAAATCTAGTGCCAGTGGAGTCGACAATTCAAAAAATGTAATTGTGGTAGTAAAAAATTGTGTATGTATTGAATTTTTCGAACTGTCACTGGCATGTGTAAAGGTTGGGTTAAAAGATGATACAATAAGAAGGTAGCATTATCAGTCCAGCTGATGAATCTTGAATTTATGTCAAATTTTGACATCTTATGTTACCAAAAACGGCCGTTGCTGCTACCTTCTCATTGTATCATGAATATAAATATGGACTATTTTTTTTTAAATATTCACCTCATTATAGTTATCTCTCATATTTTACAATTCCCACAAAACATTCGCCGTATAACCATAGCACTTAAATGTGCTAATTGAAAGCATAATCATAATTCTCAGCAAAATGTTCGGATCGGTCCATGACGACGAGCTCATACCTACATATTTCATTGACAGATTTTGTCAGCGATGTTGACCACAAATCCTCCAAATAGCTAGTGGTCACAACATCACCAGCCTTACATAATATTCGAGCACAAAGAAACCCGCAATGTAACAAATGTACAATTTATAGGCATCCAAATTATCATGCATTCCTGGAGGTGGCTGCAATACTAGCTTTGCTTGATAACTTCGCTGTTACATTAGTGAAAATCAATTCAATCTTGGGTACTTAATTTTAATCATCTGCTGTCGCAGTGTCAGCAGCACGTTTCTTCGTCGAGTTCTTGTGATCTTCGATTATGGTATTGATATCACAACTTTTTGGTATGTTCGATTGCTTCTTTCCAGAAGCTCTCTAAAATCAGCTTCCGATGAATCACTTATATTGTCCTTAATCACCGTTATAGCATGACGCAAATTTATAACTTTGCAATTTAGGTAAATGTGGCATTTCCAAAGTTTTCAGTGCACGCAGATATTGATAATACTGCTTTTTGGAAGCCTGCTGGAAAAAAATATTTAGTATTCTAAGGAGAGCAGACATTATTGGAGAGTATCTATGGCCGAGGCTAGATTTGACTCAACTTGTCTTGCCTTAACAAATTCATTGCCTTGTTGTATGATCTGTTGTAATGATTTATCCATGTTTGCTCTTCCACGGCCAGCAGATAGACTTGTGTTCTCACTTGCAACAGCTCTTTAATGGAATCGATGAAACCCTGATATGAAAGATTACAAATTCTTTCGATTTCTTTAACCTTCTTTAACTTAACATTTGACATATTTTCCTATTACACAAAATTTGTAAACATCTGCGTAATTTCGGAACGAACAGTTCAAATTAATTATTCCCAAGAAAAAATTATTGGAACTAAATTTGGCTCATTCGTTCCTCTAGTTCCTTCAATCTCGGAACCAAGGTCTGTACAAGGGCGCACCCACCTTTAGTCGAATCATTAATTTAATCCTTGAGTTTCCGACAAAAATCGATAACATTAAACGCAAGATGCACAAAATTCCAAAAAGCTGTAATATAAGCTTTGTTCCTTTACGTGCAAGAATCTTCAAGTTTTGCCACTTTTTACTCGAAAAGCGTTCCTTTACTTTTGACACCATGCAATTCATATTGGGGGCAGTTTACAACTTTTACTACTTTTGCCGGTTTTACCATTTTCAAAAGTAAAGGAACAGACCAATAAACAGTTGCTCTGTTCCAGAACCTGCAAGAAGCTACTATTTTTTACTACGATAACATTTTTTCCTTTATGTTATCGGAAAAAATAGTAAAAATTAGTAGATTCTTGCAGTACTGGAACATACCAAGTGTGTGTGTGTTCGTTTAATCAAAATTTGTATAAATTGTTACTGGATGTTGTTCGTTTGTTTACAAGAAGTTACTGGACATGTATAAATTATTGATTAATGGTATGTTCCTTTACTTTTGAAAGTGGTAAAACCGGCAAAAGTAGCAAAAGTTGTAATCTGCTTCCATATGAATTGTATGGTGTCTGAAGTAAAGGAACGATTTTCGAGTAAAAAGTTGTAAAACTTGAAGATTCTTGCACGTAAAGGAACAGAGCTTAAACGACACACCTATTGTCTGCCAAGTCATCGCGAAGTGTGGTACGTGTGAAATCAATCGGTTCATCTTTTCAAGGTCTAGTGAGTTATCACTCACTCACTATGCCAAGTGATCCAAAATAAATGGCCAAGAATCTGCGTAATTCTAGGACAGTGAAATGTAATTCAAGTGACGGCAATAAGTTGGACAGAAAACAATATTACTTTGTTCTATATATCTTCTATAGAAGCACTCATTCTTTGAGAAAGGTTCTATAGTAGCACCCTTTCTTTTAGAAAGTGGGCCTAGGGCGAATATTTCGCGCTGTCACGTACATACATCGGCAAAACAAACTTATATTACAATTTCTATTGAGGAGTAGGATTATTATTAATAAAATTAACTTACGGTCTCGGCTGCAGATGATCGCGTAGGAAGGACATCGAGGCGGAAAACTTCCAGTCCATATATTCGGGAGCTTCACTCCCCGAAGCCAGCTTCAACTCTTCCTTCACAAACCGGTCCCTCAGACTCTTCCACCTTGTCTGGCACTGTTTTACTGTGAAAATAAACAAAAATAATAGAACAAATTTTAATAAATTTTGGTTTCTCCTTACCTGGTTTACCGACAGCATTTGCCACAGCGTCCCATGCCTTTTCCTTCGAGAATTTATTTCTATACGACTTTGAGGATTTGTCGTATATGCATGTATGTTGCTGGACGGCATTTATCAGGGCTTCTTCCATTTTCAATTATATTATTTTTTATTTTTCCTTAAAAATGCAAGCGAAACGCAGAAAATGAAATGAACAATAACTACAACAATTTCCAATTTACGCCATTTTGATTTGTAACATATGATCACAAAATGTAAACAAACAAATGTCAAAAGCGAACGCGCGTCGTAACGCATGGAGTTAAAAAAATTTTAACTTCCGTGCGTTTCAAATTGCGTTGATCAGTGCAACCATATGGATTTCCATATTGTTTAAAATGCCGTGCGTTAACGCGTGACATGAAATAACGCTGACGGACCGTATGTGCCGAGGGCTTAAGGCCTGCGTACATAAGCTGCCTTGCCTGATTGCCTTGCTTTCCTGCTTCATTTCTGACATAATAAAAATAAAAGAATAAAGGGAGCCGAGCAAATTTCGAACTGGGTTGCCCTTTTCTTTTTATTCTTTTATCAGAAGCAAGCAAGGTAAGCAGGCAAGGCAGCTTATGTACTCACCCCTTTATGCTCAATAGAAATGCTTGGTATACATTTACGAAATCCACTCGATTTCAACTGTCAATTCCTTTGCGTATACCTCAAATGAAAACTCATCTGAAATCCAATTGGATTTGAGTTGACGTTTAAGCAAAGGAATTGACAGTTGAAATCGAGTGGATTTCGTAAATGTAAACCAAGCATTAAAGGCCTGGGTACATAAGCTGCCTCGCCTGCTTGCATTGCTTCCCTGCTTCATTTCTGGCATAACAAAAATAAAAGAATAAAGAAGGCCGAGCCAATTTCGAACTAGGTCGCCCTTTTCTTTTTTATTCTTTTATCAGTAGCAATCAAGGCAAGAAGGCATGGTAGAATAAGAAAAGGTAGCAGCAATACACAGCTGACTGAACTCGGTTGTAACGTTAGTGTCAAATTTCATATGACATTTTATACATTTATTTCTATTTCGATGTACATTAGGGACATATATTTTTTGAGAAAAAAAAAAAATATATCATTCAGAAAAAACCATTTCCCAGAAAGACTTCTTCATATCAATGATATGTAACCTCCTCCAAGTTCGAACGATAAGCCGCGCAGTAAATCCCCGCTTGTAGAGGCGATACAACGTTTGTTAATATGTGAGGTATTTTGTTAAAATTAAAAAAAAAATAAAGCCCTAATAAACATGTGCTTCTTTGATTTCTAAAACAAAACATTGAAACAGCTTCTCCTTTTTCTATGAATTTCCAGCGACCCCAAACTTTTCTGCGAGAATTTATGCATTTAGTGGAATGATGTGGAAACATAAAAATTGAAAATGTAACGAATTTTCATTCATGTTTTCCAAAATATTCACCCAAATGTGAAAAATTATTAGTTTTTTAAATTCCAATAATTTATAGACATTTCCTTGTTTTGTTTACAAATACAACTGGCAGTAACGTTACAAACAAAAACAAATTCCTTTGTGGTTGTTGTTCGAGTTGTATTTGTTGTAGTATTTACTTTACCTTATATTTGTTCTACCATGGCTTTCGACATGGACTCCAACTCCACTCCATAAAAAACTCCCGTCTCGTGAATTACAGCAAAAATGTTCGCAAGTTTAGTGTTTATTTCTTTATTTTATAAACAATTCTTAGAAATTTATACACTATTTTTCGTTTTTGGAAAAAATGATTTCGCCAGCGGCGGGTAGGTATTAACAAACTGGTTTGTTTTGTAGGGATCATTAAGCATGTGCATAAAATGTATCCAACGGAGTGTTTTTTTTTTCATAACTCCGTGCGTGTGGACTGCATCGAAGGATGTAGTGAAATCATAACTCCACATGCACAACTTCCAATTTTTTTTTGCTGGGTATGAATTCACTTATGAATTTTACAAGAGAGCGCGCTGCTAGGATGCCCTCCATTTTGCTTTCACAGCACACAGCTAGGATGCACTCCATTTTCGATCCAAATCACGGCATTTGATGCAAACTTGTATCAAACGGAGTTCTTTTTTCATGACTCCGTGTGGATGCATCGAAAGGTCCTGGGTTCCCTTAAAATTTTCATTTAGTTGCCAGTGTAAATTAGATTTAAATCAAAAGTAAAACATATTTTTTTCACTTTTCGTATTTATTTCATCTATTTTTTTTAGATTTAGTTTTTTTTTTTTTAATTTTTGTATATTATTAATAAGTAAATATGTAGTGTTGTTGTATTGTTGATAGTATACATTTATAATTCACATAAAATATTATTACTATTGTTTGTTCGTTATAATAATACGATTGCCTTTTTTATGTACAGTGTAAATGAAAGTTGTGCAAAGTGTAATTGTTTTTTTTTTCATTTTTTTCTATTTAATATTAAAGTATCTCTTTAAATATAAATTACAGTGGTGGTTGATTTAGTTTCGGATAATATAGATTTTTCCAGTTATTTATTTTGATTGCATTTTATGCATTATATAGGAAACTTCTAGTGTATATATGTTTGTGTTTCATTATACAAAGTTTTAGGTTACGTTAGTTAGATATTGTAAATGTTAAAAATAAAGAAAATAAAATAATAAAAGTATGTATATATTTAGTATGTATAAATTCTAACAACATTTCTAAATAATACCAGCCCAGTTTTTGAGATTATTTAGAATGTTCGTCGTTTTTTCTAAGAACTAAAGGTAATTTTGTATTAAATATATATAGTCCGTTTATTGTTGTTATTTGTGTTTGTTATAATGATAAGAATTGTTATAATAAATATTATGTTTTCAGGTTGTTGTTGTTGCTGCACGTTATAATTATTGTGGAGGCCAAACATACATAAATACACAAAAATCAATAATTTCCCTTTTAAAAAGTTATCGTTTATTTTTCCTTAGTTGCTTTTAGTTATCCCCTCCTTCTGGTTTAGTTGGTCGTAAACATATCATCTGAAAATATAAAGTAAAACATTTTTTGAGTGTGTTTTAATAATGCAAATCAATGTTTGGACCCTACTTAATATTATAATAGTACGTTTACATTTACGAAATCGAGTGGGTTTCAACTGTCAATTCCTTTGAAAACTCATCGGAAATCCATTGAACTTCGTTTAAGTATTGGAATTGACAGTTGAAATCGAGGGGATTTCCTAAATATAAACGTACTATTAGACACATAAAACTAAATTTGTCCCGTCTCACACTAATGTAATTTCATGGAAGAAATGTCATGAAATTATAGGATTATGGATCAAGTTTCACACTACATCAAATTGGCCTAGTCTGGAACTCGAACCAGTAGTGCGATTCTCTAAAACATTTTTTGAGTTACCGACAAAAATCAGTAAAATTAAAACGCAAAGTTATGAATGAAAAATTCAAATAAAAGTTGACAACACTCTTGCTATCGGTAGA
The DNA here is from genome assembly GCF_047663935.1 of Musca autumnalis. Classification (NCBI taxonomy): domain Eukaryota; kingdom Metazoa; phylum Arthropoda; class Insecta; order Diptera; family Muscidae; genus Musca; species Musca autumnalis. The sequence goes on along the minus strand of NW_027411644.1, from coordinate 56,087,151 downwards.
ACCTTGCGACTCCTTTTTATTCGTCGCTAACTTACCGAAAAACATCGGTAATTACAGAAATTATAAGCATTTTAATTTTACCGACAATTGTCGGTAACTCCAAAAATGAGTTAAGGCCAGCCTCCTAAGTCCATATTTACATTAGGCAATTTTCCTTGCGGCAATTGTCAGTTTGTAAGTCCCAATTTACATTAGGCGAGTTTACTTGCGGCAATTGTCAGTTTGTAGGTAAGAGAGGGTGCTGAGAGGCAAAGGGTTACCATATGCCTCACCTCTCTCTCCTACAAAATGACAATTGCCGCAAGTAAACTCGCCCAATGTATGTTGGGACTATGTGAGAGAGGGTATTGAGAGGCAAAGGGTTACCATATGCCTCACCTCTCTCTGCATCAAACTAACAATTGCCGCAAGGAAAATGGCCTAATGTAAATTGGGACTAAAGGAGAACGCAGGCGGATTTGGCATTCCTTTATAATTTGACGTTTGGGGAAGCAAGCAAAGCAAGCGACGACTGATTCTGTTCTGACTTTTAGAGAATCGCACTACTGGAGTACGAAATCCACTCGATTTCAACTGTCAATTCCAATGCTTATACCCCGTTTGCACTTAACCGGATTTAATAAACCCACTGGATTTCAATTCCATAGAGCAAACGGCAAAAAAATCCAACGCAAACGCCGTTTTGAACGTCAATGAATTCTAATGGATGTGATTTCAATTTATTTTTATTTCATTTTACGTAAACGCAAAGAAATTGACAGTTGAAAACCACTCGATTTCGTAAATGTAAACGTACTACAACGTTTCAGTAAAGTTGGGCGCATGACACAATTACCAAGGTAGTGGTGTCACACCAGCTGTTCGAATATGAAATGTCAAATCCCTTTATACAAAATATTTTTCTTGTAATTTCCCCAACAATATAAAGAAAATTTTGACATAACATATTCAAAATTTTACGATACCACTACCTGGTTAATTGTGCCATGGTTGGGCGTTATTTCTTATAAAAGAGAAAGGGTAATATAGATCGAAAGTTTCTTTATTATTTTTTCAAATGACGCCCAACTTTTCTGAAACTTTGAATGTGTTTACGGCTTCAGCCATGATAAGATTATAATGCTTGGTTTACATTTATGAAATCCACTCGATTTCAACTGTCAATTCCTTTGCTTATGCGTCAAATGAAAACTCATCCGAAATCCATTGGATTTCATTTGACGTTTAAGCAATGGAATTGACAGTTGAAATCGAGTGGATTTCGTAAATGTAAATCAAGCATAAAGTGACGTAAAATGGCGTGGTGGTTGTTTTCAATTTTTCAAATTTGTTGTTATTGTGAATAAATTGTATGAAAATATAAACAAACCTTTTGACATCTTGTAGAGCTGTTGTTGTACTAGTTACGTGACCTTGTAAATAGATCTTGAACTCACCTGTATTTGATGGCCGTTTTCCACGCATACCGACAAATCCATTGGGTGCCCGCTTGCCAGTGTTGCCGTACATTAAACGCAATGCCGAGCCATCATTCGTCACTACACCACCACCATTCGTCCTGAGAGCTGTTGTCATGGGTGCCAACACTGGCGAATACCACCATCGAATGTTATGACCAAGATTTTCCCCTTCATAGCTGTTATCATCTCCAACATCGCCCAATGAACTTTTCTTGCCTCTGACCGCAACAAATTTATTACCAAAATCAAGAAATCTTTGACGTTTACCACCAGGACCTGAGTTAGGTGCAGACTTTTTCCAAAAATCAAAAAAATAACGCTACAATTTAATATGATTATCATTAACATATGATATCGATGATTATGTGTTTTGTGAACACTTTTTACATACCTCTGAACCTCCGCCCAAGGGGGAACGTTTAAAGGCTTGATGTGATACATCTTTTTTACCACGTACACCAACAAAAGTGTTGCTCAAGCCTCGTTTACCAACCAATTCCATTGACATATCATTAGATCCGGCCTCAGTTAGCTCCGGACGTTTGCCACGCAGACCAGTAAATCCTGTTGGTGCACGTTTTGACATTTCACTTTGTTGTTGTACTGCAAGATCATCGTGCGCAGGACGCTCATTTACCAAACGATCCATAAAATCATCAACAATCATGTGGCGTACATTATCTTCATCTAATTTTTGTAGAAATTGTTGCCAACGATAATTATCTCCTCCAGGATTGATGCCACCACCAAGAGTAAATTTTTTACCACGCACACCGAAGAAGGCTGTTGGAGCCTTTTTATAGCGGCGAGCATTTGCCGATTGAACATAGTCCTCCCAATTCATGGTATTCTCATCGAAATCTGGCAACTCTTGCCATGGAAATGCCAAACTGCTAAAACCTTCTGCGAGATCTTCTTCGCTTTCTTCATTTCCATGATTATTGGGAGTGTCCTTTTTACCACGCATTCCCACAAAACCACCTGGTGCTCTCTTAACCATATTGAGGTTACGCAGAGGATAGCTAATACCATTTCCTCTCAGGTCCATATCATCGTCATCTTCCAAAATGTCACCATTCTGCGGAACCGAAATTGACTTTTGCTGTGAGAGAAAGAGATGAAAGTAATAAAGGAGGATTATACTGGGGAACTTTCTAATTTTATTTAACAAACGAAGTAATTGAAGGCCTCGGTACATAAGCAGCATGCTACTCATGCTTAAATAATTTCTGAAAAATTAATAAAGGCATCTACCTTGGTAATTGTGCCATGCATTTACGAATTCAGATATAACTTAATTTAATTGACAGGTATTCAATGGAATTGACAACTTAAACGACGCGTTGAAATCGAGTGATTTCGTAAATGTAAACTTACTATTAATGACACAGACTGACGAAAATCCAATATCTCATTTTTCACAGTTGAACATTGGTCCTTCGAGCAGGATCAATGACCGAAACCAACAATGCTGGAAAGTTGAGAATTTGTTTCAATAGAGAGAATATTCGGTCAACAAGAAGAAGCAGTGGTGGATTTTATGGTTGGTTTACATTTACGAAATCCACAATCCAAGATTTTAACTGTCAATTCCTGTGCGTATACGTCAAATGAAAACTCATCCGAAATCCATTGGATTTCATTTGACGTTTAAGCAATGGAATTGACTGTTGAAATCGAGTGGATTTCGTAAATGTAAACCAAGCTTTACCAACTATTACCCAAGCGTGGATATTGTAACAAAGGGAAAGAATATGCACAATGCTGTGTCAGAATGAGACGACAGAAAGAATTGAGGATAAAGTAGACAAACTTCTTAAGCTGAAAACACATCCAGAGTTTTAGTAAAGTTTTGCGTCATTTCAGGTAGAATAATAAAAGACATAATCCTGCCAAGTTTCAGTTTTTTATTCTTCTACCAGAAATGACACAAAACTTTACTCAAACGTTGGATGTGTTTTAATCTTAAAGGCCTGATAAAAGAATAAAAAAGAAAAGGGAAACCTAGTTCGAAAATTGGCTGGGCCTTTTTTATTCTTTTATCAGAAGCAAGCAAGGCAAGCACGCGAGGCAGCTTAAACGGCGTTTACACTAGAGCTTTTTGCCGGGTTAACCTTCTTTATGAGGATTTATTTGACGTATACGTTATGCGATTGACATTTGAAACCCAAACCCACTGGGTTAATCCGGTTAGGTGCAAACGGGGTATTATGTACCCAGGCCTTTAGTATTTTTTTTAAATTTCTGTAGTAAAGAACTCGATCTAAGAACACCTAATTTCATGAAATTATTTCATTTGAATTTATGGGCAATACAACGTTTACATTTACGAAATCGAGTGGATTTCAACTGCCAATTCCTTTGCGTATACGTCAAATGAAAATTCATTTGAATTCCATTGGATGTCATGTGACGTTTAAGCAATTGAATTGTCAGTTGAAGTAGTGGAGGACTCGATCTAAGAACGCCTAATTTCATGAAATTATTTCATTGAAATCACGCTAGGGTGGAATGGGACTAGCGACCAAACAAAGGGGCAGAACGCAAGGTCAAGGCTATTAAGGTAGAAATAATCGAATTGAATTAAGATTTGGCTACCATAGAGAGCACGTCCTTCAGCTGAAACGGAGCGTGATGAATTGGTTGGAAAGCTAGTGACCAATAAGAATGCAGCGATTAAAGTTAATATCTTGGAGAAAACCATGGAACTAGCGTGGTTGAGTGTCTTGTCCCAAGCGATTTAGGTTAGCGATTTAGAAAATAAAACCAGACCATGGATCTCCACATGTCATCATCAGAGAGATGTAAAGGATGTAGGAAATGGGTGAACTTTCGCTGCTCTGATCATAGCAGACTCCAGGACTACTGCGATAGGAGTTTTTTTGCTGCTTGCAACGCCATAATATATTCCAGCATGTTTCCAACAGCGTCGTCGTGGGAATACGTTAGTGATTTATAACAACAAGAAACTCAGCATCTTACACCCCATGTTGTTGTTCAATGCCTTGGAAATGCACCATTCCTGCAATGATAAGATGAGAATGCCAAAGCACGTCTGACATCACCATTGTGGCATCCGGTTCGCCAACCCGTATTTTACCTGGCTCAGGCCAACTCATCTCCGTTAATAGCTCAAATAATTTTCCGGGACATCATCATAGCTGCAGACCAACGTTATATACCTGCTGGTCAAATACCCCAAAATTAGACCAAATTTCCCAGCCCTCTAAAGAAGACCACAAGACGTCTTCTGCTGTACATTAATGACCTAAATAGGTCTTCCTTTAACACGAGAAGACTCCATGAGGTATCCTGTTGTCCAGAGAAGACCTTAAGAGGATTCCTAGTGACCTCAGAAAACCGTAATAGGGGTTCTGTCCATGGAACACCCTCAGAAAATCGCAATAAGGGTTCTACAGTCCATAAACCACCTTAAAGGTTTTCTGTTGTCCATCGAAATCCGTTTAAGGTTTTTGGTTACTTCAAAAGACCCCGAAAGATCTTCTACTGTCTCTAGATGACCTCAAAAGGTCATCTTTTGTCCACAGAAGACCTGCTGTCTTCAGAATACATCGGGAGGTCTTCGGGTGACCTCAGAAGACTGACTCCAAGAGGTCTTCTGCCTTCTAAAGAAGACCACAAGACGTATTCTGCTGTACATAGAAGACCTAAAGAGGTCTTTCTTTAAACCTAGAAGACTCCAAGAGGTATCCTGTTGTCCAGAGACGAATTTAAGAGGATTTCTAGTGACATCAGAAAACTGCAATAGGGGTTTTACTGTCCAGAGAACACCTTAAAGGTTTTCTGTTATCCATAGAAATCCGTATAAGGTTTTTTGGTGACTTCAAAAGAACCGGAAATGTCTTCTACTGTCTCTAGATGACCTCAAAAGGTCATCTTTTGTCCATGGAAGACCTTAAGAGGTGACCTCAGAAGACACCAAGAGTTCTTCTGCTCTCCATAGAAAATCTCAAAAGGTATTCTGCTGTCCTTAGAAAACCTTAAGTGGTCTTCTGATGACCTCACAAGGATTTACCGCTGTTTCACCACGATCTTGAGGACAGGCTTCCTCCACGCAAGCATTCTAGTGACATCAAAAGAATAAAGGAGGTTTGTACTATCCATATATGAACTCAAAGGTTTTCTGTTGTCCATATAAGGCCTTATAAGGTCTTTTGGTGACCTGAAAAGGCCCCAATAGGTCTTCTACTATCCCTAGAAGACCTCAAAAGGTCATCTGTTGTCCACGGAAGACCTTAAGAGGTCTTCTACTGTCGATGGAAGGCCTCTAGAGGTATGCTGCTGTCCTCAGAATACATCAGGAGGTCTTCTGGTGACCTCAGAAGACCCCAAGAGGTCTTCTGCTCTCTAAAGAAGACCAAAAGACGTCATCTGTTGCCCATGAAAGGTCTTAAGATGTCTTCTACTGTCCATAGAAGACCTCAAGAGATATGCTGCTGTCCTCAGAATACATCAGAGGTCTTTTGGTGACCTTAGAAGACCCCTAAGAGGTCTTTTACTGTCTCTAGATGACCACAAAGGGTCATTTTATGTCCATAGAAGACCTCAAGAGGTATGCTGCTGTCTTCCGAATACATCAGGAGGTCTTCTGGTGACCTCAGAACACTCCAAGAGGTCTTCTGCTCTCTAAAGAAGACCACAAGACGTCTTCTGCTGTACATAGAAGACCTAAAGAGGTTTTCCTTTAACCCTAGAAGACTCTTAGAGGTATCCTGTTGTCCTGAGACGACCTTAAGAGGATTTCTAGTGACATCAGAAAACTGCAATAGGGGTTCTACTGTCCATAGAACACCTTAAAGGTTTTCTGTTGTCCATAGAAACACGTCTAAGGTTTTTGGTGACTTTAAGAGACCGTGAGGACCACAAGACGTCTTCTGCTGTACATTGAAGACCTAAATAGGTCTTCCTTTAACCTTAGAAGACTCCAAGAGGTATCCTGTTGTCCAGAGACGACCTAAAGAGGATATGTAGTGACATCAGAAAATCGCAATAAGGGTTCTACAGTCCATAAACCACCTTAAAGGTTTTCTGTTGTCCATCGAAATCCGTCTAAGGTTTTTGGTGACTTCAAAAGACCCCGGAAGGCCTTCTACTGTCTCTAGATACCCTCAAAAGGTCATCTTTTGTCCATAGAAGACCTCAAGAAATATGCTGCTGTCCTCAGAATACATCCGAGGTCTTTCGGTGACCTTAGAAGATCCCAAGAGGTTTTCTGTTCTCTAAAGAGGACCACAAGACGCATTCTGCTGTACATAGAAGATCTAAAGAGGTCTTCCTTTAACCCTAGAAGACTCCAAGAGGTATCCTGTTGTCCAGAGACGAATTTAAGAGGATTTCTAGTGACATCAGAAAACTGCAATAGGGGTTTTACTGTCCAGAGAACACCATAAAGGTTTTCTGTTATCCATAGAAATCCGTATAAGGTTTTTTGGTGACTTCAAAAGAACCGGAAATGTCTTCTACTGTCTCTAGATGACCTCAAAAGGTCATCTTTTGTCCATAGAAGACCTCAAGAGGTATGCTGTCCTCAGAATACATCAGGAGGTCTTCTGGTGATCTCAGAACACCTCAAGAGGTCTTCTTCTCTCTAGAGAAGACCACAAGACGTCTTCTGCTGTACATAGATGACCTAAATGGGTCTTTCTTTAACCCTAGAATACTCCAAGAGGTATCCTGTTGTTCAGAGAATACCGTAAGAGGATTTTTAGTCACCGAAATAGGGGTTCTACTGTCCATGGAACACCTTAAAGATCTTCTGTTGTCCATATCAATTCGTCCAAGGTTTTTTGTGACTTCAAAAGACCCCAAGAGGTCTTCTGCTCTCTGTAGATGCTGACTCCACAGGTCTTCCTCTGTCCACAGAAGGCCTCAAAAGGTTTTATATAGTCCCAAGAGTTCGTCGGCTGTTCTTAGAAGACATCAGGAGGTCGTCTTGTGACCTCAGAAGACCCCAAGAGTTTTTCTGCTCTCCATAGAAAACCTTAAAAGGTCTTCTGCTGTCCTTAGAAAATCTAAAGTGATCTTCTGATGACCTAACAAGAATTTAACGCTGTATCAGCCAACAAGGTGTTATCACCGTGAGTATCCCTGCCACAATCTGGTTTACAGACATACCCCATCCAGTTACATCAGGAGAAATATTCATGATCAAGATGAGAGAGATGCCTCAAGGTACAAACGGGAACTTCTACATAAACGAGGGTTGGCATTCACACTGATACAGTTGCCCTGTCAGTTCAAAGATACATATATTGTGAGAATGCCGTACTCGGAGACCAATCCCATCCATGGTAGCAGAAGGACCCCAGCTGCCAAGGCAAACACGAACCATTTTGCACATCGTGACATTTCTACCAGGCTTAGATGAAGTTCAAATATGGACTCAATCAGTTCACTTCACAACTTGTATTCAACGCCCCCACATACAACGGTACAAGTTTCATCTGGTTGACACCGGTCCGCACCGGTCTGGCGTGGAATTGCAGTAACGTAGAGGCTAAACAGTTCCGGAGATATCACCCCTCCTTTGGTCAGGCGAACTGTAGCAGACCTCTCTAATCTTGGTCGGTGCGTCCTTGTTCGCAGTGCAGAATGTGGAGCTATCTATTTGCTCAACCAGATCTGTACATCTCTGGTCATTCCCCAGGACTGAATGCCATACCTCATGATGCGCATTAAAATCCCCTAGGACCAGCCGGTTATCACCCCGGAACAGAGATCTGATGTTAGGCGAATAACGCGGGGCACAGCTATTGACCGGCGGAATATGCACATTTAGCAGTTCTATCTCGGCAGTTCCACACCTTACCGCTACCCCCTTACACTCCAAGTATGGGTCCCTAGAGTCTAGCTCAGGCGAGATAGGTCTGTACTGGACAGACTGATGCAGTAGAAATGCAAGCCCACCACCCCACTTCTCGTACAATCCTGGCGAAGAACGTTGTATCCATCACAACTCCGAAGACTGCTGTTGGTGTTCAGCTACGTTTCCTGAAACGTTTATTTCTTCGACTCATAAAATTCACTATCTCATTGATCTTGGTTCGAAGACCATCGCAGTTAAACTGCAAGAATGTCACATCCTCAGGAACTGGAACAGCAATACATGGTGTTAACAGCTGGGGCTTATACTGCTGTTGGGGAGATTGCGGGGGAGTTTCATAATCCGATGAAGATGATAATGATGAAGACTCACTGGGGATCATGTTGGCGCACTACGAAGCAATATAAACCCTGTCGTAATACTCCTTCAGGTAGGTCAGGCCTGAGCAGTTCCTGAAATGCACCCATCTTTGGCACCCGTTGCATCACAGTGACACCGACCTATTGGATGAGACGCTGACAAACGGAGCAAAACCATGGTCCGGGGTTACTCTCTATCCCAACAAGTAGTTTGCTGAGGTGACGGCCCCTGACCGAGAAGATGTTTCTCGATTCAATCCGGTACATAGAACCGGACGTCGTGGGATTGATTGAACTCTGGTGGGGGAAGTACCCGAAGGAGTAGACTGATATGGTCCATCTTCGAACTTAATAAAGTTAGGACAACATATTATGAGGTTCAAAGTTTAGGACAAATTGGTTGATTCGTTTGAGAGTTATCGTGTGCACCAGCCTTCCTTACTGGAATATAAGGAATGATTGATTTTAGGTCTTAAGTATGGAGACTCTGAGTTTCTATTGTAGAAAATTCTGAGATGATTTTATATATGACGCTAAGAATTTCTAATGGAAGAACTACGAAATAGTCTCACGAACTATGTTTGTCCCGGTCCACACAAGCGTGATTTCATTAAACAAATTTATGAAAGTAGGCGTTCTTATATCTAGTTCCATAGTAGAGTAATATCATGAACTTTTATGTAGTGGGGAACTCGATCTAAGAACTCTAAATTTCATGAAATGTTTTAAATGAAATCAAGCTAATATGCCATTTAGATATGACTTCATTAGCCGGATTTACCGTATTATCAGATTTTATTTGCTAAATCCGGCCATAATTTACCAGACTTCCCATACAAATATAAATCCTCGTATTGAGTGGATTTGTTTTTAATCCGGCATAAATCATCGTATACAACTCTGTTTTTTGCTACATGTTGCTAGGAAATACAAATACGTGCAAGCTGGCACAAGAAACAAGGTAGATGCATGGGTGAATTGCTACAATAAATATAATTTAAAATGTCAAAATTTGTAAACAAGGCGGAAAAATTAAATTTGCTTTGATATATGTATATTTGTAATTGATATAAATTTGTAATTTGCCGTGTGTGTTTTTGAGACTAATTCAATTTACAACAACTTATTTTGATAATCAAATGGGCTGATGTATCTACCTTGGTAATTGTGCTATGAACAAAAATCAGCTGACTGTCATTTAAATCGACCAAAGGTATATCTAAATGCAATGAAATTTGTACTGGATTTATTAAATCCAGTTGAGGATTTATGGCTAGTCTAAATGAGGTATAATGTAAATCGGGACTTTGTCGTAAATAAAAGCGAAAATTTCTGCATTCCTCTTTGCTTTTGTTTACTTCCAATTAATCTTGTAAATAGATTATTCCAGCTACTTTATTGTTCTAATCCCATTAACAATAAAACAGCAACAACAACTACAACAAAGACCATCTACCACAACCTGATCTAATTTATCTAATTTACATAAAATATTTACTTACCATAACATAATTGAGTTCCTCATCACCAACATCACCCTCGCCATCAACATCGTTTTGATTATCACCGCCGACATTGTTGTCGTGTTTAAGTTGCTTTTCTGTTGCCACCATTTCATTCCCAGTCATTTCTTGTTGTAGTCGCTGTTGTTGTTGCAACTGATTTCCGTTTCCGTTGTTGTTTAGAGCTTCAACGACACCTGCACTAGCCGCCACCGCCGTCAATTGGGTTGAAAGTACCGCCATCATCATCAGCAATGTTGCAATATTCCATGGTGTCCAAAAATTGTGGTGACATTGTTGCTGAATTCCCTTTCTATAAGAATGGTGGTTTGAAGGTTTGAATTGTTGTTGTTGTTGGCGTTTATTTTGTCCTTTTGCCATTAGTTTTGTCTGCCACTTGCGGCGGCTACTAGAAATTGTTGATATGGTGAATGGTTCTTTGTTTTGGTGTGTGTGTTTTACAGCTTTTACTTTGGCGTTGCAGTGTGCTGAACAGTTAGCGTTTTTTTTGTTGTCTTGTGAGATATTCCGAATCGTCTTTAGTTACTTATGGCCCAAGGCATTCCTTTCTTTGTGATGATAAAGATTACCTGGATGTTAGCTGGAATAAGATAGGTAATATTATTATTAGTGGTAGGGAAGGGGAGAAAAAGTGAATTTGGTTATGGTTATATGCATTTTTAATTTGGCGGAGTGTGTTATAGATTGAACTGAATGATCTAAAAGTAAACTTAAAAAAAAATTCTTAAAAAGGAATCTCTTAAAGATTCTAAGGACAGCAGAATACCTTTTGAGCTATTCTATGGAGAGCAAAACACCTTTTGTAATATTCTATTGAAAGCATAAGACGTTTTGTGTTCTTCTGAGGTCACCACCAGAAGTCCACCTGATGTCAGTAGAAAAACCTCTGATGTCAGTAGAAAACCTCGTGGGACAGCATTAAACCTTTTGAGGTCTTCTATGAACAGTAGACGAATCTTGGGGCCATTTGTAAGGCCTTCTATGGACAATAGAAAAACTTTGAGGTCATCTATGGGTATTGGAAGACCTCTTGGCGACTTCGGAAGTCACTAGTAGACCTCTTAAAGTCTTCTTTGGACAACAGAATACCTCCTGATGTCAGTAAAAATCACATAGTCGGCCCCGACCCGACTATAGCCTTGGCTCACTTGTTTTATTTTCAATTTGGGGTGTTATTTCATGGGGCCTTCTTTCTGTACGCCTAAAACTTAAACTGCTGTCTGATGTGGATGAACATTTAATTTCATATTGTAAATTGTGAATTACTCTCTGATGTAAATGTGCTCTTATCCCCCGCATATATTTTATTAAAAAAACATAAACTTTAGCTAATCAATTTATTCCACTCAATGCACTTTATTCTATTTTAATTTTATTTGTTTTTGTTGCAAATTTCATTTCCTCCATTATTTGCCATTCGTCTCGAATGTTGTTTTTGTCGATTTTTAATCATTTAATTATATTTATATTTACATTAGAAGTTTACCAACTAAAAGGTGTTTTAAAAATAATTGTGCAACTGTAATAACACACATATGCAAATATAGGAGACACCCACATGCATACATACAGTACACATTACACACATACACAAGTAAAATGTTTAACTTAAGGATTGCTTTTTGGTCAAATCGAGAAATAGTGTTATTGTTTCAAAAAAGTTTTAGATGTTTTTAATGGCAATTTAGTTTAGAAAACTAAAATGTAAATGACCTTTGGACACACGTAAAGAGATGTTAGAATAAGGAAGCATACAAATTAAGGATGTTCAACCTTAACGAACTGAAGGAAATGTAAAGATTCAATAGTAAAAATAGTGAACTACTCTCATATCAATTATGATGTTTCTTGGTGTAAGTGATAATTTTTCAAGTAAAAGTCGAAGTCCACAGTAGAACAGTTTCATGAAACAAATGTCATGAAATTATGTGTCCTTAGATTGAGTTATAGTATGTTTACATTAAAGTTTTTTTTATGAGAATTTATTATATATTGGACTTGTATTGTATTGGAGAATGTTAACGTACTATAAATGGTCTATCCATGGAGTTTTAAGTATATTTTATGAAGATCTGCTAGAGTTAGCCCCATTATTTTTATTAGAGCTTCCTAATTCATTAAAAAATCTTTATTTCAGCATCGGCAGAGCTAAGTTTAATGACATCATTGTTTGCCATTCCTGATATGTATTATGTAGGACAATTAAAAAGTCTAAAGAAGAAGAAAAGGCTGCAAAAGTAAATCTTAAAAGCCTAAAAAAGTAAAAGTCGAAGTTTTAACATAAGGTTTTATAGCCTAAAGTTATGCAACAACACAAACAAGACGGTAATAGTCAGCATGGAAGTCAAGTATGTATTTCTGGGGGGATGTTGCTAAAGCACAGAAGATTTATTCAAGTGTGTGGGTTAATGGCACACACTCAAACCCCACATAATGGGGTTTGACATTTATGGCTAGGCTTATTGGTTACCGATGTAACTTTAAATAAAACCCAGTGAGCATTGTCGATTGCGAAAAGTCTTGTGAGTAATTTTTCTATACACGACATTCTGACAAGGATAATAACTTTCTGATGAGGTATTCTATAGACAAAAGACCATCTGACGTGGGTTTCCAAAGATCGAAGACAGGAAGTCTTGTGATTTTTCGATAGACAAGGTCTTTTTCTTAAGAGGCCTTCTACAAAAAAGATTTTCTGGTGAAGTCTTCTATAGATAGCACAGTTTCTAATGAGATATACTATAGACAAAAGACCTGACGGAATAGCCTTATACCCTAGACAGACGGCAGCGTTAATTTGCATTAAGAGCAGCATTTAATTTTACCCTGACAGACGACAGTTTCTGCGTTTACGAAACAGCTGATTGCTGGCCAAAAACTGCAAAGATGTAAATATTCTAAGATGGAAAAAGTCAATTGTGAAAAATTAACTATAGGTGGAGTTAACCTCTGTTATTACGATATCATAACATTCTGTTAAACGAAAACTGTTATTCATTGGAATATTGACAAGAAACAAATTTATACTCAAATTTGACGGCATTCACTTTGGTTTTTATTAAATAAAAAAAAAAACAAATACAAGTAAAGAAACAAATTTTAGCCTCAAAACATGACGTTTATGTTTTCTATGGCGACAAATGGGAAACAAAGGCGATTAACATTGCTGTTATCTATTCCAGTAAATTGTTTAGCCATCTGTAACCAAAATATGGAACTATTATCATATGTTTTTGGAAAATGCATTTGCAACTGTTTTGTTGTTGTTTGCAATGTAAATTGGGTCTCAGAGCATGAATATGCTCTCTCTCCCTCTCGCTTACATGAATACGGGGTCTCTTTAACTGTATTGCCATATTGAAATACCTAAATTCAGTTTAAATTCAGTTTGATTTTGTGCATTAAGAATGTGGATAATGCACGAATTAATTTGAATTAAGTCAATTAATTCAAATTAACGCTGCCGTCTGTCTAGGGTATTATACGGGGTATTCTATTTATATACGACTTTCTTAGGAGGTATTTTATAGATAGCGGACCTTCTTATTAGGTCTTCTATAGATAGTAGATGTCCTTACGAGAATTTTAATAAGATGAAAGACCTCCTGACGAGGTCTTCTACAGATGCAAGGCCTTCTGATGAGGTCTTATAAAGATGGAAAATCTTCTGATTGGGTCTTTTGTGGATAGGAACAGATCGAACACTTCTTGACTAGGTCTTCTATAGATAGAAAACCTTCTGACGATAACACTTTCCGAATGACATCCTATCATTAGTAGGTCCTCTGAAGAGGCATTCTATATATAGAAGACTTTCTGAAGAGATCTTTATCAGATAGAAGACCTTCTGACCTATCTATAGAATACCTTCTGATGAGCTCTTCTATAGACGGAAAACCTTCTTAAAGTTCATTTATAGATAAGAGACCTCCGAACAGATCTTCTGTAGATGGCAGACCTTCTGATGAAGTCTTCTGGAGATGAAATACTTTCTGACAAGGTCTTCTTTAAATGGAAGACCTTCTGATGAGGTATTCTGTAGATAGAAACCTTCTGACAAAATCTTCTGTATATTAAAACAATATTTTTTGTAGACAGAAGATCTTCTGACGAGCTCTTCTTTAGATGCACGGCCTTCTTCTATAGATAGAAGACCATCTAAGGGGGTCTTCTATCGAAAAATTAGCTTCTTAGAAGGTATTCTATATATAGAAGGCTATCTATGGGGTCTTCTATAAAAAAATGACCTTCTGGCGAGGGCTTCTATAGATAGAAGATTTTCTGAAAAGGTCGCCTGTAGATAGAAAATTTTCTGAAAAGGTCATCTGTAGATAGAAGATCTTCTGACGAGGTCTTCTGTAAATAAAATATATTCTAATAAGATCTTCTGTAGATAAAAGACCTTCCAACGAGATCTTCTATAGATAGAAGACATTCTGACAAGGTCTTCTACCGATAGAAGACATTCTGACGAGGCCTTATGAAGACTTTTTGATGAGGTTCTCTGTTGACAGAATACATTCTAACGAGGTCTTCTATCGATAGAAGACTTTCAGACGTCAGACCATCTGACGTGGTCTTCCAAAATGGAATTTGTTCTGACGATGTCTTCTATATATGGAAGACATTCTGACTAAGATTTTCTATAGATACAAGACCATCTTACGAGGTCTCCGAAAGATAGAAGACTTTCTTTCGAGATCTTCTATATATAGAGGACTTTCTTAAGAAAATTTCTGTAGATATAAGACTTTCGTACGAGGTCTTTCAGCACAACTTCTTATGAGGTCTTCTATAGATGGAAGACTTTTTGACGAGGAATTCTATAGATGTAAGACCTGCTATTGAGGCCTTCGATAAAAAGAAGGCCTAATTTCGAGGTCTTCTGTAGATAGAAGATCTTCTGACGAGGTTTTCTATAGATCTAAGAGCTACTGGTGAGGTCTTCTATGGATAAAAGGCCTTCTGACGAGGTATCTGTATATAGAAAACCTTTTGCGAGGTCGTTTATATGATCTATAGATGGATACCTTTTGACGTGGTCTTCTGTAGATTAAAGGCCTTCTGATGAGGTGTTTTGGAGATGAAAGATTGAAGAGCCACTGATGATGTCTTCTAATGATAGAACCCCTTTTAACGAGGTCTCTGTATATAGAAAACCTTTTGCGAGGTCGTTTATATGACCAAGTTTCCCATAGAAATGGATGACCTTTTGACGAGGTCTTCTGTAGATTAAAAACCTTCTGATGAGGTGTTTTGGAGATGGAAGACCTTCTGATGAGGTATTCTGTAGATAGAAACCTTCTGACAAAATCTTTTGTAGATGGAAACATGTTGACAATATCTTCTGTAGATAGAAGATCTTCTGACGAGGTCTTTTATAGATGGAGTACCTTCTGACGAGCTATTCTATAGATAGCAGACCTTCTGATGATGATATAGAAGACCTACTAATGGCGTTCTCTATAGAAAGATGACCTTCTGACGAGGTCTTCTATAGATAGAAGACTTCCTGACGAGGTCTTCTCTAGATAGAAGCCCTTCTGAGGAGGTCTTCTGTGATAGAAATCCTTCTGACAAGATCTTCTTTAGACAAAAGACTTTCTGACTAGGTCTTCTATAGATGGAAGGACATCTGAAAAGGCGTCTGTACATAGAATATCTTCTGATAAGGTCTTCTGTAGATAAAAGACCTCCTGACGAGGTCTTCTTTGGATAGTAGACATTTTGACGAGGTCTACTATTAATAGAAGACCTTCTGACGAGGCTTTCTGTGGACAGAAGACATTCTGAGGAGGTCTTCTATGGATAGGATACCTTAAGACGAGGTGTTTTGTAGAAGGAAGACCTTCTGACGTGGTTTTCTAAGGTAGAATATGTTCTGACAAGGTCTTCTATATATAGAAGACCATCCTACTAGGTCTCCGAAAGATATACGACTTTCTTTCGAGATGTTCTATAGATAGAGGACCTTCTTACTAGGACTTCTGTAGATATAATACCTTCGTACGAGGTCTTCTATATATAGTACAACTTCTTATGAAGTATTCTATATATGAAAGACATTTTGACCAGGTTTTCGATAGATCTTCTGCAGATAGAGAACCTTCTTAAGAGCACCTCTTTAGTTAGAAGAGCTTCTTAGAGATCTTTTACAAATAGAAGAACTTCATACGAGGCCTTCTATAGATTGAAGGCCGTCTTACGAATTCTTCGATAGATGGAAGATGTTACTTTGATGTCCTCTACAGATAGAATACCTCCTTAAGAGGTCTTCTGTAGATAGAAGAACTTCTTACGAGTTTTTTTTTAAAGATTGAACAACTTCTTATGAGGTATTCTATTAATGAAAGACCTTCTGACGAGGTCATCTATAGACAGAAGACCTTTTGGCGAGGTGTTTTTTTTTAAGTAGAAGAACTATTGACGAGGTCTTCTATAGCTACAAACCCTTCCGACGAGCTTTTCTCTATACACAAGAACTGCTGACGAGGTATTCTATAGATATATGTTTTGCCTCATGGTACACTAACTTACAGGTAGAATCATTCTCATATAATACTAGTGTCAAACTCCAAAAGACATTTTTATTCTTATTGCTATTTCCTATGTACATTGGGGGATATATATTTTTTGAGAGCAAAATATCATTCAGAATAAAAACTATTTCTCACCAATATCTCCGAAGATAAAACGGGAGGACTTCCCTCATATCAATGAAAGATTCTTCGAGTCTGAACGAACTGCCTCACATATTATGACGACACATATGGGGACGTTTCTTCGGAACAATTTCGTGAGGGATTTTAGCCACCGCGAAGTTGGCTCCCAAGACGGACTACACAATAATATACCCAATACCGATCTTTACACTGCGATCTTGCATATTATGAACATATTTGCACAACTTAAGAGAATATGATTTTGCAGAACAGGGGCTGGATTCTTTGCCTATGAAAATTTGAAATGAAAAATATTCCCTTTATAATTTTTTTCATTTGACAGTTTTCTCCTTTATAAAAGTTTTCATTTCATATTTTCATAGAAACAGAATTGAGCACCAGGGCTTCTCTCTGTCGTTTGTCTGACCATATATCAATCCATAGGTAGCATATATTGACCGAATTTGCTCTGGACTACATTTACATCGATGTTTATGGATAATCAACCTAGTGTCAATTTAAGATAATGTTTGCAATATGTGATGCCGTTCAGAACAGACAATACTTAAATTCTTTCGATGCGAAAACTTTTTTCGCGGTGGAGAGAAGGTGGCCCAAAATGTGCGTTATTTTGTAAAAATTAAAAAAAAAATTAAAGCCCTAATAAACATAAGTTTTTTGATTTCAAAAAACAAAAGTTTGAAGCAGCCTTTCATGTTTCATTAAATTTTTAGCGTCCCCAAAAGTTTTTCTAACAAATATCCTTCCTGCTTGCAATTAACCATTTAGAGGAATGGGTTGGAAACATTAGAAGACCATTTGTCCAGGTCTACTATAGAATATAAAGACTCCCTTCCACTTGTCTAAACTGACCCCATACAGCTCGCTTATAAGCTGGTTTTTGCCTACAAAAAACCCTTCAACACGTCCACAACGGCCCTTTTCGATTTCCCTTTTAAAACTATTAAAATAACTTTTTGAAGTTTACATAATTTTGTTTAATTGGTTCACTGGGTTATGCACCCACACTTACCATTCAGTACAGACAAATATAACGTTCCTAATGTTTTTTTTTGTTTTCATATGTTTGCATAAAAAAGTAAGAACAGTCAATTATAAATGTGGGATAGATATTAAAGGAGCACGGGGACACAGACATTGACAATATGGTAAGTTTGATTTGATATTCATATGTGTCTCGGTGTGTATGTGTGTTTGTGGGTTTTGTAAATAGCCGGAAACAATGTTGGGGTACAATTATAAAAAAGGCCATTCACAGTTTTTGTCTGAGAAGTAAATCATAACATATCTGCCGGGCAAATATCTCGACAATCAAGGTTTCTTGACCACTTGGCAAAAACAAAAACAAAAAAGGTTTACTCCATTTAAATGTTTACCTAGCAACATTTTACTGCAACGTAGGGTTTGCTCGTCGGTATGATGGGGTGCTCATATTCCAAACAATAACCTCTACGTGTTGGCATCAGTTTTGTTTTTCTTTGCAAGGATTGAAAATTGAATCAACCAATTGTCATGTGGGCCATATAGACAAGCAAGGATATGCATTTGTGGAATGTGTATGTGTGTGTCTCTTATTCTGTCACTGGATTGATAACAGCATGTTGTATTCATGTCGTATTTGCTTAACATTTGTTTATATATCCGCACTTCTGGTGTTTGGGTATTGTTTTTTTTGTTTTGTTTTCTAGGCTTTTTGTTCATCGTGCCTCAACTTTTTCGATTAATTTAAATTTTTGATTTCTTTTACTTTGTGTTTTCAAATGCCATTAGAGTTAAAAAAAGGTGATGCAGGGGGGAGTGATGTGATTTTGAAAACTAACATGAAATGTTAAAATAGGGACTTTAAAGACGATCCGAAGGGAGTCTTTATAGACGAGTGGAAGGGAGTCTTTATAGATGACCGAAATGGAGTCTTTATAGAGGTCGAGCTCAAGGCGATCTTTATAGAAGAGCTGAAGGGAGCCTTTTTAGGCGAGCTGAAGGCCATCCCTATGGAGGAGCTAAAGGGAGCATTTACAGATGAGCTGAACCGCGTCTATATAGATGAGCTGATGGACACTTTATAAACGAGCTTAAGGGAATCTTTACTGGTGTTATAAAAGGTTCCTTATAGGCGACCTGATGAGAACCTTTACAGACGTCCAGAAGAATGTCTTTTTAGGCGAGCTAAAGAAGAGTTTAAAGACGGCCAGAGTTAAAGGGAGTCTTTACAAACAACCTTAAGGCAGTCTTTAAGACGGACTAAAGGGGTACGTAGGGACGAGCTGAACTGAGCCTTCACAACGAGCTGAGGCGAATCTTTATAGCTGAAGGGGTATTTATAGACGAGGGGAAGGGAGCCTTTATTCACCACATGTAAGGAGACCTGCTATAGGTACCCTTCATAGACTATCTGAAGTGAGTCGTTATAAATGTCCTAACTTTCTGAAGAGGTCTTCTACAGATAGAAGACCTTCGGACGAAGGTTTTTATAGATAGACGTCGTTGTCTATGCATAGAGGATCTACTGACTTTGTCTCCAATAGATAACGAGGTCTTCTATTGAGAGAAGGCCTTCTGAGGAGGAGGTCTTTTACACATAAAGAAGATATCTTCTGTAAATAGCGGACCTTCTGAAGAGATTTCCTATAGAAGGAAGAACACCAGAATATGTTTTCTATAGATCGGGTAACCCTTGACGAAGTCTGCTATAGAAGGAGGACTGACTGAAGATGTCTTCTGTAGATAGAGGACCTTCTGACGAGGTCTGCTATGTATTCTATAGATGGAGGACCTTCTGAAGAGGAAGGAAGATCCTATGAAGACATCTTCAATAGATCAATAGATAGGGGGATAGAGACACTTCTGAAGACGTCCTTTAGAAGGAAGACCATCTGACGATGTCTTCTGAAGAGATATCCTATTGATAGATAAACTTCTGAAGAAGTCTCCTATAGATAGAGGACCTTCTTAAGAGATCGCCCATCGAATGTAGACCCTTTTGTATATATCTTTTATCCATCTGAAGACAGAATTCTTTCTGACGAGGTCTTTTATGGAAAAAATACTTTCGGCGAGGTCTTCTACAGACCTTATGACGAGGTCTTTTATAGACAAAAGACCTTCTGATGAGTTCTTTTACAAATGGAGTAATTTCTGGCATGCATAGAAGTACTCGTTACGTGGTCTTCCAAACACAAGGTCTTCTATCTGACGAGGTTTACTTCAGATAAAAGACCTTTCGACGAGGCCTTCTTCAGATAGAAGAGCTTCTGACGATGTATTCTACAGATCGTTTTATGAGGTCTTCTGCAGAAGAAGAATATCTAACGAAGTCTTTTCCTCTGAGGGCAGAATACCTTTTGACGAGATCTTTTATGGAGAGAAGACATTCTGGGAAGGTCTTTTTAAATGCGTGGTCCTGTACCGACAAAATACCTTCCTCCGTCGTATTCTAAGGTTAGAATCTTTTCTGACGAAGTTTTCTATAAATAGAAGACCTTCTGATAAGCTCTTCTATAGATGGAAGACCTTTTAGCGATGTCTTTCTACAGACAGAAGACCTTTTGACGAGGTTTCCTAAAGACAGCCAACACTGGCAAAACACGCCAAACTGCAGCACATCAAGGGCAATCTGGCCAATCCCGTCCAAGTCAAGAAACGCCTCACTGCTCTCAATGAGGAAATCAGACCTGAAACTAGCAGTGGGCATCATCACGGGTCACTGCAGAATAGGATCCATGACGAGCAAATGGGAAGAAGACGACACGACTGACTACTGTAGGCTGTGCAAGGATGAGAAAGAAATGGAGACGATCGAGCACCTATTATGTCGCTGTCCTATGCTCTTGTCTAGAAGACAGTGCACCATAGGTGTGCACACCATCCAATCTTTAACAGCATTCTGCCACACAGAGCCGTCGGATCTATTTCACATGGCAAAAGGCTTGAAATGGCTCCAACGTACTGAGAACATGACAAGCACCACCTCTATACAGTAGCATCGTCAACCACGTTCCAGCTAAAACTAATCACAATCTTCACAACTACAATCTTCACTACATCTATATCTATATAACTACCACATCTACAGTCTCATCTACAACCTCTTTCTACTCTTACAGTTACATCAAAAAATGACGTCTAATCTGCAGACATCACCTTTACATCACTACATCTCACCCGCAACCATCACTTTCACATCACCACCACATCTGAACCATCGGAATCTACCCATCTACATCCACATCACTCACAATCTTCATCTATCCATAACTATCATCACACATCTACATCTCCCTCATATCATAACCACATCTATAATCCGTTCCAACATTCAGGATGATCACAATGGACCTCAAGGTCTCCGAGTGGAGTGGCTGCCATCACAGCAGCTACGCATCCTAACCTTCCTAAAGACTGAAGTCCTTTTGACGAGATCTTCTGTAGGCAGAAGGCCTTCTGATGGGGTCTTCTGCAGATAGAAAACCTTCTGGCGAGATCTTCTGCAGATAAAAGACTTTCTGGCGAGGTATTTTTCTGATAGAAGACCTTCTGGCGATGTCTTCTGCAGATAGAAGTTCTTCTGAGGAGGTCTTATGCATGTAGAAGTTCCTCTGAAGTGAACTTTTATAGATAGAATGATTTTTAACGAGATCTTCTACAGATTGAAGACCTTCTTACGAGATCTTCCATGCATAAAAGCCATTCTGACAAGGTCTTCTGGAGATAGAAGACCTTAAGACGGGCTCTTCTGCAGGTAGAAGTTTTTCTGACGTGGATTCCTATAGATAGAATGTCTTTACACATAGACCTTTTCTATAGATAGAATACATCCTGACAAGGTCATTTATGGACAGAAGAGTTTCTGACGGGGTATTTTATAGATAGAGTTCCTACTAACGAGGTCTTCTACAGATATAAGAAGTTCTGACGAAGTCTTTTTTTGAGAGAAGACCTTCTGACAAGGTATATTATAGGTCCCTTCTACAGATAGAAGACTTACTAACGAGTTCTTTTATATAGATAATGGCTTTTTTAGATAGATGTGCTTCTGACGAGGTCTTCTATAGAAAGAAGACCTTCTGAAGAGGTCTTCTATAGAAAGAAGACCTTCTGAAGAGGTTTTCTACAGCTGGAAGACATTCTGACGAGGTCTTCTACAAATGGACGAGATCTAATACAGGGGGAAGTTCTTCCGGCGTGGACTTCTATAGATAGAATGCTTTTTGAGGAGGTATTCTAAAGATATAAGACCTTCTTCCGAGATCTTCTATAGATAAAATACCTTTTGACGAGGTCTTCTGCGGATAGAAGTTATTCTGACGTGGAATCCTATAGATAGAATGTCTTTTGATTAGGTCTTCTTCAGACGGAAGATCTTCTTACGAGGTCTTCTTCAGATAGAAGACCTTCTGACGTGATCATCTCTGCATAAGGAATTTTCTTAAATAGGTCTCCTCTAGATAGAGAACCTTCTGAAGAGGTTTTCTGTAAATAATTGACCATTTTACGAGTTTTTTTTTATAGAAGGAGGGCTTTCTGACGTCGTATCCGAAGATAGAGGACCTTCTAATATGCTACGTATAAAGTGAAGACCTTATGACGAGTTTTATAGGACTATCATCTAGAGGAGACCTCTTCAGAAGGTCCTCTATACCTTCTGAAGAGGTCTCCTCTAGATGATAGTCCTATAAAGGGTCCTCTATACCTTCTGAAGAGGTCTCCTCTAGATGATAGTCCTATAAAGATCTTTTGACGAGGTCTTCATTAGGTAGAGTACCTGCTTACAAGGTCTGCTATAGATATAGAATTTTCTGATGAGGTCTCCTACAGATAGAGAACCTTCTGATGAGGCCTCCTGTAGGTAGAGGACCTTCTAACAGGGTCTTCTATACATAGCGGACCTTCTGACAAGGTCTCTTATAGATATATGACCTTCTGAGGAGGTCTCCTATAGATAGAGAATGTTCTGACAATGTCTCCTGTAGATAGAGGACTTTTGAAGAGGTTTTCTATAAATATACTCCCTTCTGAAGAGCTCTCCTATAGATATATGACCTTCCGACGAGGTCTTCTATAGGTAGAGGACCATCTGACAAAGTTTTCTACAGATAAATAACCTTCCAACGAGGTCTCCATTAGATAGAGGATCTTCTGACGAGGTCTCCTGTAATTAGAGGACCTTCTAGCGGAGTCTCCTGTAGCTAGACGACCTTGTGATGAAGACTCCTGCAGATAGAGGACTTTCTTACGAGCTATCCTATTCATTAGGTAGGGGACCTGCTTACAAGGTCTGCTATAGATATACAATTTTCTGGTGAGGTCTCCTACGGACAAAAGGTCTTCTGTCGAAGGACCGTCTTAAGAGGTCTCCTATAAATATACGCCCTTCTGAAGAGCTCTCCTATAGATATATGACCTTCCGACGAGGTATTCAATAGGTAGAGGACCATCTGACAAAGTCTTCTACAGATAAATAAACTTCTAACGAGGCCTCCGTTAGGTAGAGGATCTTCTGACGAGGTCTCCTATAGATTGAGAAACTTCTGACGAAGTCTCCTACAGATTGAGCACCTTCTGACGAGGTCTCCTTAAGATAAATGCGCTCCTGACGAGGTCTCCTATAAATAGAGGACATTCTGATGCGGTCTCTATTAGATAAATGAGCTCCTGACGAGGTTTCCTGTAACTAGAGGACCTTCTAGCGGAGTCTCCTGTAGATAGACGACCTTCTGATTAAGACTCCAGTAGATAGAGGACCTTCTTACGAGCTATCCTATTCATTAGGTAGAGGAACTGCTAACAAGGTCTGCTATAGATATAGAATTTTCTGGTGAGGTCTCCTATGGACAAAAGGTCTTTAGTCGAAGGAACTTCTTAAGAGGTCTCCTATAGAGGTCTTGGCGAGGTATCCATTAGGTAGAGTACCTGCTTACAAGGTCTGCTATAGATAAAGGATTTTCTGATGAGGTCTTCTGTAGGTAGAGGACCTTCTGACAGGATCTTCTATAGATAGCGGACATTCTGACAAGGTCTCTTATAGATATATGGCCTTCTGAGGAGGTCTTATATAGATAGAGAATATTCTGACGATGTCTCCTGTAGATAGAGGACTTTTGACGGGGTCCCTATAAATATACGTCCTTCTGAAGAGCTCTCCTACAGATATATTACCTTCCGACGAGTTCTTCTATAGGTAGAGGACCATCTGACAAAGTTTTCTACAGATAAATAACCTTCTAACGAGTTCTCCATTAGATAGAGGACCTTCCGAGATATCCTATAGATTGAGAAACTTCTGATGAAGTCTCCTACAGATTGAGCACCTTCTTCACTTTAGATAAATGAGCTCCTGATGAGGTCTCCATTAGATAAATTAACTCCTGATGGGGTCTCCTACAAATAGAGGATCTTCTAGCGGAGTCTCCTGTAGATCGACGACCTTTTGACGAAGACTCCTGTAGATAGAGGACCTTCTTACGAGCTATCCTATTCATTAGGTAGACGAACTGCTTACAAGGTCTGCTAAAGATATAGAATTTTCTGGTGAGGTCTCCTATGGACAAATAGTCTTCAGTCGAAGGACCTTCTTAAGAGGTCTCCTATAGAAGGAGAACGTTCTGTAGAGGTCTTCTATAGGTAGAGAACGATCTGACAAGTTCTCGTATATGTAGAGAATCTTCGGCAGATATCATCTATATATAGAGGGCTATAGGGATCTTCTATCGAAGAAGACCCTGTCAGTAGAAATATCCTCCGAAGGACGTCTCCTATATAGAGGTCCTTCCGGCGAGGTCTTCTATGGACATAATCGGGGTGGTTATGAATGTAAACTCCCCGTGAGTTTTTTCTTTCAGCCGATTCAACTTAAGGTGAGAAAACTCACGGGGAGTTGATATTCATAATTGGGCTGAATACATTCTGAAAATGCCTCCTATAAGAAGACTACTTTCAGATGAGATCTGGATATGAAGCGTTATGGCAAAGCATTTAGCTTTTGTTGGCCGTAAGTTTTCTATCACGCCTAATACATACGTACACTATATACTTCCTAAAGGCAATCATTTTGACAAATAAACAAATGGCAGATAACTGTTGGAAAGAGTAAATGAATCCTTGGCATAATGCAAACCAGCCTTGTGACATTCCGATCACATATCACATGTTGGATAAATATGAATTAAAAAGGAAAAACAAAAAAAAAAAACAAGAAAAAGGCCAAAGTAAAAGCAAATCGTTCCACATTCGTGAATCTATTATGAGATTCATGGTGACACTGAAAGTGCGAATAAAAAAAGAAAAACTGAATGAATAGTTGCAGCAAAGTAGCTGATGGTTTGTAGCTATAGAAGTAGGTTATTCATATGTCTTATACAAAGGATTTATTTATGGTGTATTGTTTTCTCTTTAAGCTGACTAACCACACACGACGCGTTACACAGTTTCACTAAAGCGGCTATAAGGCCTTATTTGAATGTACTATTATTAAAACCGTGGTTCAATTTCTTTGCGGCAATTGTCGGTTTGATGAAGATGGAGGTAAGGTTATATGGGGACCCTTTACTTCTTAAAACCCTCTCTCACCGATAAACTATTAATTACTGTAAATTTGAACTAATAGTACGTTTTCATTCTTCCCATACAAATGTAAACACGCTATAAGAACGTTTGTCCAATTTTATTAATTTGTTAATATTTGTTTAACATTAAACAAAATACTGTACCCATTCATGTGAATATTCCGCTGTGACAAAAAACAGGGAATATAAAATCAAACAGATAAAGATAACGTCTATCTCCCTCTCTCTCTGTATACATCCACTTATTCCCTCCCCTCTCCATGACACACCAAACATTGTCATCATAAATATAAAAAGTTGTAATATAAAATATTAGAACAGGAAATGCCATCATGATTTTTGCTTCAATGCAATAATAAATACAACAACAGCGACACAAACTTGGCTATTTACAAGAAACCAAACAAAATGCACAAAATTTGCTTCAAGGGAGAGTAGAGCAAAGAATTTGTAGCTGCAAAACGTGTCTTGTTATTTATGACAAATAGCGCGTTTAAAAAAGTAGGTTGTTTGTTAGCTTTTTAAGAGAACATCAACAGAACGGAACGGAATACAGCACAACAGAACAGAGATAGAGGAATTAAAGTTGTCATCTTAACTGTGGTCGCAATACATATAAACACTAAATATTTAAAAGGGTATCAGGAGAAGTACAAGAGATTATTCGGCCTAAAGGAAGGACGTTAATATTAGATGTCTCCTAGAGAGAGGACCTTCTAATGAGGTCTCCTAAAGGAAGGTCGATAATATTCGATGTCTCCTAGAGAGAGGACCTTCTAACGAGGTCTCCTGTAGACAGATGACTTACTGACAAGGTCTTTTATAGGTAGATGATTTTTGACGAGGTCTTCTATAGCTAGAGGAACTTCTGAGGGGGAGGAACTTCTGACGAGTTCTCCTATAGATAGAGGCGAGGTCTTCTATAGATAGATGACCTTATGATGAGGTCTACTGTAGGCCTCTGACTATATATCCTATAGATAGAGGACCTTCTGACGTGGTTTCCTATAGAAAAATTGTCTTTCTGACGATGTCTTCTATAGATAGAGGACATTCAGACGAGATAGAGGACCTTCTAACGAGGCTTCCTACATACAGAGGATCTTTTGACGATGTCTCCTGTAGATAGAGAACCTTCTGACGAGGACTCCTACAGATAGAGGACCTTCTGACTAGGTCTCCTTTAGATAGATGACCTCAGATGATGTCTTCTATGAATAGTGGATCTTCTGACAAGGTCATCTATAGAGAGGGGACCTTCTGACGAAGTCTCCTATAGTTAGTGCATTTTCTAACGAGGTCTCCTATAAATATAGAACCTTCTGACGAGATCTCCTACAGATAGATGTCCTTCTAACGAGGTCTCCTTTGGATAAGGTTACTTTCTAACGAGGTCTCCTGTAGTTAGGTTACTTTCACGATATCTGCTATAGATAGAGGAACTTCCTGCGAGGTCTCCTATTTGTAGGAACCTTCTGACGAGATAGGTCTCTGACGATATTTCCTATAGCTAGAGGATCCTCTGACGAGGACTTTTATAGAAAGAGGACTTTCAGACGAGGTATCCTATAGATAGAGATCCTTCTGACGAAGTCTTCTATAGATAGGAACCTTCTGGCGACGTCTCTTATAAGGTGTACGAGGTCTTCTTCTATTTGACCTTCTGTCGAGGTATCCTATAGATAGATGACCTTCTGACGAGGTCTTCCATATATAGCAATCTTGCTGCCGAGGTCACCTGCAGACAGATAACATTTTGACGACATCTCCTGTAGATGGAGGATCTTCTGACGAGGTCTCCTATAAATAAAGAACCTTTTGACAATATATCCGTCCGAAGATGTGTTCCCTACAAAAAGGTTATCGTCTACTGAGGTCTTCTGTAGATAGCTAGAGGAACTTCTGTCGGGGTGTCCCATAGATAGAGGAACTTCTGAGGGGGAGGAACTTTTGACGAGTTCTCCTATAGATAGAGGCGAGGTCTTCTAAAGATAGATGACCTTATGACAAGGTCTACTGTAGGTCTCTGACGATATATCCTATAGATAGAGGACCTTCTGACGTGGTTTCCTATAGAAAGATGACTTTCTGACGACGTCTTCTATAGATAGAGGACTTTCAGGCGAGATAGAGGACTTTCAGGCGAGATAGAGGACTTTCTAACGGGTTTCCTAAATACAGAGGATCTTCTGATGAGGTATACTGTAGATATAGAACCTTCTGACGAGGACTCATACAGATAGATGACCTTCTGATGAGGTCTCCTTTAGATAGATGACCTTCCGACAAAGTCTTCTATGAATAGTGGATCTTCTGACAAGGTCATCTATAGAGAGGGGACCTTCTGACGAAGCCTCCTATAGGTAGTGCATTTTCTGACGAGGTCTCCTACAAATATAGAACCTTCTGACGAGGTCTCCTACAGATAGATGTCCCTCTGACGAGGTCTCCTTTGGATAAGATTACTTTCTAATGAGGTCTCCTCTAGTTAGGTTATTATCTTACGATATCTGCTCCAGATAGAGGACCTTCTTACGAGGTCTCCTATATGTAGGAACCTTCTGACGAGGTCTCCTATATCTGGAGGATCCTCTGACGAGGCCTTTTATAGAAAGAAGACTTTCAGACGAGGTAGCCTATAGATAGAGGTCCTTCTGACCAGGTCTTCTATAGATAGGAACCTTCCGGCGACGTCTCTTATAAAGTGTACGAGGTCTCCTTCTGTTTGACCTTCTGTCGAGTTATCCTATAGATAGGTGGCCTTCTGACGAGGTCTTCTACATAGGGATGATCGTCAGATAAGGCCTACTATAGATAGCAGTCTTGCTGCCGAGGTCACCTGCAGACAGATAACTTTTTGACGACATCTCCTGTAGATGGAGGATCTTCTGACGAGGTCTCCTATAAATAAAGAATCTTTTGACAATATATCCGTCCGAAGATGTTTCCTACAAAAAGACGATCGTCTACTGAGGTATCCTGTAGATAGAGGAACTTCTGGCGAGGTTTACTATATATAGATGACCTTCTATCGGGGTCTTCTATAGATGGAGAACCTTCTGCCGAGTGCTCCTATAGATAGGAGACCTTTGATGATGTCTCCTATAGATGAATCCTCTATCTATAGGACGAGGTTTCATATAGATAGGGGACCTCCTATAGATACAGGACTTTCTGAGGAGGTCTCCTGTAAATAGATGAACTAGTGACGAGGTCTCCTACTGATAGAGGATTTTCTAACAGGGTCTTCTATAGATAGAGAACCATCTGATGAAGTATCTTATAGATAGAGGACTTTCTGACGGAGTCTCCTATAGATAGGGGACCCTCTGCCGAGGTTTCCTATAGTTAGACGACTTTTGTACGAAGTCTCCTATAGATATACGAGCTTCTGACGAGGTCTTCTGCAGATAGAATACCTTCTAGTGAGGTCGTCTACAGATAGAAAACCTTTTTATGAGGTCTTCTATAGATAGAAGAGCTTCCGACGAGGACCTCCTAACGAGGTCTCCTATAGATAGAGGAACTTCTGAGGGGGACTCCTATAGGTAGATGAGCTTCTGCACAAGTCTTTTACATATAGAGGACCTTTTTAAGAGATCTTCTAGCATTCGATGACGGATAAAACCCTTATGACGAGACCTTCTAAATATAGAAACCTTTTGATGAGGACTTCTACCGATAGAGGTCCTTCTTAAGAGGTCTCCTATAGATAGAGGAATTTCTGACATGATCTCCATAGACATAGACTCATCTGAAGAGGTCTCCTATATATAGGGGACTTTCTTAAGATATAGTCTGTAGATGGAGGACCTTCTGACCTTCTGGTCTCCTATAAAAGGAAGATGACGAGGTCTCCTTATTACGAGTTATCCTGTAGATAGAGGACTTCTGGCGAGGTCTTCTATAGATGGAAGACCTTCTGACGAGGTCTTCTATAGATAGAAGACCTTCTGACGAGGTATCCTATGGAAGAAGGGCCTTCTAAAAATGTCTTTTATATATAGAGGATCATCTTACGAGGTATTCTTTAGACAGAGGACCACATGACAAGGTCTCCTGTATAAAGATGACCTTCTGACAATGTCTCTTATATATGGAGGACATTCTGACGAGATATCTTATTGATAGATGGCCTTCTAACGAGGTCACCTATGTACAGAGGATCTTCTGACTGACCTTCTATAGATAGAGGGCCTTCGGAAGATGCCTCCTATAGATAGAGGATCTTCTGACGAGGTCTGAGATCTCCTATTTATAGAGGACCTTATGACGAGGTCTGCTATAGATGGAGAAACTTCTGACGATGTCTCCTATAGATACAGGACCTTCTGGCGAGGTCATCTACATATGGAGGATCTTCTGACGAGGTCTCATATGGATAGAAGACCATCTAACGAGGTCTTCTGTAGACGGAGGACTTCTTGACAAGGTCTCCTATAGAAAGAGGACCTTCCGACGAGATCTGAGTTCTTTATGACGAGGTCTGCTAAAAATAGAGAAACTTCTGACAAAGTCTCCTATAGATAGAGGACCTTCTGACGAGGTCTCCTTTGGATAAATTAACCCCTGTCGAGGTCTCGTATAAATAGAGGAATCTCTGACAAGTTATCCTATAGATAGTGGACCTTCTGACAAGTTATTCTATAGATAGAGGACCTTCTGACTAGGTGTCCTATATATAGATGACCTTCTGACGAGGTCTCCTATAGCGAGATGACCATCTGATGAGGTCTCCTTTAAATAGGGGGCCTTCTGACGAAGTCTCCTTCTGACGATGTCTCCTATAGATTGAGGACCTTCTGACGAGGTCTTCTATAGATGTAGTACCTTCTGACGAGATCTCCTGTAGATAGAGGATTTTCTCACCTGGTCTCCTATAAATAGAGGAACTTCTGACTGGGTTTCATACAGATAGTGGATCATTTTGCGAGGTCTCCTATAGATAGATGACCTTCTGGCGAGGTTTCCTATATATAGAGGAACTTCTGACGGGGTCTCTTACAAAAAGATGACATTCCGACGAGGTCTCCTAAAAATATATGATCTTCATACGAAGTCTCCTGTATAAAGAGCACCTTCTGGCGAGGTCTCGTACAAATGGAGTGACTTCTAACGAGGTCTCCTATAGATGGAGGACCTTCTGGCGAGGTAATCTACATATAGATGGAGGACCTTTTGACCTTCTGACGAGGTCTCCTAAAAATATATGATCTTCATACGAAGTCTCCTGTATAAAGAGGACCTTCTGTCGAGGTCTCTTACAAATGGAGTGACATCTGACGAGGTCTCCTATAGTTAGAGGAACTTCTGACGAGGTCTCCTATAGACGCAGGACTTTCTGGGGTGGTCATCTACATATAGAGAATCTTCTGACGAGGTCTCCAATAGATGGAGGACCTTTTGACAAGATCTCCTGTAGATAGAGGACCTTCTGATGAGGTTTCATGTAGATAGAGGACCTTCCGACAAGTTTCCTATGGGTAGAAGCTCTTCCGACGAGGTCTCATATAGATAGATGACTTTCGGAAGAGGTCTCCTATAGAAGGAAGACACTCTGAAGATGTCTCCTGTAGATAGAGGACTTTCTGACGAGGTCTCCTGTGGCTGTTCGGGCGAGGTCTCCTATTTATAGAGGAACTTCTGACGAAGTCTACTATAGACGGATAAACTTTTCACGAGGGCTCCTCCTAATACCGTCTGAACATGCCTTTTATAGATAGACGAGCTTCTGACGAGGTCTTCTGCAGATAGAATACCTTCTAGTGAGGTCGTCTACAGATAGAAAACCTTTTTATGAGGTCTTCTATAGATAGAAGAGCTTCCGACGAGGACCTCCTAACGAGGTCTCCTATAGATAGAGGAACTTCTGAGGGGGACTCCTATAGGTAGATGAGCTTCTGCACAAGTCTTTTACATATAGAGGACCTTTTTAAGAGATCTTCTAGCATTCGATGACGGATAAAACCCTTATGACGAGACCTTCTAAATATAGAAACCTTTTGATGAGGACTTCTACCGATAGAGGTCCTTCTTAAGAGGTCTCCTATAGATAGAGGAATTTCTGACATGATCTCCATAGACATAGACTCATCTGAAGAGGTCTCCTATATATAGGGGACTTTCTTAAGATATAGTCTGTAGATGGAGGACCTTCTGACCTTCTGGTCTCCTATAAAAGGAAGATGACGAGGTCTCCTTATTACGAGTTATCCTGTAGATAGAGGACTTCTGGCGAGGTCTTCTATAGATGGAAGACCTTCTGACGAGGTCTTCTATAGATAGAAGACCTTCTGACGAGGTATCCTATGGAAGAAGGGCCTTCTAAAAATGTCTTTTATATATAGAGGATCATCTTACGAGGTATTCTTTAGACAGAGGACCACATGACAAGGTCTCCTATATAAAGATGACCTTCTGACAATGTCTCTTATATATGGAGGACATTCTGACGAGATATCTTATTGATAGATGGCCTTCTAACGAGGTCACCTATGTACAGAGGATCTTCTGACTGACCTTCTATAGATAGAGGGCCTTCGGAAGATGCCTCCTATAGATAGAGGATCTTCTGACGAGGTCTGAGATCTCCTATTTATAGAGGACCTTATGACGAGGTCTGCTATAGATGGAGAAACTTCTGACGATGTCTCCTATAGATACAGGACCTTCTGGCGAGGTCATCTACATATGGAGGATCTTCTGACGAGGTCTCATATGGATAGAAGACCATCTAACGAGGTCTTCTGTAGACGGAGGACCTCTTGACAAGGTCTCCTATAGAAAGAGGACCTTCCGACGAGATCTGAGTTCTTTATGACGAGGTCTGCTAAAAATAGAGAAACTTCTGACAAAGTCTCCTATAGATAGAGGACCTTCTGACGAGGTCTCCTTTGGATAAATTAACCCCTGTCGAGGTCTCGTATAAATAGAGGAATCTCTGACAAGTTATCCTATAGATAGTGGACCTTCTGACAAGTTATTCTATAGATAGAGGACCTTCTGACTAGGTGTCCTATATATAGATGACCTTCTGACGAGGTCTCCTATAGCGAGATGACCATCTGATGAGGTCTCCTTTAAATAGGGGGCCTTCTGACGAAGTCTCCTTCTGACGATGTCTCCTATAGATTGAGGACCTTCTGACGAGGTCTTCTATAGATGTAGTACCTTCTGACGAGATCTCCTGTAGATAGAGGATTTTCTCACCTGGTCTCCTATAAATAGAGGAACTTCTGACTGGGTTTCATACAGATAGTGGATCATTTTGCGAGGTCTCCTATAGATAGATGACCTTCTGGCGAGGTTTCCTATATATAGAGGAACTTCTGACGGGGTCTCTTACAAAAAGATGACATTCCGACGAGGTCTCCTAAAAATATATGATCTTCATACGAAGTCTCCTGTATAAAGAGCACCTTCTGGCGAGGTCTCGTACAAATGGAGTGACTTCTAACGAGGTCTCCTATAGATGGAGGACCTTCTGGCGAGGTAATCTACATATAGATGGAGGACCTTTTGACCTTCTGACGAGGTCTCCTAAAAATATATGATCTTCATACGAAGTCTCCTGTATAAAGAGGACCTTCTGTCGAGGTCTCTTACAAATGGAGTGACATCTGACGAGGTCTCCTATAGTTAGAGGAACTTCTGACGAGGTCTCCTATAGACGCAGGACTTTCTGGGGTGGTCATCTACATATAGAGAATCTTCTGACGAGGTCTCCAATAGATGGAGGACCTTTTGACAAGATCTCCTGTAGATAGAGGACCTTCTGATGAGGTTTCATGTAGATAGAGGACCTTCCGACAAGTTTCCTATGGGTAGAAGCTCTTCCGACGAGGTCTCATATAGATAGATGACTTTCGGAAGAGGTCTCCTATAGAAGGAAGACACTCTGAAGATGTCTCCTGTAGATAGAGGACTTTCTGACGAGGTCTCCTGTGGCTGTTCGGGCGAGGTCTCCTATTTATAGAGGAACTTCTGACGAAGTCTACTATAGACGGATAAACTTTTCACGAGGGCTCCTCCTAATACCGTCTGAACATGCCTTTTATAGATAGACGAGCTTCTGACGAGGTCTTCTGCAGATAGAATACCTTCTAGTGAGGTCGTCTACAGATAGAAAACCTTTTTATGAGGTCTTCTATAGATAGAAGAGCT
Organism: Musca autumnalis; assembly: GCF_047663935.1. NCBI lineage: Eukaryota > Metazoa > Arthropoda > Insecta > Diptera > Muscidae > Musca > Musca autumnalis. The sequence goes on along the minus strand of NW_027411644.1, from coordinate 56,053,558 downwards.
TCCGACGAGGACCTCCTAACGAGGTCTCCTATAGATAGAGGAACTTCTGAGGGGGACTCCTATAGGTAGATGAGCTTCTGCACAAGTCTTTTACATATAGAGGACCTTTTTAAGAGATCTTCTAGCATTCGATGACGGATAAAACCCTTATGACGAGACCTTCTAAATATAGAAACCTTTTGATGAGGACTTCTACCGATAGAGGTCCTTCTTAAGAGGTCTCCTATAGATAGAGGAATTTCTGACATGATCTCCATAGACATAGACTCATCTGAAGAGGTCTCCTATATATAGGGGACTTTCTTAAGATATAGTCTGTAGATGGAGGACCTTCTGACCTTCTGGTCTCCTATAAAAGGAAGATGACGAGGTCTCCTTATTACGAGTTATCCTGTAGATAGAGGACTTCTGGCGAGGTCTTCTATAGATGGAAGACCTTCTGACGAGGTCTTCTATAGATAGAAGACCTTCTGACGAGGTATCCTATGGAAGAAGGGCCTTCTAAAAATGTCTTTTATATATAGAGGATCATCTTACGAGGTATTCTTTAGACAGAGGACCACATGACAAGGTCTCCTATATAAAGATGACCTTCTGACAATGTCTCTTATATATGGAGGACATTCTGACGAGATATCTTATTGATAGATGGCCTTCTAACGAGGTCACCTATGTACAGAGGATCTTCTGACTGACCTTCTATAGATAGAGGGCCTTCGGAAGATGCCTCCTATAGATAGAGGATCTTCTGACGAGGTCTGAGATCTCCTATTTATAGAGGACCTTATGACGAGGTCTGCTATAGATGGAGAAACTTCTGACGATGTCTCCTATAGATACAGGACCTTCTGGCGAGGTCATCTACATATGGAGGATCTTCTGACGAGGTCTCATATGGATAGAAGACCATCTAACGAGGTCTTCTGTAGACGGAGGACCTCTTGACAAGGTCTCCTATAGAAAGAGGACCTTCCGACGAGATCTGAGTTCTTTATGACGAGGTCTGCTAAAAATAGAGAAACTTCTGACAAAGTCTCCTATAGATAGAGGACCTTCTGACGAGGTCTCCTTTGGATAAATTAACCCCTGTCGAGGTCTCGTATAAATAGAGGAATCTCTGACAAGTTATCCTATAGATAGTGGACCTTCTGACAAGTTATTCTATAGATAGAGGACCTTCTGACTAGGTGTCCTATATATAGATGACCTTCTGACGAGGTCTCCTATAGCGAGATGACCATCTGATGAGGTCTCCTTTAAATAGGGGGCCTTCTGACGAAGTCTCCTTCTGACGATGTCTCCTATAGATTGAGGACCTTCTGACGAGGTCTTCTATAGATGTAGTACCTTCTGACGAGATCTCCTGTAGATAGAGGATTTTCTCACCTGGTCTCCTATAAATAGAGGAACTTCTGACTGGGTTTCATACAGATAGTGGATCATTTTGCGAGGTCTCCTATAGATAGATGACCTTCTGGCGAGGTTTCCTATATATAGAGGAACTTCTGACGGGGTCTCTTACAAAAAGATGACATTCCGACGAGGTCTCCTAAAAATATATGATCTTCATACGAAGTCTCCTGTATAAAGAGCACCTTCTGGCGAGGTCTCGTACAAATGGAGTGACTTCTAACGAGGTCTCCTATAGATGGAGGACCTTCTGGCGAGGTAATCTACATATAGATGGAGGACCTTTTGACCTTCTGACGAGGTCTCCTAAAAATATATGATCTTCATACGAAGTCTCCTGTATAAAGAGGACCTTCTGTCGAGGTCTCTTACAAATGGAGTGACATCTGACGAGGTCTCCTATAGTTAGAGGAACTTCTGACGAGGTCTCCTATAGACGCAGGACTTTCTGGGGTGGTCATCTACATATAGAGAATCTTCTGACGAGGTCTCCAATAGATGGAGGACCTTTTGACAAGATCTCCTGTAGATAGAGGACCTTCTGATGAGGTTTCATGTAGATAGAGGACCTTCCGACAAGTTTCCTATGGGTAGAAGCTCTTCCGACGAGGTCTCATATAGATAGATGACTTTCGGAAGAGGTCTCCTATAGAAGGAAGACACTCTGAAGATGTCTCCTGTAGATAGAGGACTTTCTGACGAGGTCTCCTGTGGCTGTTCGGGCGAGGTCTCCTATTTATAGAGGAACTTCTGACGAAGTCTACTATAGACGGATAAACTTTTCACGAGGGCTCCTCCTAATACCGTCTGAACATGCCTTTTATAGATAGAGGACCTTCGGAAGAGGTCTCCTATAGATAGAGGACCTCTGAAGAGGTCGATCAAAATGTGCCTCTTCGAAATAATGGATTTGGACCCATGTATGTTTGGACTAAATGCGTAACACACAATCTGGAGTGGATTTAACCCTGTCTCGAACGGATCAAGTGATTTGGTTCAGACTTCTTCGGATCCCTCTCACACAAAATTTCCATAAATTCAGAGTTTAAGATCATCTTTCAGAATGTTTTGAAATTTTTGCAGATAGGTATTCCTCGATGTCCATATTATGATGGTTCAATATAAGTCGGGATTACGTACTCACTTCCTTAGATAATGGTCTCAAGCTGTAAAAAACCCTTCCTGTACCAACTAAAATGATTTGATTTGACCGAAACTTGGCGCATTATAATATTTTCTTGAGACATAGATCAGGTTCGAATATGGACTATAACAGTGCACTCCTTCGGGCATCTTCCACACAACATGTCAACAATTTTCTTAAAAAAAGTACAATTTAAGATCAGCTCTCGGATTGTTTTAACATTTTTTGTAGCAGATTTTCCTTCCGTTCTCTGCTACGACGATATAGTTTTCAGAGGGGAGGTCCATACTTCCTGAAAAATGTCCTAAAAGTTAGAAAAAACTCTGCCTCGAGAATCAATTTGAAATGGTAATCGAAGGAGAAGTCCTGTTGGTCCCGTTTACAGCTTTATAATGTATTTCGTCGTCAAGTCAATTCTTCCGGACGAAATTGTTCAAAACCTCTAAACACCCTACAGCGACCAAATATAATAACTAATGAGCACGACGATACGAACTGTACATTGTATAATTTCTTTCAACAGTACATCAAGTTCCAAGAAGGTCTATGATGGATAAAACCTTCGGGTAAGTTCCTCACAAAACTTAAAAATGTTTGCTTAAGTACCGTTGTTTATGTTAATCCATTCCTTCAGGGGCCTCCTTCGTAAAAGTTTAACAATTTCGCGGTTTAATACAGTTTAGGGTCACTTCTAGAATCGAGTAAGAACGTTAATAGCTGGTAGTTTTTTGTAACCATAAACATATAAACCTGCCATCAACAAATACTCTCCCGTTATTTTAACGAGAGGCATGTCTCACCAATAAGTAGTTATTCTATGACCTCTATACCACTTGTAAAATTAGCTCAATTTATTTTCTCCGCACTGCATATTTTTATTTTGTACATTGGAAGTTCTAATTTGTAGGTAAACACCCTGTGCGACATTTCTTCCTGTACGAGAAAATGCGGCGACCATCAATGTTTTAGTTTATCAAAATGTCCTCTAAAACACCCTTTACTATGTAGAAAACAAACCCACGCTGCTGCCATTATCCACATTAACACAAATGGAAACTATAACTATCTGTTAAATTACAAACATTGACAGACTGGCGTGGCGTGGTGCATTGGCACCTGCAACCATAAACATACAAATTGAAATTGATTTATCGATGCAACAAGCATCAACCGCCTTGCTTCTCCCGCTAGGGTATTTCAGGCAGACTCAAAATGGTAACGCATGCTAAGACTTTATTGAGTACTTAAGAGGAGGAAAAAAAGAGAACATAAAGGCGCAAATGTTTGAAGTTTTATATTTTTTATTAAGAGTGCCCTACATAACCCCTAATACACGCACATACAAACAAACACCCCACACCACCCCACCATACATATGTATATCAATCAGTCAGTCAACGAGTCATTCTGCAAGTCATCCATCCATCCATCCATGCCCCAATATAAGTATTTGCCATTTCATTGCGGTGCCAATCTACATAAAGTTTGCCAATTGAAAAAATTGACGTGGCGACAATTCAATTCAATTTGAATCAATAATCAACAGGTTGTTGTCGTCGTCGTCGATCTTCTTTTGTTTATCATCCCAAGACAATGTTCTAAAAAGAGCGTTTTGTTGGTCAATACAACGGAATATGTTTTAAAGTCGGGGTAAATATTTATGTCTGCGAGTATTTATTATTATTAATTAATAAGTTAATTTATGCATCGTAGTGAACACAAAAGAGGTCTTCTGTTGCCTATAGAAGATCTCAAGAGACCTATTGTTGCCTATAGAAGACCTCAAGAGGTCTTCTGTTGCCTCTAAAAGACCTCAAGAGGTCTTCTGTTGCCTCTAGAAAACCTCAAGAGGTCTTCTGTTGCCTATAGAAGACCTCAAGATGTCTTCTGGTGTCTATAGAAGTCCACAAGAGTTGTTTTGTTGCCTATAGAAGTCTTCAAGAGGTCTTCTATTCCCTATAGAAAACTTCAAGAGGTCGTCTGTTGCCTATAGAAGACCTCAAGAGGTCTTCTATTGAGTATAGAAGACCTCAAGAGGTCTTCTGTTGCCTAACGAAGACCTCAGGAAGTTTTCTATTCCCTATAGAAGACCTCAAGAGGTCTTCTGTTGCCTATAGAAGACCTCAAGAGGTCTTCTGTTGCCTATAGAAGACCTCAAGAGGTCTTCTGTTGCCTATAGAAGACCTCAAGAGGTCTTCTGTTGCCTATAGAAGACCTCAAGAGGTCTTCTGTTGCCTATAGAAGACCTCAAGAGGTCTTCTGTTGCCTATAGAAGACCTCAAGACCTATTCCCTATCAAGAGGTCTTCTGTTGCCTATATAACACTTCAAGAGGTTTTATGTTGCATAAAGAAAACCTCAACAGGTCTTCTGTTGCACTATAGAAGACCTCAAGAGGCCTTCTGTTGCCTATATAACACTTCAAGAGGTCTTCTATTGCCTTTAGAAGATCTCAAGAGGCCTTTTGTTGCCTATAGAAGACCTCAAGAGATCTTCTGTTGCCTATAGAAGACCTCAAGAGGTCTTCTGTTGCCTAAAGAAAACCCCAAGAGGTCTTCTGTTGCCTATAGAAGACCTCAAGAGGTCTTCTGTTGCCTATAGAAGACCTCAAGAGGTATTTTGTTGCCTATAAGAGACCTCAAGAGGTCTTCTGTTGCATATAGAAAACCTAAAGAGGTCTTCTGACCTCAAGAGGTCTTCTGTTGCCCATAGAAGACCTCAAAAGGTCTTCTGTTGCCCATAGAAGACCTCAAAAGTTCTTCTGTTGAGTATAAAAAATCCCAAGACGTCGTCTTCTATTGCCTTTAGAAGATCTCAAGAGGCCTTTTGTTGCCTATAGAAGACCTCAAGAGATCTTCTGTTGCCTATAGAAGACCTCAAGAGGTCTTCTGTTGCCTAAAGAAAACCCCAAGAGGTCTTCTGTTGCCTATAGAAGACCTCAAGAGGCCCTCTGTTGCCTATAGAAGTCCTCAAGAGGTCTTCTATTGTTGCCTATAGAAGACCTCAAGAGGGCTTCTGTTGCCTATAGAAGACCTCAAGAGGGCTTCTGTTGCCTATATAAGACCTCCAGAGGTCTTCTATTGCCTATAGAGACCTCCAGAGGTCTACTTTTTCCTATAGAACACTTTAAGAGTTCTTATGTTGTCTATAGAAGACCCCAAGAGGTCTTCGGTTGCCTATAGAACACTTCAAGAGGTCTTCTGTTGCCTATAGAAAACCTCAACAGGTCTTCTGTTGCCTATAAAAGTCCTCAAGAAGTCTTCTGTCGCCTATAGAAGACCTCAAGAAACCTTCTGTTGCCCATAGAAGACCTCACTCAAGAGGTTGTCTGTTGCCAATAGTAGACCTCAAGAGATTATCTGTTTCCCACAGAAGACTTCTAGAAGTTTTATGTTGCTTGTGGAAGATAACAAGGGATCATCTGTTGCCCATAGAGGATCTCAAGAATTTTCTGTTGCATATAAATGACCTCAAAGAATCTTCGGTTGCCCTTAAATCAATAAAACATCTAGAGGTTTAATGTTGCCTATAGAAGACCTCATAAGATCTTTTTTGCCTTTAGGAGAGCTGCAGAGGTCTTCTGTTGTCTGTAGGAGACCTCAAGAAGTCATCTGTTGTCTAAAGAAGACCTCAAGAAATCTTCTATTATCCATAGAAGACCTCAAGATATCTTCTGTTGCCCAGAGAAGACCTCAAAAGTCTTCTTTTGCCTATAGAAGACGTCATGATGTTATCTGTAGACCTCAAGAGGTCTTCTGTTGCAGAGGAGAGACCTCAAGAATTTTCTGTTGCATATAAATGATATCAAATAGTCTTCGGTTGGCGTTAGAAGATCTCAGGCGGTCTTCACAGAAGACATCTTTAGGTCGTATGTTGCCTATAGAAGCCCGCACGAAGTCTTCTGTTGTCTATAGGAGACCTCAAGAAGTCATCTGTTTTCTAAAGAAGACCTCGAGAAGTCTTCCGTTACCTACAGAAGACCTTATTTTTTTCTTTTGGCTATAGGAGACATCAAGAAGTTATCTTTAGGCCATAGAAGACCGCAAGAGGTCTTCTGTTGCCCATAGAGGACTTCCTGAAGACCTCAACCAACAATAGATTACCTTCTAACGACGTGTTCTATAGATAAAGGACCTCTGACGAGGTCTCCTATAGATAGAGGACCTTCTGACGAGGTCTCCTATAGATAAATGACCTTCTAACTAGGTCTTCTCTAGACAGATTACCTTCTAGCGATGTTTCCTTTAGGCAGAGGACCTTGTGACGGGGACTCCTATAGATAAATGACCTTCTGACTAGGTCTTCTCTAGGCATATTACCTTCTAACGATGTGTCCTGTAGACAGAGGACCTTCTCACGAGGTCTCCTATAGATAGAGGACTTTCTGACGAGGACTCCTTTAGATAAATACGCTTCTTACTTGGTCTTCTCTAGATAGATTACCTTCTAACTATGTGCCCTGTAGACAGAGGTCCTTCTGACGAGTTCTCCTATAGATAAAAGACCTTCTGACGAGATCTCCTACACATAAATGGCCTTCTGACGAGGTTTCATATAAATTGTGGACCTTCTGCCGAAGTCTTCTATAGATAGAGGAAGGTCATAACCGTCTGGCCTTGGAGGACTTTAATGCTCATCGGAAATGACCAGAGGGCTATTGTGCAGTTAGCAGATTGATAGATCTACGTTTTGCACGGTCAACAAGGACGCCGTTACAAGAATTAGAGGGGACCATCGTCTCACCTGCTCTGACAAATGATGTCACCTGGCAACCCGTTGTTTTTCTTGGATCGAACAATCTCCCCATAATGGTCTTTATCAGCAGACCGGTCGGTTTCATCACCTCTGAACGCCGCATTTTCATCAATCATGGCAAGGTTAATTGGCTGAGTTTCAGAGAGATCACAAATCATGCTTCAGTTATCTGCCCAACCCTTCTGATGTTCGGGTAGCAGAAAGGACATTCCGAGGCATCATTACTGCTGCAGCCGCTCGCCATACACCAGCCGATAGAATAGCCGATGTGAGATCAAACTCCCCTTGATGAATTTCGTCCTACCAACCCCAGTGTCAGGAAGCTCACAAGCTCGAGTATCTCACTAAAGTTCTCATCGTTTCCGAAGTGTGGAAAATGGAAGGGGCTACTGAAGCCAGACAGCAAAGGTGAATCGTACACAGCGATTTCGCTTCTGTCGCCCGTAGCAAAGACCCATGAGGTTTTATTCCTCCTCAGCGTCATTAATAGCTTTCCAGTTTCGATCATCAGCATGGTTTCCGTAAGCAGCGCAGCACTACAACAGCGCTGCACGCCAGCTCCACACATATTAGTCGAGGACTTAAGCAGAGCAAGCCGTGTGAAAGAACGCTTTAGTTATCCGAATCTTTTCATACTGTCAAGAACTCCACGCTGTTTCAGGACATCGAGCAGACAACCCTCCGGCTAAGTTTGCAACGTTGGATAATTAATTATATGTGTGGACGCCAGTCGTATGTGGAATTCAGCAATAAAAAGTACAAGCCCCATAGAGTGAAACAGGAAGTTTCCGAAGGTGGGGTGATATCTCTAAAAATATTTAACCTCTACCTCTCTCTGCAAATGATTGTACGATTTTGACTTCAGAGGTACCTTCCTTAATGTCATTTGTGAAAGGCTGAACTCCTATTTGACTATGTAAATATCCGCCACTAAATCTACGGCCACTCAGTTCACCACATGGGTGGCAGAGGTGAGAACAGAGTTGAATGCCATGGTTGATGGTAGCAGAATTCGGACCACAAACTACGTCAAACTACATATAACGCGATAGGTCGGCCTGTGGTAAGATTAGCGGCGCCAGTTTGGTCCGCGAATATAAGTGCAACACAATGGAAAATTATTCAAACCTGTGAGAATGCCGCCCTGAGAACTGCAAGATAGTGCCTCCTCATGTCTTCAGTGGACCCTCTACATGGGAGACAAAGATTTTTTCAGTACAGCAACACAATGACATGCTTTCGTTGCAGTACTTCCTCGGGTCCTATTGTGAGAGCCATCCTAATCACCATATGGTGGATAGGGCACTTTTTGCTGGGTAGTGTTGCCCAGCCGTTTAAGGGTTAATCGAAAGAAATGTTGTAAAACTAACCGCTCTAGACATTGAGATATATAATATTGTGTGTACAGAACATTCAGCTGTATTTGGTATAGAGCATCTGTCAGAACGGTTAAATTGAAATTAGCCCTTTAATATTGAGATTAATTACACGAGTAAGTAGACTACATGGATTTGAATAAGAAGATAAATACCCATTGATAGCCTCTTTGTTGGCAAACTTCAAAAATGTCACTTTATCTTCGGCAGATTTTGTTATTTATTCTATAAACAGATAAATCTTCTTTGATTCCCCACCCGAAACCTAGCAAAAAAAAAGTTTTAAAATAAAATAAAGAAATTCACTCATAAGGCCCATCTGAGGTCTACAAACATACATATCTATATATGTAGTACATCTGCTACATAACATTTTCCCACGCAGTATTCTTTGCTGTTGTGTAACTGTTGTAATTTTATTCCGAATTTCCTCTTCTTGTCATTTGTCACTGGCCATTCATGCCGCTTTGAAGTTTAATCACACAAATTAACCAAACATATGGATTGCCTGTGATAAGCTGTTGTATGAGTGGCTCATCATATTGTATTTCATTCTATAGCCTATTTTCAAACAATCAATACTCAGCTAATTAAGTATCATCATCATGCTCATCATCATCATTGGTGTCCAAATGGGAAACAATTTAAAGACAAAAGTAAATTGAACAAATTTTCTTTTTTTCTCTCTCTCTCCCAATTTTGAGGCATGGAAATTAAAATTGGATTCAATTAAAATGTCGGCCAACATGGAAGACTTTGTAACACATATTTGTGGGTAAAAACAAAAACGAGATGACAGAAAATTGTAATGTTTATTTGTTTGAAGTGCATTAGGTTGGAACGAAGTGTTAATTAAAAAAAAAAAAACAGTTTTTTTATTAAACGAAAAAAGAAGTTCTGGCGGTTTCCAGCGAAAAATGTTAGGCATTTACAACCTCATATCTCTGTATCATAGCGCGTTGAGTTTCTATATAAGATTACATAAAATCTTAATTAAAAGGTGATTCCGTGGAAAAACCTCACGCACAAAATGATTTTAAAATTTGAATTAATCAGAAATATGGGCAATTTTATGAAGTCACTGTAAGCACATATATAATTGAAAATAAACTATAGAGCCACATGAGATAACTAAACTTACATAACATTTGTTTCTCACCAATTTTCTTTAATCTGAGAATCATAAAAATGTCGTAAACGTTTTTTTAATTATACATTCAAAATTTTTTCAAAGTGCTTAGTGCATGGCCTTTTTCAATATTTGAATAGAATTAACGTAATTCTAGTTTTTAGCATGCTGAAGATTATTCATTCGTTCAACAAGAAAAATTTTTTTTTGAATTTTTTTTACTTTCATAAATTTTTTCAGAAAAATATTTTTTTAATCGATTTGTGCGTGAGGACAATTCATTCGTCCAACAAAAAAAAATTTTTTTGAATTTTTTTTTCATTTCATGCATTTTTTCAAAAAAATAATTTTTTTTAAATCGATTCGTGCGTGAACTTTTTGTACAATTCAATGGAATGAACGTTAGTCTAGTGATTAATTGGCAAAAGTTCATTCATCCGCGCTACAGGAAATCATTTTTTAGAAACAAAATGTCGAAAAGTCATAACCCTAGTACATATGTTAATGAGCTTCATTATTTCAGTGACAGGTCCAATCAACCCAATCTACACCAGAAAAACGAGAATTCTACCTACATTACAAGAACACCAATTGGACGGGATTCTGGAACTTTTGGTGTAACAATGGATAATAAAATTATAGCCTTCAAATTTACTTAACTGCACTTTTGTAGTCAAGATCACAAAGTTTAGCCGATTTAAAATGTAAACATGATCTGAAAAGTGGCAGTCTAATAAGATTTCCACACGATCTGAGAAAACCACCAGAAGTCTTCTGTTCATGTTAGAGGACCTCAGAAGGTCTTCCGTTGATCTTAGAAGACCTCAAAAGATATTCTGTTGACCATCGAATACCTCACAAGGGATTATGTTGATCTTAGAACTCTCCAAGACTTCTTCTGTTGTCCTTACAAAACCTCAAGAGGTCTTCCGTTGACTTTAGAATACCTCAAAGGACTTCTGTTGAAAATATAAGACCATGAGAGTTCTTCTGCTTACCATAGAAGATCTCAAGAGATCTTTTGTTGACCCTTGAAGATCTCAAAAGTCTTTTGTTGACTCAAAAATATCTCAATGAGGCTCCTGTTGATCATAGAACACTTCAAATGGTCTTCTGTTGACTATATGAGTCCTCGTGAGGTCTTATTTTGACACTAGGGTACATCAAGAGATATTCTGTTGACCTCAGAAATTCTATTGGCCCAACAGGGTCTCAATTTGTCTTTGTTGGCCTTAAAAGACCTCAAAAGGTCTTCTGCTGGCCCCTGAAGACTTCAAAAGATCTTCTCTTGACCCTAGCTGACGTTAAGAGGTGTTGTACCCCAATAGGTCTTCTGTTGGCCCTTGAAGCTCTTTCTTCTTTTGACTATAGAAGTCCTCTAGAGGTATACTGTCAAAAAGTCTTCCTCTGACACTAGAATACCTCAAGAGATATTCTGTTGACCTTATAAGATCCCAAGTTGTCTTCTGCTGACATTAGAAGACCCCAAGTGGTCTTTTGTTGGCCTTACAGTACCCAAATGTGTCTTTTGTTGTCCTTAGAAGACATCAAGAGGTCTTCTGCTGACCCTGGAAGACCTTAAAAGATCTTTTGTTGACCCTAGGAGAGGTATTGTGTTTACTTTAGAAGACCACAATAGGGTTTCTGTTGGCTCTAGAAGTCCTCAAGAGTTTTTCTGTTGGCCTTAGATGACGTCAAGAGGTCTTCTATTGATCTTATAACACTTCAGGAGGAATTCTGTTGACTATAGAAGTCCTCTAGAGGTCTTCTGTTTACCCTGGAAGAAATCAAAAGGGTTTCTTTTGACACTAGAATATCTTCAGAGATATTATGTTGACCATAGAAGTTCCAAGAGGTCTTCTGTTGACCTTATAAGAATGAAGAGGTCTCAGGAGTTTTTTAAACCCTAGAAAACCCCAAGAGAAATCCTCTAGAGGTATTGTGTTTACCCTAGACATATTCTTATGTAGTCATTACAAGACCTCAAGTGGTCTTCTTTTGGCAAAATCCACATTTATATTTTGTTGTCTTTAGAAAAAACAAGGCATTCTGTTGATATTGGAATACCTCAAGAGAACTTCTGTTGACCATAGAAAACCTCAGAAGGGTTTTTAATAACCCCAAGATGTGTTCTGCTGACCTTAGAAGAGCCGAATCCGCCAAGATCCTCTAATAAAATTTCATCACGAGCCGAGAAGTGGTCTTTATCAGGATTTATGCCAACAGGTATTCATCTTTTGACACTAGAATATCTTCAGAGGTATTTTGTTGACCTTAGAAGATCCAAGAGGTCTTTTGTTGGCTTTAGAATAACCAAGTGGTCTTTTTTGGCCTTGGAACACCCTAATTAGTCATTTGATGTCCTTAGAAGTCCTCAAGATGTCTTCTGCTGACCCTGAAAGAACTGAAGAGGTCTTCTGTTGACCCTTGAAATCCTAAAGAAGTATTCTGTTGACCCTAGAAGACCTCAATAAATCGTTTGTTGATCTCAGAAACCCTCAGGAGGTCTTCTATTGTCCTAAAAAGACCTAAGAAGGTATTATTTTGATCGTAGAAGATATCTAAAGGGGTTCTGTTGACCGAAGAAGATCTCAACGTTTTTTTTCTGGCCTTAGAAGACCTCAGAAAGTTTTCCGTTGACATTAGATGGCCTCTACAGAAAAGTCTCCCTGTCAGCCCAATCCGTTGAGATCCCCTAAAAAAATTGCATCACGTTCCGAGAAGTGGACTTGATCTGGATTTACTCCAAATAGATCTTCTGTTGACCTTAAAATACCTCAGAAGGTCTTCTTTCGTTCTGAGCAGATCTCAGAAGATTGTCGGTTGACCTTATGTTTATCCTAGAAGTCCTAAAGAGGTTTTCTGTTGACCCTTAAAGTCCTCTAGAAATCTTAGAACACCTAAGGAGCTTAAGATGACCTCATTGTCTGTCTGTTGACATTAGACGGCTTCAAAAGAGCTTATAGAAGACCTGGACTTCTGTTGACCTTAGAAGACCGCAAGAGGTCTACCATTGATCTTAGAACACCTCAGAAGGTATTCTGTTGACCATAGAAAATCACAGAAAGATTTCTCTTGACCTATGAAACCTAAAGAGGTCTTCTGCTGGCCTAAGAGGTATTCTGCTGGCCTTAGAAGACCTCAAAAGGCATTCTGTTGATATTGGAAGATCTCAAGAGAACTTCTGTTGACCTTAGAAAACCTCAGAATGTGTTTTGATTTCCTGAGAGAACCTCAAGATGTCTTCTGCTGACCTTAGAAGAGGCGAATCCGCCAAGATCCTCTAATAAAATTTCATCACGAGCCGAAAAGTGGTCTTTATCAGGATTTATGTCAATAGGTATTCTTGTTGACCTTAGAAGGCCTTGTTTTGTCCTGAGCAGATCTCAGAAGATTGTCGGTTGCCTTAGAACATCTTGAGAGGTCTCTTAGAACACTTCAAAGGTTTTCTGTTGATCATAGAAGTCCTCAAGCGATATTCTGTTACCTTAGAGAGGTCTTATTTGATCTTAGAACAGGTCTCTTGAAGTCCCCAAGATGTCTTCTGTTGGTCAAAGAAGACCCCAAATATCTACTGTTGATCTTAGAGCACATCAAATCCTCAAAATGACTTCTGTTGACCTTAGTAAACCTCAGAAGGTCTCCCACGTTAGAAAACCTCAAGAGACCTTATGTTTAACCTAGCAGACTTTAAGAGGTCTTCTGCTAATCTTAGAACAACTCCGGAAGTTTTCTGTTGACCATAGGAGATCTCAAGATGTTTTCTGTTAATCTTATTACACCTAAGGACGTCTTTCGTTGAGTTTAGAAGGTATTCTGTTGGCCGCAGAAGACTTCAGAAGGATTTCCGTTGACCTAAGTATGTAGATCCCAAGAGGTCTTCTGTTGTACTTAGACGGACTTTTGCTGATCTTACAACACCCTAGGAGGTTTTCTGTTGACCTTAGAAGACCTGGAAGGGTCTTCTTTTGTGCTGAAAAGATTTCAGAAGTTCGTCGGTTCACTTTGGAACACCTTAAGAGGGGTTCTATTGATATCTTGATCATCGAAGACCTCAAGGGGTCTTCTTTTGACACTTGAAGTCCTCAAGAGGTTTTCTGCTGGCCAAAGAAGACCCCAAGTGTCTACTGTTGATCTTAGAGCACATCAAGATGTCTTCTCTTGACCCTCGAAGACCCCATGAGATCTTCAGTTAGCCCTTGAAGTCCTCAAAATGACTTATGCTGACCTTACTAAACCTCTGACGGTTTTCCTTTGACGTTAGAAAACCTAAAGAGGCCTTATGGTGAGCCTAGAAGACTTCAAGAGGTCTTCTGTTAATTTTAGTGCAACTCAGGAAGTTTTCTGTTGACCTAAGTAGATCCCAAGAGGTCTTCTGTTGGACTTGGAAGACCTCGAAAGGTCTTTTGCTGATCTTACAACACCTTAGGACGTTTTCTGTTGACCTTAGGAGACCTCAAAAGGTCTTCTTTTGTCCTGCAAAGATCTCAGAATTTAACCGGTTCACTTTGGAACACCTTAAGAAGTCTTCTATTGATATCTTGATCATCAAAGACCTCAAGGAGTCTTTTTTCACACTGTGGATCATCGAACACCTCTTGAAGTCCCCAAGAGGTCTTCTGTTGGCCAAAGAAGACCCCATATGTCTACTGTTGATCTTAGAGCACATCAAGGGATCTTCTGTTGACCTTCGAAGACCCGATGGGTCTTCTGTTAGCACTTGAAGTCCTCAAAATGACTTCTGTTGACCTTAGTAAACCTCAGAAGGTCTTCCTTCGACGTTAGAAAACCCCAGAGACCTTATGTTGAACCTAGAAGACTTCAAGAGGTCTTCAGTTGATCTTAGAACAACTCAGGACGTTTTCTGTTGAACATAGGAGATCTCAAGAGGTCTTTTGTTGATCTTATTACACTTAAGGACATCTTCTGTTGAGTTCAAAAGGTATTCTGTTGGCCGTAGAAGACTTCAGAAGGATTTCCGTTGACCTTAGTAGATTTCATGAGGTCTTCTGTTGTACTTAGAAGATCTCGAAAGGTCTTCTGCTGATCTTACAACACCTCAGGAGGTTTTCTGTTGACCTTAGAAAGCCTCAAAGGGTCTTCTTTTGTCCTAAAAATATCTCAGAAGGATGCCGGTTCACTTTGGAACACCTTATGATCACCGAAGGAGGTCTTTTTTCACACTGTGGATCATCGAACACCTCTTGAAGTTCCCAAGAAGTTTAAGAGGGCTTCTGTTAATCTTAGAACAACTCAGGAAGTTTTCTATTGACCATAGGAGATCTCAAGAGGCCTTCTGTTGATCTTAATACACCAAAGGGCATTTTCTGTTGAGTTTAGAAGGTATTCTGTTGGCCGTAGAAGACTTCAGAAGGATTTCCGTTGACTTAAGTAGATCCCAAGAGGTCTTCTGTTGGACTTAGAAGACCTTCAAAAGTCTTTTGCTGATCTTACAACACCTCAGGAGGTTTTCTGTTGACCTTAGAAGACCTCAAAGGGTCTTCCTTTGTACTGAAAAGATCTCGGAAGTTCGCCGGTTCTTCTATTGATATCTTTATCATCGAAGACCTCAAGAGATCTTTTTTGACACTGTGGATCATCGAACACCTCTTGAAGTCCCCAAGAGGTCTTCTGTTGGCCAAATAAGACCCCAGATGTCTACTGTTGATCTTACAGCACATCAAGAGGTCTTCTGTTGACCTTCGAAGACCCCAAGAGGTCTTCTTGAAGTCCTCAAAATGACTTCTGTTGACCTTAGTAAACCTCAGACGGTCTTCCTTTGACGTTAGAAAACCTCAAGAGGCCTTATGTTGCACCTAGAAGACTTCAAAAGGTCTTCTGTTAATCTTAGAACAACTCAGGAAGTTTTCTATTGACCATAGGAGATCTCAAGAGGTCTTCCGTTGATCTGTTACACCTAAGGACGTCTTCTGTTGAGTTTAGAAGATATTCTGTTGTACTTAGAAGACCTCGAAAGGTATTCTGCTGATCTTACAACACCTCAGGATGTTTTCTGTTGACTTAGAAGACCCCAGAAGGTTCTTTTTTTGCCCTGGAAAGATTTCAGAAGGTCGTCGGTTAACTTTGGAACACCTTAAGAGGTCTTCTATTGATATCTTGATCATCGAAGACCTCAAGAGGTCTTTTTTTGACACTGTGGATCATCGAAGACCCTAGATGTCTACTGTTGATCTTAGAGCACATCAAGAGGTCTTCTGTTAGCCCTTGAAGTCCTCAAAATGACTTCTGTTGACCTTAGTAAACCTCAGAAGGTCTTCCTTTGACGTTAGAAAACCTCAAGATGCCTTATGTTGAACCTAGAAGACTTTAAGAGGTCTTCTGTTGATCTTAGAACAACTCAGGAAGTTTTCTATTGACCATAGGAGATTTTAAGAGGCCTTCTGTTGGTCTTAATACACCTAAGGACATCTTCTGTTGAGTTTAGAAGGTATTCTGTTGGCCGTAGAAGACTTCAGAAAGATTTCCATTGACCTAAGTAGATGCCATGAAGTCTTCTGTTGATCTTACAACACCTAAGGAGGTTTTCTGTTGGCCTTAAAAGACCTCAAAGGGTCTTCTTTTGTCCTGAAAAGATTTCAGAAGGTCGTCGGTTTTCTTTGGAACACCTTAAGAGGTCTTCTATTGATATCTTGATCATCGAAGACCTCAAGAGGTCTTTTTTTGACAGTGTGGATCATCGAACACCTCTTTAAGTCTCCAAGAGGTTCACTTTTTAACACCTTAAGAGGTCTTCTATTGATATCTTGATCATCGAAGACCTCAAGAGGTCTTTTTTTTGACACTGTGGATCATCGAACACCTCTAGAAGTCCCCCAGATGTCTTCTGTTGGCCAAAGAAGACCCCAGATGTCTACTGTTGATCTTAGAGCACATCAAGAGGTCCTCTCGACCCCAAGAGGTCTTCAGTTAGTCCTTGAAGTCCTCAAAATGACTTCTGTTGACCTTAGTAAACCCCAGAAGGTCTTCCTTTGACGTTAGAAAACCCCAAGAGGCCTTATGTTGAACCTAGAAGACTTTAAGAGGTCTTCTGTTGATCTTAGAACAACTCAGGAAGTTTTCTATTGACCATAGGAGATCTCAAGGGGCCTTCTGTTGATATTTATACACCTAAGAACGCCTTCTGTTGAGTTTAGAAGATATTCTGTTGGCCGTTGAAGACTTCAGAAGGATTTCCGTTGACCTAAGTAGATCCCATGAGGTCTTCTGTTATACTTAGAAGACCTCGAAAGGTCTTCTGCTGATCTTACAACACCTCTGGAAGTTTTCTGTTGGCTTTAGAAGACCTCAAAAGGTCTTCTTTTGTTCTGAAAAGATTTCAGAAGATCGTCGGTTCACTTTGGAATACTTTAAGAGGTCTTCTATTGATATCTTGATCATCGAGGACCTCAAGAGGTCTTCTTTGGACACTAGAATACCTCACTGGTTGTTTTAGACAATTTGGAACATTATCTCAGGAAATAAGAACATGTCCAGGAAAAAAATTATACCATTGTTATAAGATCCTCCATGGCTATCTTCCGTGAAAATTTCAAAGAATTCTGAACAGCCCTAAAACTTCCATTAATCAATAATGTATGAACTTTTGTTGGGGAGATAACCAAAGCCGTGAGCCAATATAGTTAATCTCTGTATTGTGTGTACATATATCAAATCGGTTACCCCTATCGAGGGGATGCATTTGTTTATAACATATGTGGGATCTAATAATTTAGCTACAACGAGACATATTTTTCTCGTTTTAAAATAGGATATAAAACATTGGGCGCCACCATGGTGTTATGGTAACACACACTACACACTGACCGGGTAAGATTTCCAGGCCAGGCGACATCACATTTTCAACGCTGCCAAAAAAAACCCCGCTGTAGTGTGGGCGACATTTCCTCTCTTCAAGAGGCCTTGCTGATATGAAATTGGTTCCATATCATTGAGCAAATATGAATTGGGGTAAACTCCATGATATGAGTGAAGTCTTCCTTGTTCCTTGGGGGATGTTTGTGGGAACATATGTATGTATGTACGTAAAATGTCAAGAAGAACGTTAGGTTGTTAGTATAGAGGTTCATAAGAGTACCATAAAAGTCGACAAATAAATGATGATTTGTGAAGTAAACTTCTAAACACAGTCTATGGACTGCATGTCATTTCCACCTGGCAAACAATAAAACAGATGTGTAAGATTACAAATATAACAAATATTGAAAGTGAAACCAAAATATTATCTAATAAATTCCCGTCACAACTTATCAACAAAACAACAACTAACATCCATCCCAAACAAACAAAGCAAAACGTCACTTAAAACCTAAGCGCAAACTTCTATTACTTAGTGTAAGACAGAACCCCAGAGCACCATATTTAAGTTTGGAAATTGTATGAGAAGTAAATTTACAGTTTGTTGTTTTTGCTGACATTATTCTTGTTGTTGTTATTGTCTCTGTTTGTATAATTAAAGCCATGGTGGCATGTTCTCAAATTTCTGTCCATCAAATCGGGTTGAGACTATGAAGCGCCGGTAAAATGTAAACATTTTTATGAATTTAACCGCAGTTACGATCGAACTGTCCGATCGTACGGTTCTTGTATCGAGTTTTTTGTTTTTCTGCGGTATTACACAGAGTTTCAAGGCATTCGGTTTGTTTTTTTTTTATTGTTCTTGTGGTTCTAAATAGACACGTTCTTCGTCTTGCAAATAAACAATTACCGGGCTTTGGCTGGCAAAGAAAGAAACGGGTTGCAGTGCAACGATAGATACAAGCTGCAAATAAAAAGAAAATAAAGCCACTTCTATCCAGTTAAACGACAATTGTGATAGTTTGAAACTATTGTTCTGAACTATTTTTCATATTCATCCCAATAACCCCCTTTAAACAAATTTTATCGTTATAAAGAAAGGGAAGGTTTTGTTATGAGTGAATTCGTGTTTTAACTGAATTTTGAAAGGGAAATTTGTTTTAAGTGACCAAGTGTTTAATGGATTAATTGACTGAAATACGATTCTTTTAAAAAATTCGTCAACGTTTACTTTTATTTTCCATATTCTGTGTCATTTGCCTTATTTGGAATTTCAAAGCCGAATTTGGAGTTGTGGAGATACGTGCTATTTCCTTGATAATCTAAAGTAGACAACAACAGGTTGCGGTGCCATTACATTGACAAGATTAAAAGAAAGTGATTGTCACGAACTCTACGGTGCTGGTGAGTTTGAAAAATAATAAGCCTGCAATTGCACTCAGTTCGTTATGCAAATAGTGAAACCAACTTTTTTCTTTATATTATAAAAAATATTATTATTAAAAGCATCAATGAGTTAAGGAAAAAAAAATAATCGGAAAGGCTATGAGATTTCTTTATGGAAGATATGAAAGTCTTCTTAAAACAAGTAAAAAAGTATCAGGCGGCTTTGCCGACAGAGATATACCCTCAGTAGAGTGGGGCGATTTGAACACCATCACGGGTGCCTCGAGTTTCTGATTCTTGGGATTGTACTGAGCAAAAAAGTCAACTAGACCATATGTCTGCGGTGAAAATCGAGCCCGGATTTTGACTTGAAGTTTTTTTTTCAAGGATTTTTGGATATTTTGGCATATAACAACCAAACCACTGAGATTTTCGATCCAACACAAAGACAACAATTGTAGCCAAAAAAATAGTTAAGAACACCTAGCACAAAAGCATTGGAACGCTCCTTCAGGTAGTTATGGCCTCGAGAAGGTGCACATTTTTCGGAAAATATCGATAAATGACACTGTGCTACAAAATGGGACTTAAAGTCAGTGGGTGGAAAATTCCTTGTGGAGAAGAAAGCCCTTAGTGAGTTTACTAAGAACCCAAAAGGAAATTTTAACCATAGGTAAAGTTTCCGAGATATCGCCTGATTAATGGTTTAATTTTGGCCCCTTAATTTGTAAGAAAATATCTTTACATCTCTGTTTAGCGGTATTGTAGCTTCATTTTGAGAGGGTCTGAGGGTCCCTCAGCCTGAGTGAATTGAAACACTTCTTTTTCAAAAAAAAAAAAAAAAAATAGAACGTATGTATTTCGGGGGTTTTCTGAATTTTGAGCGTATGAACTTGCCGGCAAAAATATGGATTTGGATTAAATCTAAAAATTTTTGCGGGTGACGTACCTAAAGGAATAGACCGACATAGTCCATTTAGGTAGTGGGTCTTATTTTGGTAGTCATTTCTCTCTATAAATATTGCGCCCTCCAGTCATCTCAGTTGGTCATCGTATAATTTCGACCCACGAAAAATATATTATGGCTGTAAACAGGGACACTAGAAGTACCTTTGGCAAAAATTTCCAAGGGGTCCTCGAACAGACCTTTTAACAAAAATGTTGAACATTTGTGTGGGTGGTACCCCAAGTAGTGGACCGATACATTTTAGAACTTTTGTGGGGTAGGTACCTAAAGGAGTGGACCGATATGGCTTATCTTGGAACTTAAACTAATTTTGGGCAAAATATTACGAAGGCCCAATTTTGGACCGAATCGGCAGATCCCTTTTCGAGAATTAACTTGCGCTCCAACCACTACTCACGGTGTCGTAGGGGTTTTTTGCATCTTTCAGGCTAATTTCTCAGGAAGTATTGTCTTGCCCCTGATGAAACTTATACCGTCGCATGGGGGGCAGTGAATACAAGTTGCTACAACAAAATGCAAAGGGATTCGAGAGCAGGTCCTAAACTGAACTTTTCCTAAATTTTGTGTGGGAGGTACCCGAAGGAGTAGACCGATTGAGTCCATATTAGAACCTCATATTACTTACTTACTTAGCTGGCCCAATACAGAACATTTGTTCCATAGACCGAACTAAGAAAAGATCTCCAATTCTCTCTGTTTCGTGCTTCGCTTTTTGGAATACCGCGCCTTGTCATCTCTTCATCCACTTGTTTGCGCCATATATTCTTTGGCCTGCCAATTCTGCGTGCACTGCCATGTGGCTCCAATTTATACGCCTTTTTAGCGCGTTCATCATCTCTCATTCTTATTGTATGGCCTAGCCAACGCAATCGCTGCATCTCGATACGTTTAACTATATTGATGTCGTGGTTCATACGACGTCGATATTCACCATCAACGCAGATTTGTCCTTAGATCTTTCTAAGAATTTTTCTCTCAAACACGCCAAGCACTGCCTTATCTGCTTGCGCAAGTACCCAGGCTTCGGAATGATACATCAGCACGGGTAGTATCAGTGTTTTGTAAAGCGTTATCTTTGTTTGACGAGTTGTGGCTTTGTTTTTGAAGTGCTTACTTAAGCCAAAGTAGCATCTGTTGGCCAATACAATTCTTCTTTTAATTTCACTACTGTTGTGTTTACGGCGGTGCCGAGGTATACGAAGTCTTTTACTACCTCAAAATTATAGGAACCAACTTCAACAGCTGGTCCGAGCTCAATGGACGCATTTCGCGTCGACACCATCAGTTTGGTCTTCTCGCCGTTTACCGCCAGACCCACATTAGCAGATTCTTCTTCGACTTTCATAAAGGTATCGGTTACTTCTTTTACTGATCGTCCCATGATGTCTATATCATCAGCAAAAGCCAGTAACATGTGGCTATTGGTGTAGATTGTGCCACTTCTTTCGACGTTTGCCCCTCGAATAACCTTTTCTAGCAGGATGTTAAAAAGATCACACGAAAGGCTGTCTCCTTGCCTGAAACCTCTTTTGGGTACAAAACTCTTCGGAGAGATTCTTTCCTATTTTAACTGAAGATCTTGTGTCAGTTAGAGTCATTTTACAAAGCCGAATGGCTTGGAATACCTTTGAACGAAGCGGGCTGTCGAAGGCTGCTTTATAATCGACAAAAAGGTGGTAGGTGTCGATCTGCATCTCTTGGGTCTTCTCCAGGATTTGCCGCAGGGTAAATATCTGGTCAATGGTGGACTTGCAGGTCTAAAGCCGCATTGGTGTGGTCCAATTTTCGTTGATCCAAATCTCGTTGACCATGGGCTTTAGTCGTTCGCACAATATCCCTGACACTATCTTGTAGGCAATAGGGAGAAGACTTATGCCCCTATAGTTATAGCATAAAGTCTTATTTCTATTCTTATGGACGGGACACAGGATGCTCAGGTTCCAATCGACGGGTACGCGTTATTCCTGCCAGATGAAGGTAACCAGCTGATGCATACACCTTATCAGCGTATCGCCTCCTCTTTTGGTACAAAACTCTTCGGAGAGGTTCTTTCCTATTTTAACTGAACATCTTGTGTCAATTAGAGTCATTTTACAAAGCCGAATGGCTTGGAATATCTTTGAACGTAGCGGGCTGTCGAAGGCTGCTTTATAATCGACAAAAAGGTGGTAGGTGTCGATCTGTATATCTTGGGTCTTCTCCAGGATTTGCCGCAGGGTAAATATCTGGTCAATGGTGGACTTGCCAGGTCTAAAGCCGCATTGGTGTGGTCCAATTATTTCGTTGACCATGGGCTTTAGTCGTTCGCACAATATCCTTGACACTATCTTGTAGGCGATAGGGAGAAGACTTATGCCCCTATAGTTGGAGCATAAAGTCTTATTTCTTTTCTTATGGACGGGACACAGGATGCTCAGGATCCAATCGTCGGGTACGCGTTCTTCCTGCCAGATGGAGCTAACTAGCTGATGCATACACCTTATCAGCGTGTCGACTCCGGTTTTAAACAGCTCGGCTGGTAGGCCATCAGTTCCTGCTGCCTTATAATTCTTCAGCCGGTTTATTGCTGTCTTTACCTCATCTTGGCCGGGTGGTATACATTCAATACCATCTTCTAGGATTGAATCTGTGGTATCTTCGTCGACTACGCTACTATTGGATACCAACAGTTTGGAAAAATGCTCTTTCCATATCCTTAGCACACTATCTGTATCAGTTACCAGATTACCTTGCTGGTCTCTACAGGAGGATGTGCCAGTACCAAAGCCATCAGTTTGATGTTTCACTCTTTGGTAGTATTTTCGGACTTCATTCTGTCTCCTGTACATCTCGATTTGTTCACACTCCCGCTTTCCCATATCTGTCTTTTTCCTGCGGAAAAGACGTTTCTCCTCTCTCCTTTTCTCCCGTTACCTCTCTCGTGCGCTACGCGTTGCTACTGATTGTAAAGTAGCCCTATATGCCGCATTTTTCTCTTCGGTAGCAGCACGACACTCCTGGTCATACCATGGATTTCTTGGTGGAGGTCTCTGGTATCCAAGTACTGATTTTGCGGCTGTTTGCATGAAGTGGGCAATGTTTTACCATTGTCCTGATATGTTATCGGGACGAGGAGTGTTTTGATTAAGCAGTTGGGCTAGTTGAGTGGAATATGCTGTGGCTATATGTTGTGATTGCAGCTTACCGATGTCCAACTTCCTTCATATAAGCCTGGTATAAATTTCACGATGTGCAAAGTATGGACCAAAACGATTACTCCCTTCAACAGTTATCGTGGGCACAAATTTTCCAAACATGTTCGAACTTTTGTGGGTGAGGTACAGGAAGGAGTGGACCTATTTAACACATCATCGAACTTAAACTAAGTTTAGACAAAACATTACGAAAGCCAAATTTTGGACCGAATCGGTTGATCCGTTCGAGAGTTATCGTGCGGTCCAGCCAGACAGACAGACGGACGGACATACCTAAATCAACTCCAAATTGTATGAAACGGATTTCGTCCAAACATATTTGGGGGTCTAAAATCATTATTTCGATAAAGCACATTTTGCCTGTAGGAAAGTGTATATACCCTCGTTAGCATAAATGCTGAGGGTATAAAAACAAACTTTAACTGAACTTTTCCAAGATTTTGTGTTGGAAGTACACGAAGGAGTGGACCGATATAGTCCATATTTGAACCTGATCTATGTCTCGTAGAAATATTACGATGTGAAAGCATGGACCAAATCGGTTACTGAATTCGGGAGTTATTGTGAACACCATATTAGCGAAAAGTTTTGTTGTAGTTGTTGTAACAGTGTTTTTATTATATGTTTTGTAAGTTCGTTTCCTGCTTAATCTAACTCTGGGTCAATCTACAGTTCCAGGAATGTAACTGTTTCGATGGGTTGTAACCACAAAGCTAACGGAATTACCTAAGTAGGTTTAACAGGGCAGTTAAAAAGGTGCAGTGTGTCGTGCGGTCCTCTTCCGCATGCTAGACAGGTTGTTTATGGCATCTGCTACTGAATCTGTGTGAATTTTTTTCAAACCTTCCTGATATGCTAATTCAGAGCTTTCACTTGTAACATTAAACTTCTCTTCTACATCATGAAAATCCCTTCTGATATGCCTGGGTAGAGGGGTCCTATCCACCATATGGTTATTAGGATGGCTCTCACTGCAAGTACTACAACGAAAGCATGCCATGATCTACTGAAGACATGCACCCTGTTACATTTCTCAGGCTACATTCTAACAGATTTGAACATTTTTCCATGACGGTGCACTTTTATTCGCCGATCATTCTGGCTCCTCATAGCTTAGCACAGATCATATCGCGTTATATGTGGTCAACAAGGTTTTTTTTTATCTGTACACCAAGTACAGGCGGCTAGGGACCTGAGGAACTTGTTCCTATATCTCAACTTGTTGCAGATAGCTTAGGCATGCGCGAACAACATGAACATGCTGTCGAATGCTAGCTCAAGAATCTTGAGGCAGTTAGTAGACGGAATTCTGCTTCCATCAATCATGACATTCTTCTTAGTGCTCACCGCCGCAGTCCATGTGGTGAACAGAGTGGCTATAGATTTAGTTGCGGATATTTGCATATTCCTCTCACGAAAAAAGGTGGTAAGATCAGTCAAATATGAGTTCAGCCTTTCACCTGGAGGGGGTGGAATACAGGAGATGTAAAGATTAAAAAGTTCCGGAGATATCACCTCACCTTGGGGAACTTCCTGTCCCAATCTACGGGTCTGGGTATTCATGTCACTGAATTTCGCATACAACTGGCGTCCACGCATTTTATTGATTATCCAACATTTTACACTTGATCGGAGTGTAGTCTGCTCAGTTTCCTCAAACAGCGTGGAGTGTCTGAGAGTATCATAGGCTTTTTATAAGTCGAGCACCACCAATACTGTCTTCTCGCACGGCTTGTTCTGGTTGAATACTCGACTAATAAGTGTGGAGATGGCGTATAGCGCTGTTTATTATGGTGCTGCTTACGGAAACCATGATGATGCATGATTGGAAACTGAATATTTATTTCTGACGCTGGGGAGGAGTAAAGCCGCCAGAGTCTTTGCTACGGTCAACAAAATTGAAATCGGTATGTACGTGTCACATTTGCTCACATCCTTGCCAGGTTTCAGTAGTCGGGCCTTCCAGCCTATTCTCCAGACTTCGGGCAAGATGTGGGTGGCTAGCGACAGGTTTAGAACTTTGGTGAGCTACTGAACTCAACCGGCTCATCCAACAGTTTCAGTACCTGAAGTAGCTATTACATATATAGCTTCGGGAACTATAACTTTGCGATTTGCTAATTTTTTTTCCAAACCAGATACTCAATTCATAAGTTATTTTGCTCTTACTGTAATGGAAGAAGTCTTTCCCTTTCTCCTTAAAAGGATGTTTGTGGGAAATAGTTTTTGTTTAAATGTCCGAGTGCCTATGATCCCTGGGTTGACAGTGCGTGTCATTGGTTCTCTCTGAACACTCAATATCACGTTCACCTAAGAAGTCATGGGTTAAGTTATTGTGGGTTAATCTAACTAAACGGAATGTAAAGTCGAATGAACCGCCTTATAGTTGACTCCTGCCTTGGGTGTGCAGTCTATCACAGGCGGATGTACTTGAAAATTACAAATCTGGCTTTATCACCTTACAGGACATGCGGAGAAAAGGCAAACATATACATATAACAACATATGAAGTTCTTGCTCTGTATTATAGCCTCCTTGAAGCTAGACATGAGGCTGTGAGTTTGAAGTTTTTTTTTATTTTAGTTGTTTCACTTACATACATAATAAATAAGATAAGTTTATCACTCCGAAGGGAGTTTCTAGCAACATCACTTAACTAACAATTTATTTACAAATTATCGACAAAACCTTCTCCTGTCTTGTACCATACCAAGGGTCTGAGCTGTAGCCACGTGAGACCTTTGCGTCTAAATTCTTCTTCTACTGATCTTCGCCAGGTAATCTTTGGTCGTCCACTGCTTCTATGTCCCTGTGGATTCCATTGAAAGCCAGCTTTGGCGATGTTAGTGTCCTCTTGTCTGAGAATGTGGCCTATCCATTTCCATTTCCTTCGTCTGATTTCAATGTCTATGGGAAGCATGTTGCATCCCTGCAAAAGATCTTGATTGCTGATGCGTGTTGGCCAGAAGTTTTTAATTGATTTTTTCTCAGACATTTATTTACAAAGACCTGCAGTTTATTTGTCCTTACCGACAACTAATTACGCTCAGCTCATGACTAAACAAAAAACCTAACAGGAGTGGTGAAACTAAATTTTCGTAGGTGACAAAAAAAGTTATGGGTTCCAGCGCAATTTTTTAAGTGTTTGCTATCTGAACCGTACGGATCTAAAAGCGTAAGATATTTTTTCTCTGCGTGTTTTCAATTCAAAAATGTTTTTAAAAATTTAGCTTTGAGTGTGTGATCGAAAAAAAGTTTTAATGTTAACAAAAAATTAGAACACAATCTCAGCTTGTGGACGAACAATCGCTTCATATACGATAATTTTGTTCTAAAACACCAACCACCTCTTTTCTTGCCCACCTGCTGAGCAAGAAAAGAAGAACACAAAAAAAAAAAACAATGATTTTAGGAATCACCTACTGTGTCCCAATTTTAATTTTTGGCATTTTTTTGTTGCATTTGACACACTCCGGGTGTTTAGCGGAATATCTATTTTAATTACCCATTTAATTCGTGAATTATTTTACCGATTTAGGTCAAAGAATTTTTGACTTTTTTTATCAAACCCATTTCTTTCGATTCGCTCATGAGTGTGCACAAAAACTGATAAATAATTTGTGGTTAATTATTTTTTTTCGGTGTCTATAATTAATGAAATCATAGACTCCAAATGGAAATGAAACCTGTCCAATTCTGTTTAATGACGAGTTCGTACAACGAATATTTTTAAAAGAATATTTTTTTCAAGCACCAACAGAACTTCCAACGTGGATTTTTAAAAGGATATTTTTCAAGCTCCAAAAGAACTCTGAACGTAGATTTTTAAAATTATATTTTTTCAAGCACCAACAGACCTCCTAACGTGGAATATTTTTCAAGCACCCATAGACCACCGAACGTGAATTATAAAGAGATTTTTTTCAAGCACCAGCACCAACAGACCTCCCAATGTGGATTTTTAAAGAATATTTTTTCAAGCACCTGCGGATCTCTGAACGTGGATTTTTACAAGAATATTTTTCAAGCCCCAACAGACCTCTGAACGTGGGTTTTTAAAAGAATATTTGTCTAGCACCAACAGACCTCAGAAAGTAGATTTTTAAAGAATATTTTTCACGCCCCAACAGACCTCCGAACGTGGATTTTTCAAAAGAATATTTTACCATCCCCAACAGACCTCCGAACGTGGATTTTTCAAGCACCAACAGCCCTCAGAAAGTAGATTTTTAAAGAATATTTTTCACGCCCCAAGAGACCTCCGAACGTGGATTTTTCAAAAGAATATTTTACCATCCCCAACAGACCTCCGAACGTGGATTTTTCAAGCACCAACAGCCCTCCGAACGTGGATTTTTAAAAGAACATTCTTCAAGCAACCAACAGCCTCCGAAAGTGGAGTTTTAAAAGAATATTTTTCAAGCAACTAAGAGACCTTCGAACGTGGATTTTTAAAAGAATATTTTTCAAGCACCAGCTGACCTCTGAACGTGGATTTTTAAAAGAATATTTTTCAAGCACCAACAGACCTCCAAACGTGGATTTTTAAAAGAATATTTTTCAAGCACAAAAGACCTCCAAACGTGGATTTTTAAAGGAATATTTTTCAAGCACCAACAGACCTCCAAACGTGGATTTTTAAAAGAATATTTTTCAAGCACCCACAGACCTCAGAACGTGGATTTTTAAAAGAATATTTTTCAAGCACCAACAGACCTCCAAACGTGGATTTTTAAAAGAATATTTTTCAAGCACCAACAGACCTCAGAACGTGGATTTTTAAAAGAATATTTTTCAAGCACCAACAGACCTCCAAACGTGGATTTTTAAAAGAATATTTTTCAAGCACCAACAGACCTCAGAACGTGGATTTTTAAAAGAATATTTTTCAAGCACCAACAGACCTCCAAACGTGGATTTTTAAAAGAATATTTTTCAAGCACCAACAGACCTCCAAACGTGGATTTTTAAAAGAATATTTTTTTAAGCACCAACAGACCTACGAACGTGGATTTTTAAAAGAATATTTTTCAAGCACCAACAGACCTCCAAACGTGGATTTTTAAAAGAATATTTTTCAAGCACCAACAGACCTCCAAACGTGGATTTTTAAAAGAATATTTTTCAAGCACCAACAGACCTCCAAACGTGGATTTTTAAAAGAATAGTTTTCAAGCACCAACAGACCTCCAAACGTGGATTTTTAAAAGAATATTTTTCAAGCACCAACAGACCTCCAAACTTTGATTTTTAAAAGAATATTTTTTTAAGCACCAACAGACCTACGAACGTGGATTTTTAAAAGAATATTTTTTTAAGCACCAACAGACTTACGAACGTGGATTTTTAAAAGAATATTTTTCAAGCACCAACAGACCTCCAAACGTGGATTTTTAAAAGAATATTTTACAATCCCCAACAGACCTCCGAACGTGACTTTTTGGAGAATATTTTTAAGTACCGAAAGACCTCCGAATTTGGATTTTTAAAAGAATATTTTTCAAGCTCCAACATACCTCCAAACGTGGATTTTTAAAAGAATATTTTTCAAGCTCCAACAGACCTCTAAACGTGGATTTTTAAAAGAATAAGAGAACCTTCGAAAGTAAATTTTTAAAAGAATATTTTTCAAGCAGATCTGCGAACGTGGATTTTTAAAAGAATATTTTTCAAGCACCAACATTCCTCCGAACGTGGATTTTTTCAAGAACCAACAGTCCTCCGAACGTGGATTTTTAAAAGAATATTTTTCAAGCACCAACATTCCTCCGAACGTGGATTTTTTCAAGAACCAACAGTCCTCCGAATGTGGATTTTAAAAGCACCAACAGACCAACGAACGTGGATTTTTAAAAGAAAAATATTCAAGCGCCAGTAGACCTTCAAACGTTTTGGAATGTTTCACCCACTGTGTCGCACATTCTATATATAATTCATTCATGTGTTTTGACAATTGGTCATGAACTTGACATATTGCAAAGCCGGCAACCCATAATCAGCATTGTTTACCCACCATTGTATGACGATGATGATAGGCTGCGCTTTATACCCGCACACTCGCAACGCTTGTCTGTCTGTCAATTTAATTGTGCGGATTCTAAGCAATTGAAATAATCCGATCTACAAACGCGACACGAGAATAAGTGTTAGAATTTGTTTTTAAATTGTTTAAATTGATGTGATAAACAAAAACCGCACCGCACACAAACAGAACAGAACAGCTCACACAAAAGCTCTAAGAAAAGAATTTCCAAACCGAAAAAAGCCACGACAATTTCGGTCGGCTGGCTACATAAAGAAGTCACAATTTATGGACATATCAAAGTGAACACTTTTCTTTTGAAACGATAGACAGACAGAAATGGACAGATTATTGTTTGTTTCCAACTTCCGTATCCGCATTTCAGAAAAAAACAGAATTTCTTTGACTCTGCATAAATGAGCGCCAAGCATAAATATTACTCAGCGACCGCAGGTTAAATATATTTTCATTTGTTCTTTCTTTGTATAAAAATAGGCAACATTTTTGCAATTTATTTTAGTTGTGACTTATCAGCCAAGTGTGTAATATCGGAATTTCTCGTGACAACTTATTAACGTTTCCCACACGTTGTGTTATTTCTTTCAGGATACCAAAGTGGATTAAAATGCATTCGCACCTGGCACCTGGTTGGAGGTTAGGCGTATTGATTGCCGTTGCATTGATACTGCTACACAATGAGGTGGCAGCTAAACGCACTTTCGAAGTGGACTGGGCCAATGATCGTTTTCTAAAAGATGGCAAACCCTTCCGTTTCATTGCCGGTTCATTTCATTATTTCCGCTCTCATCCGGATACGTGGCAAAGGAAATTGCGTACAATGCGTGCAGCTGGTTTAAATGCCGTCACAACGTAAGTTCAAGGGCTTAAAAGACAAAGTAATCCTTTTAGAAGTGGGGGAGGAAAAAGAGACATATATATGCACATACAAAATACACATGTAAACAAGTGGCCACTTGGAAAGGGTACTAGAAAAGCAAACAGCAGTCCATAACATCTGGATTTTTTGAAGAATTTTTTAGCATGGATTTTTAAAGAATTTTTTTCTTAGCATCAACAGAGGCTTTAGGCGTGGATTTTTAAAGAATTTTTTCTTAGCATCAACAGAGGTTTTTGGGCGTAGATTTTTAAAGAATTTTGTCTTAGCAACCACAGAGGCTTTAGGCGTGGATTTTTAAAGAATTTTGTCTTAGCAACCACAGAGGCTTTAGGCGTGGATTTTTAAAGAATTTTGTCTTAGCAACCACAGAGGCTTTAGGCGTGGATTTTTAAAGAATTTTGTCTTAGCAACCACAGAGGCTTTAGGCGTGGATTTTTAAGGAATTTTGTCTTAGCAACCACAGAGGCTTTAGGCGTGGATTTTTAAAGAATTTTTTCTTAGCATCAACAGAGGCTTTAGGGCGTGGATTTTTAAAGAATTTTTTCTTAGCATCAACAGAGGCTTTAGGCGTGGATTTTTAAAGAATTTTTTCTTAGCATCAACAGAGGCTTTAGGGCGTGGATTTTTAAAGAATTTTTTCTTAGCATCAACAGAGGCTTTAGGGCGTGGATTTTTAAAGAATTTTGTCTTAGCATCAACAGAGGCTTTAGGCGTGGATTTTTAAAGAATTTTTCTTAGCATCAACAGAGGCTTTAGGCGTGGATTTTTAAAGAATTTTTTCTTAGCATCAACAGAGGCTTTAGGCGTGGATTTTTAAAGAATTTTTTCTTAGCATCAACAGAGGCTTTAGGCGTGGATTTTTAAAGAATTTTTTCTTAGCATCAACAGAGGCTTTAGGCGTGGATTTTTAAAGAATTTTTTCTTAGCATCAACAGAGGCTTTAGGCGTGGATTTTTAAAGTATTTTTTCTTAGCATCAACAGAGGCTTTAGGCGTGGATTTTTAAAGAATTTTGTCTTAGCAACCACAGAGGCTTTAGGCGTGGATTTTTAAAGAATTTTTTCTTATCAACCACAGAGGCTTTAGGCGTGGATTTTTAAAGAATTTTTTCTTAGCATCAACAGAGGCTTTAGGCGTGGATTTTTAAAGAATTTTGTCTTAGCAACCACAGAGGCTTTAGGCGTGGATTTTTAAAGAATTTTTTCTTAGCATCAGCAGAGGCTTTTGGCGTGGATTTTTAAAGAATTTTTTCTTAGCATCAACAGAGGCTTTAGGCGTGGATTTTTAAAGAATTTTGTCTTAGCAACCACAGAGGCTTTAGGCGTGGATTTTTAAAGAATTTTGTCTTAGCAACCACAGAGGCTTTAGGCGTGGATTTTTAAGAATTTTGTCTTAGCAACCACAGAGGCTTTAGGCGTGGATTTTTAAAGAATTTTTTCTTAGCATCAACAGAGGCTTTAGGCGTGGATTTTTAAAGAATTTTTTCTTAGCATCAACAGAGGCTTTAGGCGTGGATTTTTAAAGATTTTTTTCTTAGCATCAACAGAGGCTTTAGGGCGTGGATTTTTAAAGAATTTTTTCTTAGCATCAACAGAGGCTTTATGCGTGGATTTTTAAAGAATTTTTTCTTAGCATCAACAGAGGATTTTTAAAGAATTTAATTTAGGCGTGGATTTTTAAAGAATTTTGTCTTAGCAACCACAGAGGCTTTAGGCGTGGATTTTTAAAGAATTTGGTCTTAGCAACCACAGAGGCTTTAGGCGTGGATTTTTAAGAATTTTGTCTTAGCAACCACAGAGGCTTCAGGCGTGGATTTTTAAAGAATTTTTTCTTAGCATCAACAGAGGCTTTAGGCGTGGATTTTTAAAGAATTTTGTCTTAGCAACCACAGAGGCTTTAGGCGTGGATTTTTAAAGAATTTTGTCTTAGCAACCACAGAGGCTTTAGGCGTGGATTTTTAAAGAATTTTTTCTTAGCAACCACAGAGGCTTTAGGCGTGGATTTTTAAAGAATTTTTTCTTAGCAACCACAGAGGCTTTAGGCGTGGATTTTTAAAGAATTTTGTCTTAGCAACCACAGAGGCTTCAGGCGTGGATTTTTAAGAATTTTGTCTTAGCAACCACAGAGGCTTTAGGCGTGGATTTTTAAGAATTTTGTCTTAGCAACCACAGAGGCTTTAGGCGTGGATTTTTAAGAATTTTGTCTTAGCAACCACAGAGGCTTTAGGCGTGGATTTTTAAGAATTGTGTCTTAGCAACCACAGAGGCTTTAGGCGTGGATTTTTAAGAATTGTGTCTTAGCAATCACAGAGGCTTTAGGCGTGGATTTTTAAAGTATTTTTTCTTAGCATCAACAGAGGCTTTAGGCGTGGATTTTTAAAGAATTTTGTCTTAGCAACCACAGAGGCTTTAGGCGTGGATTTTTAAAGAATTTTTTCTTATCAACCACAGAGGCTTTAGGCGTGGATTTTTAAAGAATTTTTTCTTAGCATCAACAGAGGCTTTAGGCGTGGATTTTTAAAGAATTTTGTCTTAGCAACCACAGAGGCTTTAGGCGTGGATTTTTAAAGAATTTTTTCTTAGCATCAGCAGAGGCTTTTGGCGTGGATTTTTAAAGAATTTTTTCTTAGCATCAACAGAGGCTTTAGGCGTGGATTTTTAAAGAATTTTGTCTTAGCAACCACAGAGGCTTTAGGCGTGGATTTTTAAAGAATTTTGTCTTAGCAACCACAGAGGCTTTAGGCGTGGATTTTTAAGAATTTTGTCTTAGCAACCACAGAGGCTTTAGGCGTGGATTTTTAAAGAATTTTTTCTTAGCATCAACAGAGGCTTTAGGCGTGGATTTTTAAAGAATTTTTTCTTAGCATCAACAGAGGCTTTAGGCGTGGATTTTTAAAGATTTTTTTCTTAGCATCAACAGAGGCTTTAGGGCGTGGATTTTTAAAGAATTTTTTCTTAGCATCAACAGAGGCTTTAGGCGTGGATTTTTAAAGAATTTTTTCTTAGCATCAACAGAGGCTTTAGGCGTGGATTTTTAAAGAATTTTTTCTTAGCATCAACAGAGGCTTTAGGCGTGGATTTTTAAAGAATTTTTTCTTAGCATCAACAGAGGCTTTAGGCGTGGATTTTTAAAGAATTTTTTCTTAGCATCAACAGAGGCTTTAGGCGTGGATTTTTAAAGAATTTTGTCTTAGCAACCACAGAGGCTTTAGGCGTGGATTTTTAAAGAATTTTGTCTTAGCAACCACAGAGGCTTTAGGCGTGGATTTTTAAAGAATTTTGTCTTAGCATCAACAGAGGCTTTAGGCGTGGATTTTTAAAGAATTTTGTCTTAGCAACCACAGAGGCTTTAGGCGTGGATTTTTAAAGAATTTTTTCTTAGCATCAGCAGAGGCTTTTGGCGTGGATTTTTAAAGAATTTTGTCTTAGCAACCACAGAGGCTTTAGGCGTGGATTTTTAAAGAATTTTGTCTTAGCAACCACAGAGGCTTTAGGCGTGGATTTTTAAAGAATTTTGTCTTAGCAACCACAGAGGCTTTAGGCGTGGATTTTTAAAGAATTTTGTCTTAGCAACCACAGAGGCTTTAGGCGTGGATTTTTAAAGAATTTTGTCTTAGCAACCACAGAGGCTTTAGGCGTGGATTTTTAAAGAATTTTTCTTAGCATCAACAGAGGCTTTAGGCGTGGATTTTTAAAGAATTTTTTCTTAGCATCAACAGAGGCTTTAGGCGTGGATTTTTAAAGAATTTTTTCTTAGCATCAACAGAGGCTTTAGGCGTGGATTTTTAAAGAATTTTTTCTTAGCATCAACAGAGGCTTTAGGCGTGGATTTTTAAAGAATTTTTTCTTAGCATCAACAGAGGCTTTAGGCGTGGATTTTTAAAGAATTTTTTCTTAGCATCAACAGAGGCTTTAGGCGTGGATTTTTAAAGAATTTTTTCTTAGCATCAACAGAGGCTTTAGGCGTGGATTTTTAAAGAATTTTTTCTTAGCATCAACAGAGGCTTTAGGCGTGGATTTTTAAAGAATTTTTTCTTAGCATCAACAGAGGCTTTAGGCGTGGATTTTTAAAGAATTTTTTCTTAGCATCAACAGAGGCTTTAGGCGTGGATTTTTAAAGAATTTTTTCTTAGCATCAACAGAGGCTTTAGGCGTGGATTTTTAAAGAATTTTTTCTTAGCATCAACAGAGGCTTTAGGCGTGGATTTTTAAAGAATTTTTTCTTAGCATCAACAGAGGCTTTAGGCGTGGATTTTTAAAGAATTTTTTCTTAGCATCAACAGAGGCTTTAGGCGTGGATTTTTAAAGAATTTTTTCTTAGCATCAACAGAGGCTTTAGGCGTGGATTTTTAAAGAATTTTTTCTTAGCATCAACAGAGGCTTTAGGCGTGGATTTTTAAAGAATTTTTTCTTAGCATCAACAGAGGCTTTAGGCGTGGATTTTTAAAGAATTTTTTCTTAGCATCAACAGAGGCTTTAGGCGTGGATTTTTAAAGAATTTTTTCTTAGCATCAACAGAGGCTTTAGGCGTGGATTTTTAAAGAATTTTTTCTTAGCATCAACAGAGGCTTTAGGCGTGGATTTTTAAAGAATTTTTTCTTAGCATCAACAGAGGCTTTAGGCGTGGATTTTTAAAGAATTTTTTCTTAGCATCAACAGAGGCTTTAGGCGTGGATTTTTAAAGAATTTTTTCTTAGCATCAACAGAGGCTTTAGGCGTGGATTTTTAAAGAATTTTTTCTTAGCATCAACAGAGGCTTTAGGCGTGGATTTTTAAAGAATTTTGTCTTAGCAACCACAGAGGCTTTAGGCGTGGATTTTTAAAGAATTTTTTCTTAGCATCAGCAGAGGCTTTTGGCGTGGATTTTTAAAGAATTTTGTCTTAGCAACCACAGAGGCTTTAGGCGTGGATTTTTAAAGAATTTTGTCTTAGCAACCACAGAGGCTTTAGGCGTGGATTTTTAAAGAATTTTGTCTTAGCAACCACAGAGGCTTTAGGCGTGGATTTTTAAAGAATTTTGTCTTAGCAACCACAGAGGCTTTAGGCGTGGATTTTTAAAGAATTTTGTCTTAGCAACCACAGAGGCTTTAGGCGTGGATTTTTAAAGAATTTTTCTTAGCATCAACAGAGGCTTTAGGCGTGGATTTTTAAAGAATTTTTTCTTAGCATCAACAGAGGCTTTAGGCGTGGATTTTTAAAGAATTTTTTCTTAGCATCAACAGAGGCTTTAGGCGTGGATTTTTAAAGAATTTTTTCTTAGCATCAACAGAGGCTTTAGGCGTGGATTTTTAAAGAATTTTTTCTTAGCATCAACAGAGGCTTTAGGCGTGGATTTTTAAAGAATTTTTTCTTAGCATCAACCGAGGCTTTAGGCGTGGATTTTTAAAGAATTTTTTCTTAGCATCAACAGAGGCTTTAGGCGTGGATTTTTAAAGAATTTTTTCTTAGCATCAACAGAGGCTTTAGGCGTGGATTTTTAAAGAATTTTTTCTTAGCATCAACCGAGGCTTTAGGCGTGGATTTTTAAAGAATTTTTTCTTAGCATCAACAGAGGCTTTAGGCGTGGATTTTTAAAGAATTTTTTCTTAGCATCAACAGAGGCTTTAGGCGTGGATTTTTAAAGAATTTTTTCTTAGCATCAACAGAGGCTTTAGGCGTGGATTTTTAAAGAATTTTTTCTTAGCATCAACAGAGGCTTTAGGCGTGGATTTTTAAAGAATTTTTTCTTAGCATCAACAGAGGCTTTAGGCGTGGATTTTTAAAGAATTTTTTCTTAGCATCAACAGAGGCTTTAGGCGTGGATTTTTAAAGAATTTTTTCTTAGCATCAACAGAGGCTTTAGGCGTGGATTTTTAAAGAATTTTTTCTTAGCATCAGCAGAGGCTTTAGGCGTGGATTTTTAAAGAATTTTTTCTTAGCATCAACAGAGGCTTTAGGCGTGGATTTTTAAAGAATTTTTTCTTAGCATCAACAGAGGCTTTAGGCGTGGATTTTTAAAGAATTTTTTCTTAGCATCAACAGAGGCTTTAGGCGTGGATTTTTAAAGAATTTTTTCTTAGCATCAACAGAGGCTTTAGGCGTGGATTTTTAAAGAATTTTTTCTTAGCATCAACAGAGGCTTTAGGCGTGGATTTTTAAAGAATTTTTTCTTAGCATCAACAGAGGCTTTAGGCGTGGATTTTTAAAGAATTTTTTCTTAGCATCAACAGAGGCTTTAGGCGTGGATTTTTAAAGAATTTTTTCTTAGCATCAACAGAGGCTTTAGGCGTGGATTTTTAAAGAATTTTTTCTTAGCATCAACAGAGGCTTTAGGCGTGGATTTTTAAAGAATTTTTTCTTAGCATCAACAGAGGCTTTAGGCGTGGATTTTTAAAGAATTTTTTCTTAGCATCAACAGAGGCTTTAGGCGTGGATTTTTAAAGAATTTTTTCTTAGCATCAACAGAGGCTTTAGGCGTGGATTTTTAAAGAATTTTTTCTTAGCATCAACAGAGGCTTTAGGCGTGGATTTTTAAAGAATTTTTTCTTAGCATCAACAGAGGCTTTAGGCGTGGATTTTTAAAGAATTTTTTCTTAGCATCAACAGAGGCTTTAGGCGTGGATTTTTAAAGAATTTTTTCTTAGCATCAACAGAGGCTTTAGGCGTGGATTTTTAAAGAATTTTTTCTTAGCATCAACAGAGGCTTTAGGCGTGGATTTTTAAAGAATTTTTTCTTAGCATCAACAGAGGCTTTAGGCGTGGATTTTTAAAGAATTTTTTCTTAGCATCAACAGAGGCTTTAGGCGTGGATTTTTAAAGAATTTTTTCTTAGCATCAACAGAGGCTTTAGGCGTGGATTTTTAAAGAATTTTTTCTTAGCATCAACAGAGGCTTTAGGCGTGGATTTTTAAAGAATTTTTTCTTAGCATCAACAGAGGCTTTAGGCGTGGATTTTTAAAGAATTTTTTCTTAGCATCAACAGAGGCTTTAGGCGTGGATTTTTAAAGAATTTTTTCTTAGCATCAACAGAGGCTTTAGGCGTGGATTTTTAAAGAATTTTTTCTTAGCATCAACAGAGGCTTTAGGCGTGGATTTTTAAAGAATTTTTTCTTAGCATCAACAGAGGCTTTAGGCGTGGATTTTTAAAGAATTTTTTCTTAGCATCAACAGAGGCTTTAGGCGTGGATTTTTAAAGAATTTTTTCTTAGCATCAACAGAGGCTTTAGGCGTGGATTTTTAAAGAATTTTTTCTTAGCATCAACAGAGGCTTTAGGCGTGGATTTTTAAAGAATTTTTTCTTAGCATCAACAGAGGCTTTAGGCGTGGATTTTTAAAGAATTTTTTCTTAGCATCAACAGAGGCTTTAGGCGTGGATTTTTAAAGAATTTTTTCTTAGCATCAACAGAGGCTTTAGGCGTGGATTTTTAAAGAATTTTTTCTTAGCATCGGTAGCAAATGAACGGTAGTACCATGTGGACACCCACCACTTCCCTAGTTTACAAACATATGTAGGCTATATCCTAGATTTAATTGTAGGCTTAACTTGTATGTTATTGTGGGTGGTTGTGTATATGTTCGTGTTCTCCTTTGTTTACCTTTAATTATGTGTCACTTATCCACTAATATTTGTAACTCCTTTTGACAATGAGCCAACCAGCAATTCATTTGATTTTCTTTTGTTTGCAGCTATGTGGAATGGTCTTTACATAATCCCAAAGATGGTGTCTATGTCTGGGATGGCATTGCCAATTTGGAGCGTTTCATTAAATATGCCATAGATGAGGATTTGTTGGTCATCTTAAGACCGGGGCCATATATTTGTGCCGAAAGAGATTTTGTAAGTATGATTTATTTGTGAATGGTTGCTGCATGCGAAGGTGTGGAATCGGGTTGTTCAATTGAACACTTAAATAAAAAAGTTTGTTCCCTAATTCGCTAATATAGATATCCGCCCATTAAAAATTTTATTTTTTTTTATTTTCAGGGCGGCCTGCCGTATTGGTTGTTATCAAAATATCCCAATATAAAATTAAGAACTTCGGATATAAGTAAGTTTGGCATATACTCTTCAACTCTTCTATAGACAATACATCTTTTAAAGTCTTCTATGGACAACAGAAGACCTTTTGATGTCTGCTATAGACAACAGAAGACCTCTTAAGGTCTTCTGAGGGTACTAGCAGATCTTTTATGGTCTTCTAACGTCATTAGATGGCTCCTTAGGTTATCCTATGCACAGTAAGATATTTATTGGAGTCTTTTTAGGAAAACAGTAGATGCTTTGAGGACTTCTATGGACAGTATGAGACCTCCTAGGGAATTCTATGGACAGCAGGAAACCTCTTGGGTTCTTCCAAGGTCAAAAAAAAAAAACTTAATAAAAAACAACAGAAGACCTATAGGGCCTCTTAAGGTCACATGAGATCACCAGAATACATCTTATAATCTTCTGACGTCACCAGAAGTCCTCCTAAGGTCTTATGACGTCAGCAGAATTCTTATTAAGGTCTTCTGAAGACACCAGAAGACCTCTTAGGGTCTTCTATAGATAGCAGGATATATCTCGAAGTCTTTTTAGGACAACAGAAAACCTTTGAGGAGATCTATGAACAGCTGTAGAAGTCTTGAGGTCTTGGGAGGTCACCATAAAACATATTAGCCCTATAGTAGCCTCTTAATGTCTTCTAAGGGCTATATCCTAAGACCTTAAAGACATCTTCGACCTTAAAGACATCTTCGCTGTGGGCAGCGGGAGGCCTCTTGGGGTCATCCGAGGTCACCAAAAAACCTAATAAAGTCTCTTAAGAACAACAGAAGATCTATAGGGCTTCTTAAGGTTACATGAGATCACCTGAAGACCTCTTATGATCTTCTGACGTCACCAGAAGACCTCTTGGGGTCTTATAACGTCAGCACAATTCCTATTAAGGTCTTCTGAAGACACCAGAAAATCTTTTAGGGTCTTCTATAGATAGCAGGATATATCTAGAAGTCTTTTTAGGACAAGATAAACCTTTGAGGAGGTCTAAGAACAGCAGGAGACGTTTTGATTTCTTGGGAGGTCACCATAAAACATATTAAGGTCTACTAAGACCAACGGAAGCCCTATAGTAGCCTCTTAAGGTCTTCTAAGGGCAACAGAATACCATTTCTTCTATAGGCAGTAGACTTGTCAGACTTGTAAACACTTTTTGATGTCTTCTCTGGACTGTAGAATGCCTCTTGAGTTTTTCTGAGGTCAACAGAAGACCTGTTCAAGTCATCCATGGACAGAAGAAGACATTTTCATCTTCTATGGACTGCAGAAACCCGTTTGGGGTCTTCCATGGTCAGTAGAAGACTTCTAGGGTCTTTTGAGGAGTTCTATGGACAGCAGAAGCCCTCTTGGAATCTTCTGAGGTCACCAGAGAACTTATTAAAGTCTTCTAAAAACAACAGAAGACCTTTTGAAGTGTTCTAATGACAACAGAAGAAATTTTGAGGTCTTATGACGTCAGCAGATGTCCTATGAAGGTCTTCTGAAGTCACCGGAAGATCTCTTAGGGTCTTCTATAGAAAACAGGATATATCTTGGAGTATTTTTAGAACAATATAAAATCTTTGAGGAGGTCTGTGGACAGCAGGAGACCACCTGGGGGGCCTTATGATGTCAGCGGAAGACCTCTTAGGGTCTTCTGAAGTCATCAGAAGAACTTTTAGGATCTTCTGAAGTCACCAAAAGACTTATATTGACCTTCTTAGGACAACAGAAAACTTTATAAGATCTTCTTAGGACTTCTGTGGACAGCTGGAGACCTCTCAGGGTCTTCCGAGGTCACCAATTAAAGTCGTCTAAAAACAACAGAAGACATTTTGAAGTCTTCTTAGGAGTATTTTAAGAACAATAGAAAACCTTTGAGGAGGTCTGTGGATAGCAGGAGACTACTTGGGGTCTTATGACGTCAGCGGAAGACCTCTTAGGGTCTTCTGAAGTCATCAGAAGAACTTTTTAGGATCTTCTGAAGTCACCAAAAGACTTATATTGGACTTCTTAGGACAACAGAAAACTTCATAAGATCTTCTTAGGACTTCTGTGGACAGCTGGAGACATCTAAGGGTCTTCCGAGGTCACCATTTTAAGTCTTCTAAAAACAACAGAAGACCTTTTGAAGTCTTCTAAGAAGAACAGAAGACCTGTTGAGGTCTTCTATAGATAATAGGAGAACTCTTAGGGTCTTCCGAGGACACAGAAAACCAATTAAAGTCCTCTAAGAACAAAAGAAGACTCTTTGAAATCTTCTATAGACAACAGAAGGCTTCTTGGGATCACCAGAAGACCTATACACAGCAGAAGACCTCTTGGGGTCTGGTGACGTCAGCAGAAGTCCTATTAAGGTGTTCTGAAGTCACCAGAAGACCGCTTAGATTCTTCTATGGATAGCAGGATGTATCTTGAAGTCTTTTTAGGACAATAGAAAACCTTGCAAGGAGGTCTATGGACAGCAGGAGACCTCTTGTGGTCTTAGGAGGTCACCAGAAAACATATTAAAGTCTTCTAAGACCAACGGAAGGCCTATAGTAGCCTCTCAAGGTCTTCTAAGAACAACAGAATACCATACCATTTTTGGAAAAGGAACTATTTAAGAGAAAGATTCGTTGAACTTGGTCTCGAAACTATTTGGAACTATGGAACTATAGTAAGGAACTAGTTCCTCTTTGGAAAAGGAACTACTTCGGTCTCGGAACTACTTGGAACGAAAAGAACGATGAAAGAGAAAGATTCGTTGAACTATATCGGTCTCGGAACTATTTGGAACTATGGAACTAGTTCCTTTTTGGAAAAGGAACTAGAAAGATCGATCCGCTCCGGGAACAAGATTGCCCAACTCTAATGGTCAGTGGAAGACTTCTAGGGTCAGCAGAATACCTCTTCAGGTCATCAATGGACAGTAGAATTCCTCTTGGTGTTCTTTGAGGTCAGCAGAAGACCTCTTCAGGTCCTTCATTGACAGTAGGGATCCTCTTGGTGCCTTCTGTCTTCTGTCTTCTCACAAGAACAATACAATACCTTTTGAGGTCTTCTATGGACAGCTGAAGACCTCTTGCGTTCTTTTGAGGTGATCAGAAGACTTAGAAGGTCTTCCGAGGCAGACCATTTGATGACTTCTTAGACAACAGAAAACTTCTCTTAAGATCTTCTGAAGACATCAGAATACCTTTGGGGGTCTACTAAGATCACCAGGAGATGTTTAATGTCTTCTATTGAAGACACCAGAAGACCTTCTGAGGTCTTATATGGACAGCAGAATACCTCAAGGGGTCTCCTGTGGACAGCAGAATACCTTTTGATGTCTCCCAGGGGCAGTAGAGGTCCTCTTGGGTCTTCTGAATTCCCCAAACAACAATAACAGAAGATCTCTTAGGACCAAAAAAAAAAACCTTTTCAGGTCTTTTATGGACAGCTGAAGTCTTCTATGGACAGTAGAACACCTATTGTGGTATTCTGAGGTCACCAGAATACCTCTTAAGGTCTTCTATGGACAGCAGAATATTCTTCTGTGGGCAGAAGAAAATTTTTTGGTGTGTTCTTAGGTCACTAGTAGACCTTTTGAGTCTTCTAAGGACAAAGATGACCTTTTGAAGTCTTCTATGGACAGTAGAAGACTCCATGGGGTCTGCTAAGAACAACATAAAACCTCTGGTGGGATTCATAGGACAGCGTAAGACCTTTTAAGGCCCTCTATGGACATCAGAAGACCTTTTGCAGTTTTCTAAGTTCAGCAGAGTACCTCTTTAGATATTCTTTAGGAAAAAGATTTAATAGTTTCTTCCCTGGATAACAGAATACCTATTGAGCTCTTCCTAGGACAACAGGCGACCTCTTAGTGTCTTCTTAGGTAAAAAAAAGAAGACATCGTGAGGTAATCTTTGTACAAAAGAGGACCTTTTAAGATATGCTATCGATA
The DNA here is from genome assembly GCF_047663935.1 of Musca autumnalis. Taxonomy (NCBI): domain Eukaryota; kingdom Metazoa; phylum Arthropoda; class Insecta; order Diptera; family Muscidae; genus Musca; species Musca autumnalis. The sequence continues at coordinate 56,011,541 of NW_027411644.1, read as the reverse complement.
AGAGATAACATTTGAGTCTTCTTAGGACACCAAAAAACCTCATAGGATATTGTAGGAACAACATGTGGCCTTTGAGGTCTTCTATGGACAGTTTGACTAGTTCGTTCGTGAACGATACCTTTCTAAATCCTTGTTCTAATAGCTCTCTTTTTCACTTTTCAGATTATCTCTACGAAGTTCGCATTTGGTATTCGCAGCTTTTTGCAAAAATGGACACCTATCTGTATGGCAATGGTGGACCAATAATAATGGTGCAGGTGGAAAATGAATATGGTTCGTATTATGCATGTGATAAGAAATATCGGGCCTGGTTGCGTGATGAAACATTGGGTCATGTCAAGGATAATGCGGTGCTGTTTACAAATGATGGACCCAGTGTGCTGCATTGTGGCCACATAGATGGTGTGGTATCGGCCATGGATTTTGGTGCCACAAATAATTTAACAGATTTATGGAATAAATTGAGGAGGGTGCAACCGCGAGGACCATTGGTAAATGCTGAATATTATCCTGGTTGGTTGACTCACTGGGGTGAGAGTATGGCCCGGGTCAATACCAAATCGATTACAAATACTTTTGTGTAAGTTTTTTAGGGAGAATTCAAATTCTTTTCAATTATTAATTTGTTTTAACTTTCCAGGGAAATGTTAAATGATGGAGCCAGTGTCAACTTCTACATGTTTTATGGCGGCACCAATTTTGGTTTCACCGCTGGGGCCAATGATGGCGGCCCTGGACGTTATATGGCCGATATTACCTCCTATGATTATGATGCACCCATGACCGAGGCCGGTGATCCCACATCTAAATATTATGCTCTGCGTGAAATTATTTCCCGTTATTTACCCATGCCAAATATTTCCGTACCCGATCCAGTTCCCAAGAAGCATTATGGCACCATAAAACTACAGACCTGTTGCTCACTGCTATCAAAGGCTGGACGCCAACAATTGGCCACGGGGGTGATAATATCAAATAAACCCAAAACCTTTGAGGCCTTGGGTCAATTCTCCGGTCTGGTATTATATGAAACCCTCTTACCCAATACCAGACATGATCCGGGTGTATTGCACATTCCCGGTTTGCGCGATCGTGCCTTGATTTATGTGGAAAATGATTTTGTGGGCATATTGTCGAGGGAGTCAGCAATTTATGATCTGCCCATACCCCTGAGATCGGGCAAAACGTTACAAATACTTGTGGAAAATCAAGGACGTATCAACTATGGGCCCACCACAGATGCCAAGGGCATAATTGGTGATGTGGCATTCGATAAGAAAGTGCTGACCAATTGGAATATTACCAAATTTCCGCTGGAATCCTATGAAGACATTGAGCGGCTCATACAAAAGGAGGGATCCCGTTTGAACGAAATCGACTCGTTTAAAATGTTGGACGATGGTCCCACAATATTCTATGGTTCTTTTGAGATCAAAGACTTACACACCGCCGACACATATTTGGATACAACGGGGTGGAGTAAAGGCATTGTTTTTGTAAATGGTGAAAACTTGGGTCGCTATTGGCCCATGGTTGGACCTCAGGTTACCCTGTATGTGCCATCTGAAGTACTTAAAGTGGGCGTTAATAATGTTGTACTTATCGAATATCAAAGTGCTGCATCCACAGCTGAAATCACCTTCACCGACAAACCAAACTTAGATGGTCTTCGGAAATGAAGTCAAGGGAGGAGGAGCGGGACGACGACGATTGGGGTTAGAAAAAAATTATATTTTTATTATATAATTATGTTTTTTAATATATTGATAATAATTTTATGTGTTTTAATAAAAATGTGTTTTTAATTAAAAAAATGTTGCGTGTGGACGAAAGTTTTTTTTTTTAAGGGAAGTCAAGGTCGGAGAAGGGGAAAACAGGTCTGAAAATATGGGAAACCGCAAAAGAGATGACATTTTGAGATCTTCTACAGACAGAAGAAGGCCTCTTGGGGTCTTCTGAGATCACCAAAAAGACCTAATGGGGTCTTCCGTGGTCACCAGAAGACCTCTTATGGACAGCAGAAGACCTTTTGGGGTCTTGTGAGATCACCAAAAGATCTCTTGTGGTCTTCTGAGGTCAACAGAAGATTTCTTAATATCTTCAATGGGGTCTGCTAAGAACAACATAAAACCTCTGTTGGTATTCTTAGGACAGCGTAAGACCTTTTAAGGCCTTCTCTGGATATCAGAGGACCTTTTACAGATTTCTATGTTCAGCAGAGTACCTCTTTAGATATTCTTTAGAAAAAAAAAACACTTAATGGGTTCTTCCCTGGATAACAGAATACCTCTTGAGCTCTTTCTAGGACAACAGGCGACCTTTTAGGGTCTTCTTAGGTAAAAAATGATACTTCGTGAGGTAATCTTTATACAACAGAGGACCTTTTGAGATATGTTATCGATAAGAGATAACATTTTGAGTCTTCTTACGACAACAAAAATACTTTTAGGATCGTGTCGACGGAAGTTTTTTTGTTTTTAAGGGAAGTCAAGGTCGAAGAAGGGGAAAACAGGTCTGAAAATATGGGAAACCGCACAAGAGATGACATTTTGAGATCTTTTATAGACAGAAGAAGGCCTCCTGGGGTCTTCTGAGGTCATCAGAAGACATCAAGGGTAGCAGAAGACCTTTTGAGGTTTTCTTTGAACAGCAGAAGAACTTTTGGGGTTTCCTATAGGCAACAGACGAATTTTGAGGTCTTCTGAGGTCACCAGAAAAAGAGAAGACCTTTTGACGGCTTCTATAGACAGCAGATGGCACATTGGGGTCTTCTGAGGTCATCAGAAGACATCTTAAGGTCTTCCATGAACAAAAGAAACATTTTGGTGTCTTCTATAGACAGCAAAAGACATGTGGAACTCTTTTAAGGTTTTTTTTATGGACAGCAGAAGACCTTTGGGGGTCTTTTGCGATCACCAAAAGCCCTCTTGGGTTTTCTATGGGTAACAGACGACTTCTTGGAGGTCTTCTGAGGTCACCAGAATACCTCTTAAAGTCTTCTATGGACAAGAGAAGACCTTTTGAGGTCTTCTATAGACAAGAGAAGGCCTCTTGGAGTCTTCTCAGGTCATCAGAAGACCTCTTAAGGTCTTCCATGGACCAATGAAGACCTCTCAAGGTCTTCTATGGACAAGAGAAGACCTTTTAAGGTCTTCTGTAGGCAGCAGAAGTCCTCTTGGGGGTCTTCTTGGGTTATCAGAAGACCTGTTAATGACTTCCATGGACAAAAATAGCTTGAGGATTTCTATGGATAACAGTCAACAGAAGAACCTTCGACCAAAAGACCTACTATGGACAACAGACTACTTCTTGATGTGTCTTTTAAGGTCAACAGAAGACCTCTTGGTGGTATTTTGTAGCCAAATAAGGCCATGGACAGTCTAAGAAAAAGAAAAAAACTTTTTGAGGTGTTCTGTAGACGGCAGAAGGGCATTTGAGGGTCTTACATGAACAACAGAAGACCTTTTGAGGTCTTCTATGGACAACAGAAGACCTCTTGGGATTAATTATGAACAACAGAAGACCTTTTAAGGTCTGAACTGTAGACGAGGTCTTCTGAGGTCAGTTCTTCCAACAGAAGACCTTTTGAGCTGCAGAAGACCTTTTGAGGTCTTCTATAGACAGCAAAAGACCTTTTGAGGTCTTCCAAATACAGCAGAAGACCTCTTGTGGTCTTCTGAGATCATCAGAAAACCCCGTAAGTTCTTCCATGGACAGCAGAAGACTTTTGTGGTATTTTATAGACAGCATGATGTCATGAGAATTCCTCTTAAAGTCTTTAATGGATAACGGAAGACTTTTTGAGGTCTTCTACACCCAACAGAAGACTTTTTGAGGTATTTAATGGACAGCAAAAGACCTCTTTCTATGGCAACAACCTTTTGAGGTCTTCTATGGACAGAAGAAGACCTTTTGAGCTCCTCTACAGCCAAGAGAGCGCCTTTTTGAGGGTTTCTTTGGACAGCAGAAGACCTTTTGAGGTCTTCTTAAATCACCAAAAGACTCTTAGGGTCTTTTTCTGAAATCTTCAGAAAACCTCTTAAGGTCTTCCATGGACATGAAAATACATGTGGAGGTCTTCTGAGGTCATTAGAAAACCACTTAATGTGTTCTCTTGACTACAGTAGTGCGATTCTCTAAGTTATTTTTTGAGTTACCGACAAACATCGCTAACATTAAAACGCAAAATTATGAATGAAAAGTTTAAATAAAAGTTGACAACACTGTTACTATCGCAGAACTTTATGACTACTTTTTTTCGTCGGTAACTTACCCAAATATTAGCGAATTTAGAAGCATTTCAATTTTACCGATTTTTGTCGGTAACTTAAAAAAATTAGTTAGAGGATCGCACTGCAGGAAGACCCTTGGTGGTCTTTTGTAGACAACATAAGACCTTTTAAAGTTATTTTCTTGCTTTAAACAGGACCACAAAGAGCACATTCGGTAAAAATTTCAAAACGATCCTTGAACAGCAAAAGTATTGAACTTTTGTGAGGCAGGTATCCGAAGATGTTGTCTGATATAGTACATCTTCAACATTGATTTGAGTTTGAGAGAAATAATACGATTGAATTCCGCGACGTCCGATATGTACAGGATTGGCACGAGAAAACATCGTCTCAGCTCCAGATTATTCTGATCCGTTCCTGGAGAGAGAGTAACCCCGGACAGTGGTTCTGCTCCGTTTGTCACCGACTCATCCACCATAGGTCGGTTTCGACTAAAATCTACGGTTGCCGTGAAAGGGTAAATTTCTGGAATTCGTTTAGGCCTGACCTTCATGAGGGACTATAGCTATAGTCCCATTGGTAAAATGCTCTGTCACCACATTCATGTGATATTGACTTCCTAATGAGGACATCATAATCTCTTTGTAGAAAATATTTGAAACGCCTGAACTTCTTCCTAAATTAAATACAAATGTATTCGTACAAAACCCCATACATTGTTCTTCCTTAGAACCACTTCCTTAAATTATCCTTATTCTATGAAAAAAAAACTTTTCAATGCAAGCCCAAAATAGTGAATATCTTCAAACAAAAATCTCCCAGTTATCCCATTTTCATTTAATTAACACATCCTCAGGTGTTAGCTATTCGTGTGTTTTTCTCCACCTATTTTTTTCATTTGCACTTCTTCTTGTAGGTCTTCATTAAGCCAACCAATTACAAATGATTAAGCCTTTATTGTTGCAGTGACACATTCGAGGTTTTCTACGTGATATTGTTTCTTTATAACCCGCAACGAGAACAACAACAAAAAGTTTGTTGCGGATATTTTTAGCATATGTAGAATGTACCTAAAAGTATGCAACCGTTTTTTAATGTTTCTTAAATTTACTAACACACACTCCATATTTGAATGAATGGCGCGGAACAAAGGTTAGTCCTTTTTATTGTTTTAAAACAAGGATTAAAACTAAATATAGTGTAGTAGTATTTTAAATAATTCCCTTAGAGGGTATCAAAGAAGAAACCCATAAAAATGGTGTCTATTTTTAGGGAAAGTATGTGAAAAAGAAATACATTAAAATCGTTGCGTATGTTTAAGGTGAATAGTTGGAAAATCTTGTAGCAAGATCCGTGTCAGCTTAATAGAAATATAACCATTATACGTATAAAAGTCATGCCGATACCTATGGAAGATAGGTAGACTATTTTAAAGAACTTCAAAGAAGGAAGAAACATACTTTAGAACAGATGTCTATTTTTAGGCTAAAAAAGCTTTGCCTACATTTAGGTGAATACTTCAAAAATATATTTTCGTAAAATTCGTGCCCGATTGGTAAAATAATTATTCGTACTAAGTCAAGCCGAAGACTACGTAAGAAAAAGATGAGGAAGCATATCATCGCTGCTTTACGCATGCCATGAAATTAAACTAGGAAATCCATGTATGTATGTTTTAAATATATTATCTCAATGAATTATTTTATTAACTACATCTGGTGTATTTTTTAAGAGCACTCCCAGATTTCTTTCATACAGAAAATCCCCCATCTGATACTACGAGTTTACAATATTTTTTTATATAATAACAAAGAAGTATAATTTTAAACCTCCAACCCCTCTGTAGCTCTGTACAAATAGTCTCATAAATGGCCAACGAATTCTTGTAAGCCTCAGGCTATTTGGAAAGGAAAATATGTTGACTCTGAATGACCAAAACGACGATTACGATGACGGCGACCTACCAACATGACGACAATATGCCAAGGCCAAAATGTCAAATGTTTTTTTCTTTTCTTTCAAGAGAAGACAAAAACTACAATACTCGTAGCAATAGCATCTACACATTATGAATTAGTTAAAAGTGAAATTGTTAAATGTTGTTTTTGAAATTTACAATCACATACTACATTCACATGTTTAAAATGCAGTAAAAACAGCGATTATGACAAAAAAACTAAATCAATGCAATAACCTAAAAGAAAATAAATAAATAAAACAATATAAACCGAATTAATATAAATTCGGAAATTTGGAATTAATTTGCAGTTAATTGTGATAGCTTAAAAACACAATATTAAGGCACAAAAGATTGAATTACAAATATTGCGATTTTTTGGGGGAGGATTATATTACCCTTAAAATATGACAGGTGAATTTGATATTTTAAAGTAGGCGGCGATAACATGAAATGAACTTACAAATGAACTGTAAATATGTATGTAAAATGTAAAAAACCATGGCACAATAACCAAGGTAGTGGTATCACACCAGCTGTTCGAATATGAAATGTCAAATCCCTTTATAAAAAAAATTATTTTTGTTGTAATTTCTCCAACAACATAAATAAAATTTTGAAATAACATATTACAAATATGTCGATGCCACTATCTGGTCGATATGCCTTGTAAAAAACGTAAAAAACTGGAACATACATATGTATGTCAACGTCGGCATACCAGCCAATTAGAAGCCGGCAACCATGTTACTATATTTTACACGCTCAGATTTGTCGTGTAAATGTAGGTCTGTCCGCTTACTTTCTCATTAAGAATTGTCCAAAAAGAACTTTCTCGGAGGGTAAGAAGTTTTTATTCTCTTTTCCTAGAAAAATGCAAAAACTTGCAAGCAATCAGCTGATTTACCAAAACACAGCAATTTATGGTCAATAAAAGAAACAAAGCAAGCAAAAATGTTCTATTTTATTAAAAATAAGAAAAAGAAAATGAACCAAAAAAAAAAACGAATTTTGCAACTTTGTTCTCCAAAAGGCAAAACAATTAGGCTTGATATTTCTGCAATAAAATTGTTTTCAATTTGCACAAACATAAATCGCCGAATATTTAAAAACAGCTGATTTATTGGAAGAAGAAGAATTGCAAGTGCTTGCTAGAAGAAATTTGTCCAGCAAGAATTTGCAAACTCTCTGTAAAAGAACTGTCAAAATGTCTCTCTCGAATAGTTCTCTTTTGCTGGACTTTTGTGTTAACATACGACTTCCAGCAACAATTCGTACAAATTTTAGGGTAACCACCCAGCAAAATGTTCGATGCCAAAAATGCCATTCAATCATGGGTGCAAGTGAGCTGGCATGTCATCTTTTTAGCATCTTCATCGATGAATTTTATATGAGCTTGGACCCCAAAAGATGCTATTCATTTTTGGATCCAAAGCATGTCATTTAAACCAATGCTTTGACATGTCATTTTCACCATTGCTTTGGCATGTCATTTCCACCAATGCTTTGGCATGTCATTTTCACCAACCCTTTGCAATGACATTATCATTATGACAAGAGTTTTGACAACGTTGGTTGTGATATCGAGCCTCTGACAACATCAAGCCTATTGTAAATAATTAATCTTATATATTTAGAAAAAATTGTATAAATAAAAACACAAAATTCATCTCTATTGGATCGATGGAATGGGTTCAAATGCTAATGAAAAGATCGGATCTTTCACGACTTCGTTTGAACCAATGCAAAAGATGCCATGAAATCACGTCATCGCATGGAACCCCTTCTTTCAAATATTGCTGGGCAGACAAACCTAGTTTTAAAAGAGAGCGTCACGCAGCTCCATTTTTCTTTAAAGAGAAGTGAACATTTTACAACTTGTTTGTGCAAGGGAACGGTTTTTGTGGTAAAATGTGTAAAAATTGTATAAATTGTAAAAACTTTTTAGTTCTGGAACAAATCTAACCTTATATCAAACATAACTTTGCACACAGCTTGTGCAATTTATTCAACAATGAGAAATTCGAATCCATCCAACTAGAATCCATCCATGGGGAGTGTTTTGTAAGGAAGTTAGTCACCAGAGGCACCCCACAGTGAGGGGGTTTTCAGCTTCGTTGTGGCTTGTGGTAGTAAACGGGGTAATCACGGAATTTGACAGACTAGGAACTAAGATTACTTAGCCGTAAGAAGAGTGCGAAAAACTTCCACCAAAGAACACATCCCTGTAGGAAATGGCAATTGTGAATCTATACTGACATACTACTGACATTGTTAACAGTACTACTGACAAACTGTAGACAACTTATGTAATTTCCTATAGAGTCCTGTTTACAACGATATTATTTTTTTCTAGACAAGTTTATGCTTCCTCATATATTGGTACAAAAGCTGTAAATTATACGTTGACCAGCAGAAATGACCAACTGAATAACTCCCAAAGCTTTCATCCAAATCCATATTTATTTGGCATATTCATAGTCCAAAATTTTGCAAATCCCCTAAATTGATAATTTTTAGGGAAAAAAGGGGTTCAATTCACAGAGGCTGAGGGTATAACTTTGTCGGTAAAGCCGATTGATATTTTTTACTTATTTCAATAGAATCTCCTTTCTCGATCTGACTTAATTCTGTCCGAATTTTGTTCAATTGCCTGAAGAAAAGAAATCTTTAAAAACTTGTTGTTTTTAAAAATTTGGTCTGTTCCAGAACTGCAAGAATCTAATAATTTTTACTATTTTTTCCAATAACATAAAGGAAAAAATGTTATCGTAGTAAAAAATAGTAACTTCTTCTTCTTGAAAACAACAAATTTGTGATTAAGCTGCCATGTAGGAAATGTCAATAGTGAATCGATACTGACTTACTACTGACATTGTCAACAGTACTACTGACAAACTGTAGACAACTCATGTATTTTCCTATAGACATTTTGTATGAACGTGTCATTCGAAAGTCAGTAGTGACATTGGGACTAGTATGCCAGTAGTAAGTCAGTAGTTGCTGAGGGACCACGTATTGACATTGGAGATAGTGAGTCACTAGAGACATTGGAAGTAGTGAGTTAATAGAGACATTGGAGGTAGTGAGGCAATAGTTCATAAAGATCATATGGAGACATTGGTACGAGATTTTCATTACTAATTTTTTGCCTATTTGCAACTTTTTATAGATTAAAATCTATATAGTTCGTTTAATAAGACGACGAACTTACACATTTGTTAAAATAGAATATTTTATTCAAGAAAAAAAAAACATATAATATTAAAAATTCTAAAAAAGTACAAAAGTGCTAAGCCCATGATTCCACATTGCCTATTACTGACGTAAAAACATTGGAATAATCTCGCAATCGATTTTTGGCAAATAATCCTTCAACATTATATGTAACATGTTATTATGTGGTGTCCAAATATCAGATGTAAGTTGTTTTCAGCATTTCCAACGAGACGGTACAATATATTCGTCAGGCTCCACAATCTCCTCTAAAGGTTCCCCAAAAATGTCCAATTGTCGAAGTTTCACCACAAATGTTGCCAGCCGACGCAGAATTTCATTTTGATATAGAATTGTCTATTTTTTCACTTGTCTCTTATAATTTCTTTTGCTCATATTTGTTGTTTTTTAAAATTATATACCTTAAGTTTAATCAATCGTTAAATTCTCGATATTTTATTGATTTTTACGAATCTCCAAAATTATTTTGCACCAAACAATTAAGAAAACAAGGAGATGCTTCGTTGGGCAGTCAATAGAAACAATGCTTCTTCTTATTAAGGTAAACGTATCAATTTTTGACAACATGTTGACAAAGTGTTGACTTTGTCAGCATAATAGTAGACTGTTGGGAATTTTCCGAGAAAGAACACACACGCAGTTTAATAAAAGAAAAATACCAAACACGTCTTTATTGAACAAGGCAAAACACAGCGAATGAAAAAATATTTAAAAAATTATACAAAACAATTTCCAGAAAAAAATGAACACATAAAGTCAAAGCCTACTTATTATAATACAAATTATTTTGACTTTAAAAATACAGTTTAATTACCAAGTATTTTCAACACCACCCCTTAATGAAAACGTATTTTATTTTAAACCCATTTTCTCAGACAACTGCTTGTTTTTGATCTTCGCTAAGGACTTTGTCAAAATATCAGCAGGATTCTCGTTCGAAGGTACATACTTCAAATCTAGCTTTCCTTCCTTGTAGACATTCCTTACATGATGCACTCGAATGTCGATATGCTTGCTCCTAGAGTGATATACTGGGTTTTTTACAAGCTGTTGGGATCCAAGATTGTCGCCATACAATGTAGTAGCGTTTCTCACAAGTCTTCCAAAACCAATTTCAGTTAGCAAATTTCGAATATAAATTATCTCTTTCGTCGCTGCAGATAACGCCATATATTCGGCTTCGGTGCTACTCAACGCCACCGTTGGTTGTTTTTTAGATTCGTACATTATTGCAGCTCCAGCCAATATAAATACAAATCCTGTGAAAGATTTCCTATCGTCTGAGCCACTCGCCCAGTCGGCATCTGCGAATCCATACAACTGTTTTCCAGTACATTTGTATTCCAGACTTTGGTTAATGCTTGAATTTAGATATCTGAGGATATGATGAGCTGCATTCATGTGTTCAATATGCGGGTCGTTGTTAAATTGAGCTAATTTTGTAACGGCATGTAGGATATCCGGTCTTGTACATAATCCAATGTACATTAAAGAACCAATTAAAGATTGATACCTTTTTATATCCACTTTTTTACAATCTACACAACCATCCGTACATTTCTTAAATGTTTGACCAGGATCTAATGGAGTTGCAACTTTTCTTGTATTCTCCATTCCATTTTCCGTTAATAATTCCAAAATCATATTCTTTTGTGAAAGCTGTATAGGTCCCGTTGACGTATTTCTCTTAATCTCCATCCCCAGAAAATAGTCCACGGGTCCTTTATCGTGAATTTCTAAGTACGATCCAATTTTATACTTGATCTGTTTTAAATAATCTTCATTGGAACTAACTAATAGAATATCATCTACGTACACAACGAGAATAATGATATCCTTTCCCGTGTTCATAGTGTACACACATGGATCAATCACACATTGTTTAAATCCAATTTTCTTCAAGATTTCGTCCAGTTTTTCATTCCACTTTCTACCGGACTGTTTGAGACCATAAATTGCTTTTTGTAGCTTACATACTTTATCTGGTTTTTCGGTATTCTCAAACATCTGTGGTTGGGCCATATAAATTTCTGCATCAATTTCTCCATTCAGATACGCGGTAGTAACGTCTATTTGATGTACGTATAATTTTAATTCTGCGGCCAACGCTAATATCGTGCGTACGGTAGAATATCTGGTAACTGGTGAAAATGTTTCGGTGTAGTTCACGCCGTACTTTTGACTACAGCCTTTCGCGACTAATCTTGATTTGTAGCGTTCTACTTGGCCTTCTTTATCGTGTTTCTTTGTGAACACCCACTTACTCTTTATAACAGGCACACCATCTGGCTTATCCACCAGTTTCCACGTTCCTTTATCCACCAAGGATTGATATTCGGCTTTCATCGATTAAATCCACATATCCCGATCATTTCTTGATAACGCCTCCTCCACAGTTTTTGGATCTTGCGTGTTATCGTTTATTATGAGATTGTTCATAATTCTCTTCCCAGATCGCAATACCTTGAAATGCAAATCATCATATTGAGGCGATTCCTCGAACTGGGTTACAGTTTCTTCAACTAATTGATGTGGTTCCCTCGGGGACTCTCCGATCGGCGTTACAGTTTCTTCAACTAATTGACTTGGTTCCCTCATATGTTCATGTGACACACCAGTTGTTTCCTCCGAAGAAACATTTATTGTACCATCTACAAGCAAGGTTGCATCGAATTCTTCCATATTTTGAATTTCTTCCTTTTGATAGTTTCGTTCGCCAAATATATCATATTTGCTTATAGTATTGTTTGATGACGTTTCTATAAACTTTACATCTCGGCTTTTGTATAAAACCCTCCTTTTTGTGTCATATAATCGATAAGCCTTTGATTCGGTACAATAACCTGTTAGGACACATTCTATTCCCCGCGCCTGGAACTTTGACTTACCGGGACGTTTGTCTAACTTTATTGCTTTGCACCCAAACGTCTTCAAGTGAGCAACAGTCGGCTTTCTTCCACTCCAAAGTTCTATCGGTGTCACAGCTTCTACTGCTGCAGTTGGGCAACGATTTCTCAAGTATACTGCAGTACCTATGGCTTCACCCCATAATGACTCGTGCAAACCAGATCCGATCAACATGCTACGTGCCATTTCGACAATGGTCCTATTGGCTCTTTCAGCCACTCCATTTTGCTGCGGCGTATACTCCACTGTTAGCTGCCTCTGGATTCCAAGTTTTTCCAGACATATAGAATATTTTGTGCTTAAATATTCTCGGCCATTGTCACTTCGCAGGACTTTCAACTTTTTGCCAGTTTGCCGTTCAGCCATCGCGATAAATTTTACAAACGCATTATATATCTCCCCTTTGTTCTTCAAGAAATACACAAAAATCATCCTTGAGTAGTCATCAATGAACAGAGCGAAATATCGTGATCCGCCACATGAATCTACGCGCATTGGCCCACATATATCAGTATGTACCAATTCTAAGACCTCTTTGGTACACTGAGTAGCTTTCTTTGGAAATGGTTCAGCATGGATTTTTGCCTTGTAGCAAACTTCACAGTCTAATTTTGGTGGAGTGGTTTTGATATTCAAACCACGAACCATGTTTTGTTTTGCCATTTCTCCCATAGCTTGTACATTCAGGTGACCAAGTCGATTATGCCAAAGCATAATTTCGTCATTCGATTTCGCTGCGTTCAGTTGATGTAGTTGTTCATTGGGTTTGTAAAAATATAGCTGCGAACGCTTTTTTCCATCCAAAATCTCCTCGTCCCCATTTCGGACATAGACATTTTCGTTTTCAAAAATCACGGACAAATTTTCGTCAGCCAGTTTTGATATGGAAATAAAGTTATACTTTAGTTTCGGCACGTATAGTACATCACACAATCGTACATTTTTATTGTTATATTTCAGATATACTTGCCCAATTCCTTCGGAAAATATGGTAAAATCTGCTGCCAGTTCAATTTTCTCTTTGTGTTTCCGAAATTGGTGAAACATGTTCTTGTCACAACACATGTGACTCGTTGATCCGCTGTCGAAGACCCATGCGTTTCTCCCAAAACCGCTACTAGTGATTCCGTTTAACATTGCATTTGCTACAGATCTTCCAGACTTACATTCTCGTGCCATGTGCCCCTTCTTACCACATTTATAGCACTTGATATCGGTCTTCTTCTTACAGGATTTTTTATCTTTTGATTTTGACATGAAGGCTTGATGTTGATGCTCTTCCACCGATGACTTGCTCGCTCGTCTTTCATATTCTTCCATAAGCTTATTTTTCAGGACTTCCAATGTTGGTAAAGCGTCTCTGGATTCCATTGCGATGACAAAGTTTTCGAAGTCTTCAGATAAGCTATCCAACAATATAATGGCCAACAGCTCTTCAGGTATATTTACCTCGACTTCGGAAAGCTTCTCAACGACATCGTTAAAATTGGTCTGATGTTCTGACATTGATTGATTTTGTGCCATCTTTGTTGACAATAACTTACGGAACAAATATATTTTACGAGCAGGACCTTTCGGTTGAAATTTCTTCTCCAGCGTCAGCCAAGCACTTTTGGATGTAGTACAATGTTTTATTATGTTCAGCTGTGATCTTTTCATACTAAGAAGTATTGAAGATAAAGCTTTTTGATCTTTATTTTCCCAAATTGCACGACCAGCATCATCGGAAGGCATCGGCAATGCTCCGCTCACATAATCCCACAAATCAGCATGAATTAACACGGAACGCATGTGAATCTTCCAGCCATCATAATTTGTCTCCTCCAATTTTTCAATTTGAAATATTGACGACATTTTGAACTTCTTTATATTCGACGGCACACAATTTTATTATTCAGTTTATTCGCGGCACAACTATTTTCTTTTATTCCTCGATCTCTGGGCCCATAACCTTTGTTGGGAATTTTCCGAGAAAGAACACACACGCAGTTTAATAAAAGAAAAATACCAAACACGTCTTTATTGAACAAGGCAAAACACAGCGAATGAAAAAATATTTAAAAAATTATACAAAACAATTTCCAGAAAAAAATGAACACATAAAGTCAAAGCCTACTTATTATAATACAAATTATTTTGACTTTAAAAATACAGTTTAATTACCAAGTATTTTCAACATAGACAAAGTGGTGACATGTCGACACATGACCCCATACTTCCTACAGGGATGATACGATGAAGAATTTCGTGCTGCTACTAAAGAAAATAATGCGGCACAAAGAGCTACTTTACAACAGACCTACTCACAGAGTTCAAGATACAATTTAAGAGAAATTAGGAAAAAAACGATTTTTGAAAGTTTCTTTCGATGTTTCATTCATTTTTGAACTTTATTGTCATCAAAAAAGATTCCCTAGATTAAACAATTAAGAAAAATTAGAATAAGAATTAAAAATATTCACTTATTTGTGTTTCAACAAAATCCGAAAGAGACTTGATGGGAAAAATTTCCCCGTTCTGAGCAGGGCTGCTTCACAATCAGAGAGAAATAAAAACGGTGAATTTGAAGAAATCCAAAGGTACAATAGTCAAAGTGAGTGAAAAATTTAATTTGGCAACAGATACACAAAGCGTACTCAAGATATGGATAGAACATTTTTTAGCTACGTATATGTAAGAAACAGCAGCAATGATGATGAGGTGACAGCACCATAGACTAATGAATCGTATAGACAAAGATTTGCTCTCAGCATTTCTCTTCGAATTTTCGAAAATTGGTAGATGGTGTTAGTAGTTTTATTCATAGTTACTATAGATTTTAAATTATTTATTCTGATAAAAAAACAACATGTGGATAATCTTTGGCCAGATCTACATCCTCATATAAACAAATTCAACAAAACATTACAATTTACCCAAAACATTGTGCAATTGAGTAAAAAGATTAAGCACTTTCCGTAAGGGCGATACCTACAAAAAAGAAGGACACTACAATCTCTTTGTCTGTACGATTCATTAGTATATGACAGCACCTCCATTTCTGTTGCGATCCTTTTTGTATCCACACACAACCAGACCTACATCGCTTGAGCCTGACACCAATGCCGTACTTCATATGTGTGGGGGTAGCAGTCGGGTGTGGAACTGCTGAGATAGAGTTGATGAACGTATACATCCCCCCGATAAATAGCTACATTCCAGGTTATAGATCCAACATTAGCACGCTTTTAGAATATCATAACCATCTGGTCTTGAGTTGTAGCGTTCGGACCTCGGAAACGCCCATAGGGGTGTAGGGCTGGCTGAACAAATTGATAGTTCAACGTTGTGCACAGTCAATGAGAACGCCCCCACCAGAAATAGCGAAGAGTGTCTAAGTTCGCCAGAAATAACCATCGTGTCACCTCTTCTGATAAATGACATCACCTAGCAACCCGTCGTTTCTATTGGATTAGACCATCTCCCCATAATTGTCTCTCTCAGGAGACCGCCCGATTTCATCAACTCTGAACGCTGCACTTTCATCAATCATGGGAAAACTAATTGTCCGAGTTTCACAGAATTCACTAAGCACTGCTTTAGAGATCTACCCAACCCTTTTGATGTTTGTGCAGCAGAAAGGACTTTCGGAGACATCATAATTGCTACAGCCGCTCGCCGTATACTTGCTTGTCGAATACGAGAAGCAGCTGCGACAAGATTAGCAAATGAATGTAATGAGGTCGTCGTGCCAACCCTACTGTCTGGGAGCTGACACTGGATGTTAATAGGTTGATCGGTAAAGATAAGTGGTCAAATCATCTGAGGAGTTGCAACATTGTCACTCTCGAACCCTGGAAAGAAGGAAGATATGATCTCAATCACGTTTGGGGACGATACGCTTACTGATCCGAATAGTTTGTCGTATCAGATCTCTTCCAGCCGAGAATGAACCGCCACAGTTTACAATGGATGATATTGCGAATGCCATCAGGAACGGTGAATTATTCAAAGCGTTTGGCCCTGATGGAATCTCCATTGTAGTGCTGAAACAGATGGATGAGCCGAGAATGGAGTATCTCACTAAAGTTCTCAACCTGTCGCTAGCCACCCTCATTGTTCCCGAAGTCTGGAAAATGGGCAGGTTGGTCCCGCTACAGAAGCCAGGCAAGGATGTCAGCAAAAGTGAATCGTACAGGCCTTAGTCCTCCCCAGCGACAAGAAATAGGTATCCAGTAGCCGATCATCAGCATGGATTCCGTAAGCAGCACAGCACAACAACAGCGCTGCACGCCATATCCACATATATTCGAGGACTCAACCAAGTTATGCCGTGTGAGAGAACAGTGATGATGGCGCTTGAGTTATCAAAAGCCATTGATACCGTCAAGCACTCCACGCTGTTTGAGAACATTGAGTAGACAATCCTCCGGTCAAGCTTGAAACGTTGGATAATCAATTATATGGGTGGACGCCAGTCGTACGTGAAATTCAGCACCAAGAAGTCCATGCCACGTATAGTGAAACAGGGAGTTCACCAAGGTAATGTGATATCTCCGGAAATGTTTAACCTATATCTCTCCTGTATTCCGCCCCTCCAGATGACATTGAGATCGTAACGTATGCGGATAATTTTAGGACCTTGTCTGATGTCGTTTCTGAAAGGTTGGCTCCTATTTAACTGATCTTACAACCACCTGTTCACCACATGGTCGGCAGAGGTGAGAACAGAGTTGAATGTCATGGTCGATGATAGCATAAATCCAAAAACAAATTACTCTAAAATTCTCGAGGTCACAGTCGACAGTATGTTTATATCGTCCGCGCCTACCACAGCTATCTGCTGAGATGTGGGACAAGGTCCTTAAGTCCCTAGCCGACAGACATATTACATTACATATGTATAACGCGCAGTGTTTGAATTTGCTGCTAGTTTTTCACAGCACAGCACAAGGTCTATGCTGGCGCTGTGAAAGTGACGCAGCATAGCACATAGTCACAGCATCAAAAATAAAAACGAGTGCTATTGCTATGCTGTGCTGTTTTCAAAAACAAAATCGAAAACTGTTGCTGTGCTATGCTGCGAACATAAACGTAGCATAGCACAAGGTCTATGCTGTGCTTCTGAAATCTTCACAGCACATAGCATAGCATAGTCATCAAAATCAAAAACGAATGCTGTTGCTATGCTGTGCTGCGAACATAAAAGAAGCATAGCACATGGTCTATGCTGCGCTTCTGAAATCTTCACAGCACATAGCATAGTCATCAAAATCAAAAACGAATGCTATTGCTATGCTGTGCTGTTTTCAAAAACAAAAACGAAAACTGTTGCTGTGCTATGCTACGAACATAAAAGTAGCATAGCACATAGCATAGCCATGAAATCGAAAAACGATTGCTGTGCTCTGCTGTGCCGTAAACATTTCTACATAGCATAGCATAATTAATGTTAACCCAGCAAACTCACTAACCCCAATTATTATAAATAAGCTTTCTTTGGTTATAGTTTGGATTTTTCGATCAGATTTTTTAGCGTTTCGGTTAAAATAATATTAAAATGTGAAAATTACAATTTTAATGTCTTCAAATTCGTTTATTTTGCGTTTTCAAATACATCCAATAGTAAAAGAAAACTTATAATAATGGCCCTATGAGTTGTTCAGTGCTGTTTATTGCTTACAATTTACATACATGGTACTTTTTTGATCGATTGGATAATAAATGTGGTCTATAGAGTGATTTTCTGAAAATTCGCCTTTGGCCCTATAAAATGGGGACCAATTATAGTTTTAATTTGTATTGGCGAATTTTCACTTTACAGATCACATTTATTGTCCAATCGATGAAAACAGTTTACAAGTTGCTAAACAAGTAATCCCACAAAAAATTTTGAAAATCGGGTCAGATTTTAATTTTGGCTATATAAAGGGCCCATGGAAACTTTGAGGAACCAGTGGCACGTGTTAACATACTCCGATTGAGCTCAAACTCTGTCAATCTTAATTTTTAACAAAACTAAACGTTTTAGGAGGGTGCCGCATAAAAATTGGACATCGATTTTTAAAACCACTCTAGTACATATATTAAAACAGGTACAAGTGGCAATAAGAAGTTGGCAACACTATGCCTGAGTAGCACGCGTTTTTTGTTTGGCTGATCGAACTCTTGTTAATTATACATTATTTGATAAAGTTTTGGATAATTATTGTTGCAAATTTTGGAATTATTGATTTATAACTACGATTTCTACGGATGATATAAAAATTTTCAAGTTCTAAGGTGTTTTACTTGAATTTAATTGTTGATCTTCGATTGCTGCTCTGTTGTTTGCACTTGTTGTTGTTTACACGAACGATTGTTTATTATAACCTAATCGACAATGCCGTCAGCAGCCAAGTGCTCTGTTTGTTCTGGTAATATTTGCAAATCGAAGGGAGGAGTTCAATGTTGCCGCTGTAACCTTTGGGTGCATCCAGCATGTGTTGGGTTATCTAATGAACTACTGGACGCCTTGTCTACCAATAAGTCGCTTTCGTACACTTGTCCTACCTGTGTGAATAACAGCCCAG
Organism: Musca autumnalis; assembly: GCF_047663935.1. NCBI lineage: Eukaryota > Metazoa > Arthropoda > Insecta > Diptera > Muscidae > Musca > Musca autumnalis. The sequence continues at coordinate 55,992,657 of NW_027411644.1, read as the reverse complement.
ATGCTTCTAGCACGTCGTCGTTGCGGAGTGATTTTAACCGGCTTAATGAAAAAATTGACAGTTTGCTGCGAGTGCATTGCGAAGAAAGGAGTGAGGTTAAAAAGGCATTGGACGCTGTTGTGCAAATGAAGAATGATATGTCTATGTTCTTTAAGAATGTTGAATCTCAAATTTTGGAATGCCACAATGTAATCAAAAAAGTTGATTCTAATACTGATGCAAAATTGTGTCAACTTCGACATGAGAACAATCTTTTGCATAGGAAAATAAATAGAGCTGACATTATCATCAGTGGTTTGTCAGAAGGATTAGATAATTTTATAGAGCCTGTTGTCAAGCTTGGAGAGTTTTATGACATACCAATTATTCGTCATGATATTAATTATGCGTGCTACATCAATCGAAAGAAATCTGTTTTAATAAAATTCAACGATGTCTTTATACGTGATAACCTCATGAGGAAGTACTTTAGTGGTCTTAAAACAAGAACCCCAATTGTATCCGATCTTGTAAATACTGGTTTGCCTGCTGAAGTTTCTGTTAACAAAAGGATTTATCTCAACGATCACTTTTCGCCGGCTCTTAGTAAATTGCATGCTGACTGCAGAAAGCTTCTTAGGTACAAGATTATTACAAGGTTTAAGGTCACTAATTCTGATAAACTCATTGCGGAACTTACAATGTCTGATGGAACTAAGATTACCAAGGATGCTGCTGGTTGTGAAGAATTACTTAATGGAACTCATTCCGGTGTATCAGTTCTATAGTATTTGTTACAATTTGTGGTTTGAGTCCGTTTTATAAGTACTGCCCTTGTCTGTCCGACTATGAACTGTCCATTTGCCTCCTAATAATAGTATAGGCCGTATTTTTAATGCGTACAATTTCGGTTTAACTATATTGGTTCCTCATTTTGTATATAGAATTGAAATTCTCTAAATTGCTTTTTCCTTTCACCATTTTTAATTTGGTTATTATTTTGTACGTATACACTTATGCATAATGTTGTACATTACTTACTGGCTTTAAGTTTAAGTTTATTTTTGGTCTATTATGATCCAAATTCTTTCTCAATTATAGACTGCTGTGTTTATTACTGTTTTTGATCTCATTAACGTTCGATTAGCCAACATATTTGATGAAGATTGTTATTCGATATGATTTTTGAAATGAGATTTAGTATTATTTTTTTATGTATCTCACTATACTTTTTGGTCCCCGCCATATTCTCTTTATCATTATTCTTTGATGTCTTTAAACTCTAATCTTGGTCATATTGTCAGTGATAGTTCTTACTTCAAATCTGTATTACATCCTTACCAATCCCAATTCAAAATTGCGCATCTTAACTGCAGAAGTATAAAGCCACCAACAAAACTGGATGAGCTTAGAAGCATACTCAGAGATAGGGATTTTGATTTGTTTGCTGTTTGTGAAACATGGTTGTCTGATGACATTTCTGATCGTGCTGTAAACATACCGGGCTACAAATTTGTACGCAATGATCGAATCACTGCTGGTAGGGGCGGAGGAGTAGGAATATATGTTTTGAACGGGATAAAATATAAATCTGTCTTTAAAACTTCTGAAGTAGGTTGTGAATCAATTTTTCTGGAGATTACTTATGGTGATATTACTTTTTTATTCGGTACTGTTTACCTTCCTAGGGGTGATTTGCGGATATTTGAAAACCATCATGGTGAACTTCTTGCTAGATATACCAATATTTTAATTTCTGGTGACTTCAACTGCAATCTTTTTAACTCTAGTAAGGCTAACTTGGTACGTTCACTTTGTGCAAGACTTGATTTGTCAGTAAGTCATAATTGTCGGCCAACACATTTCGATTTATCTTCGCGGTCAACATCTCTTATTGACTTTTGGCTTGTCAGTGATTTTAATTTGCTTTGCGTTATGGACCAGGTTCAGTGCCCTTCTATATCTGACCATGTCATGATTTTTGCTTGCTTGAGGTTTAATTCTTGTAGACTGCCTGAATATGTTGAATACCATGACTTCCATAATATCGATTGGAGCGGATTGCATACGTTCATGTATGAATTTGACCAGCGTTCTTTTTTCCAAGCTGTAGATATTGACACTAAATGTGCTGCACTTGATCGTCTTTTTAAAAGTTTATTCACTTTTGTTCCTATTGTTAGGAAGTGTATCTCTTACTGTAATGACCCTTGGATGAAATGTAGGAAAGTTGTATTTTATAGATCGTTAAGGGACCAGGCATATTCTGCGTATTTATCTAACCAATCTACCGAAAACTGGAATTCTTACTGCAGAATTCGTAACAAAGCAAAAAGCAGAATACGTAAAGAGAGAAGAATACATTTCACTAAACTGTTTTCTAGATTAAATTCGACAGGTTTGTGGAAGGTCATTAATGCTTCTGGTTGTATGAATTCTGATGATGTTTGTTTTGATGAAGATGTAAATGCTATCAATGAATCTTTTGCCATTTCTACGCAGAATGATGAGACTATTGATTTTGATGAAATTTTTGATTCTGATCATTCTTGGTCTTTTAGGTGCATTGATGAACAGGAATTATTAGAGGCTGTTTTTAAGGTCAAATCCAGTTCCATCGGTATTGATGGAATCCCTATTCACTTCATTAAGCAAATTTTTCCCTTCATTGCGTCATTTGTACTAGATTTGGTGAATTCTATTTAAACGTCATCTACTTTCCCTAAAATCTGGAAAACTGCTCGAGTTGTACCCATACCCAAAACTAAAGTCATTCGTGGACCTGATGACCTTCGTCCTATCCCAATCTTACCCGCCTTGTCTAAACACGTAATCAAAAAGCAATTGCTAGAGTTCACTAGTCCAATGATATTTCATTCTCAGTATGCTTTCCGATATGGACATAACACTTCTTCCCTACTCCTACATCTTACTGATTCTATCCGTTTAAATATGAACTATAACAAGGTTAATGTTTTGGTATCGCTTGATATGTCTAAGGCTTTCAACAGCATTTGTTATAAAACTATGATAGCAAAACTTAATAGGGATTATTGCTTTTCTAGGTCTGCTTGTAGGCTCATATATTCCTATCTAGTTGGAAGAACGCAATTTGTTGTTTGGAATGGAGTAGAGTCAAATTTTATTGAATTGTTTTCTGGGGTCCCACAAGGATCAGTACTTGGGCCGTTGCTGTTTATTCTTTATATTAATGACCTTCCAAACATATTTAACCCTCGTACATGCGCCACCTTCCTTTTTGCTGACGATGTATTTCTATTATTTTCTGGTACTACGACTAGTGTTGACATTTTGGAAAGTTCGATAAACTCCTATTTGGATCGCCTTTTGAACTGGACCTCCTTGAATTCTTTAAAGGTCAATGCCTCCAAAACGAAAGCCATGATTTTTTGCCCTTCCAATCGTTCGTTGGTGAATTTGAATCTGTTTCTTGGTAGTGATCAACTGGAATGTGTTGATAGACATAAATGTCTGGGTGTAGTTCTAGACACCAAATTAAATTTTAAATCCCATATTGATGGTATCGCTGGTAGAGTCTGGGGCGTTTTGCGAAGAATAAGATCCACTAATATGTTCTTACCGCTTCGTGTTAGAAACATCATAGCTCACTCGCTTTTGATGTCCCAAGTTTTATATGGCTTAGAGGTTGTTTCGGGCACATGTTGGAATAATATTCTGAAGTTGAGGCGCGTAGTAAATACTATAGTACGGTTTGTTTACAACATACCTAGAAGAAACCACATATCTAGTCATGTACAAAGGTTTCTGGGTTGTTCATTCAAAAATTTTCTGAAATATCGTAATTTAATTTTGTTCTACAATGTTGCGAAGACTGGTAGGCCTATTGCCTTGCGTTCTATGTTTATGTTTTCTAGATCCACCAGAAATCCTCAAGTTTTCATAAATCGTGTTGCTAGGTCCGTGTATGCTAGATCTTTTGTTGTTAGGATAGCTCGCATGTGGAATGGTTTACCGTATGACTTGAGAATTTTTTCCCACTCTAACAACGTATTTCGACTTAAATTGATGTCGTTTCTTAACCAACCTCTTGTCCCTTGATTTGAGTTTTGGCAATATCTATCACTGGCACGACTTGTAATATTTTCTGTAGTTTTCACATTCTTTTCTTTATATGGCTGGGGAGCCAACATGTATTTTGAGATCATTTTTGTTCTGTATTTAATGAATATGAATATATTATTATATAAGTATCAGGCGTATTTTACCTTTGTAATATATTATTGGCCACCTAGGCTTCTTTATTACTGAATAAATAAATGAAATGAAATGAAATGAACATGCATTTAGAAACTCGAAGTTCGCTTCCATAAGCCATAGACGCCAATAGCGAGAATTTTATTAAATTTCATGAAATTAGGCGTTCTTAGATCGAATTCTCCACTACATCAATTTCACGATTTTACACTACTGTGGAACTTGATCTAGAAACACAAAATGTTATTAAGTTGTTTAATTAAATTCATGCTAGTGTGGTTACCGACTAAATAAATTAGTTTCAAGAAACTATTGTTACTATATTTATACCCCCAGCCTTTAGGCTAAAGAGGGTATTTACACTTTGATACTAAATAATGGTTTTAGACCCCAAGTATGTTTGTATGATATCCGTTTCAGACAATTTTGAGTAGATCTAGCAATGTCCGTCCGTCTGTCGGTCTGTCTGGCTGGTGCGCACGATAAGTCTCGAACGGATCAATCGATTCGGTTTAAATTTTGGGTATCGATATATTTTGTCCAGATTTGATTTAAGTTCGAAGATGGGCCATATAGGTCCACTCCTTCAGGTACCTCCCCCACAAATGTTCAAAAATTGCCGCAAAATTTGTGCGCACGATAGGGAGTAACTCGAAGGGAGTAACCGAATTGAACCAAATTTTGCATATGGTAATACTACCTCTAAGCATACATCAGGTTCGAATATGGATTATATCGGGCCACTCCTTCAGGTACCTCCCACACAAAATTTGAAATAAGTGCAGTTTAGTGACACCTCACGAATCGTTATGAAATTTTTTGTAACAGGATGTTCGTGCGGCCTCTTTTACGTCATTGTAATTTTTTTCGAGGGCAAGTCCATAGTTCCCGAGATAATGGCGCATAACCTCAAAAAAACGCTGCACTATGTCGCGAGTTCAAATAAACGGTGGCCAAATATAAAAGGAGTTGGCGTTGTCAGATGAATTTTGGCATAAATACTTATAGTTCACTGACAATGTTGAGACTCAATCGGTCCACTCCTTCGGGTACTTCCCACACAAAATTTCGGTAAAGTTCAGTTTAGGGCCTGTTCAAGAATCGCTTTGATTTTTGTTGTAGCAACTTGCATCCACTGCCCCTCATATAACGGTATAATCTTCATCAGGGCCAAGTCCATACTTCCTGAGAAAAGTCCACAATTTGGTCTTTGTAATATTTTGTGCAAACTTAGTTTAAGTTCGAAGATAAGTCATATCGTTTCACTCCTTCATGTACCTCCCCCACGAAATTTAAAAAATGTTCGGAAAAATTGTGCACACGATAACTTTTGATGGGAGTGACCGATTTGGTTCATACTTTACACATCCTAAAATATCTACCAGATATAGATCAGGTTCGAATATGGACTATATTTGTCCACCCATTCGTGTACCTCCCACACAAAATTTTGGATAAATTCACTTTAAGACCTGCTCTCGAATCACTTTGATTTTTAATTAAAAGACAATAAAAAGACAATAATAAATAAACACTTTGATTTTTGTTGAAACAACTTGCATTACCTGTTTCAATAACGACAGTAAAAGTTTTTTCAGGGGCAAGTCCATACTTCTTGAGAAAAGAGCCCGTAAGTTGTAAAAAACCTCTATAGCACCATATGTAGTGCCTGGAAGGCTCGAACCGAATATATTACCGAATATAGCTATATTATGTTTTTCGCAGGCTAGTGTGATAATCCTATCCATACTTTTGTCGGTGCATACGGCCAACATTTTGAAACCCCCCCTAAATACATAAGTTTTTTTTTTTTTTTGGGAAAAAAGTATTTCTATCCATACAGGATGAGGGTATATCTCTGTCGGCAAGGCCGACTGATACTTTTTTACTTGTTTTATAATATTTTGTGTCAAATTTGTTATATTTTAGCGGTCTATCGAAATGTTTTTATATTTGTCCTAAGAATAGTTTTAGAACGATCAATTATTCAATATTTTCTATGAAATTTTGTTATCTATAACAACAATTATTTAGTTGCAGAACATACAGGAATGTTTGGGCTTTTTACAGTAGACCAATAATAATAATCAGCAAATAGTCATGGGGTTTCTTTCCTTATTTTTCAAATTTTTCATTCAGGTAAAGAGATTCGTAACAATTTGACATAAGAGATTTTTTGGTACTTTAACTTTACTGTTTTGTCAATTAACAGACTTAGTAGTGTGTTAAAAATATCGAAATGTGCATTTAGTCATGGTTTCACAGGTCAATAGCAAATTCTGTTACATTTGAAATACATACATACTTCTTTGCCATCAAACATTTTCTGGGTTATGTTTGATGCTATGCTGTTCACTTTGTTCATAGCACAGTACAGCAATAGTTTTCGTTTTTGTTTTCTTGACTGCGGCTGTTTACTATGCTGTTAAAATGTCTGCAGCACAGCATAGCAACAGCATTCGTTTTTGATTTTGATGACTATGCTATGCTATGTGCTGTGAAGATTTCAGAAGCACAGCATAGACCATGTGCTGTGCTACTTATATGTTCGCAGCACAGCATAGCAACAGCATTCGTTTTTGATTTTGATGACTATGCTATGTGCTGTGAAAATTTCAAAAGCACAGCATAGACCATGTGCTGTGCTACTTTTATGTTCGCAGCATAGCCCAGCAACAGTTTTCGATTTTGTTTTTGAAAACAGCACAGCATAGCAATAGCATATTTTTAGTGATTTCAGTGCTGTGCTGGTAGCAAATTCAAACACTGTACCGCGATAGCTGAGTCTGTGGTAAGCTATTCGGCGCGAATATAAGTGCAACGCAATGGAAAAATATTTAAACCTGTCAGAAAGCCGCTGCAACAGGTTGCCTCCTTATGTCCTCTGCAGTCCAATTGCATGCTTTCGCTGCAGTACTTGCTCGGGTTTAACCGTGAGAGCCATCTTAATGACCATATGCTCGATAGTGCGCTCCCCCCAACATTACAAGAGAGAATCCCTAGATCAACAAGCATATAAGTAGATTTAAATAGTATTCAGACGGATGCATTCGGATATGCCGTAACAAACTAACGTGTGAATGCGGTCCTCGGAGAACATCCCCCATATATAGCAACTACTTTCTGGAAGGTGCAGACGTCTGAATTCGTATAGGGCAAGGATTCATGACACCGTGAAAAACATCTGCCCCAACTAGGAATAGGTAAGTCGATTTTCGATTAATCGATTAGTCGACTTTTTGCAGTCAAGAGTCTAAAATTCGAAGTCGATTTCTGACTGGAGGGAAATCGCATAATCGATTATGTTGTGATCGATTTTCCATTTTGTCCATAGATTTTAGCTTTGTTCCTTTACTTTTTTAATAGTAGAAGTAGCAAAAGAGAGAACTGTCAAACTTGCTCTCAATTTACAAAGTAAAGCAACGGAAAAATAGTAGATCTTGCAGCAATGTCAAAAAAACAAACATGTCTGTTAAAAAAATAACATCAAACTAAATAAATTTCACTATTTTTTTATTCTCAGGTTTAAATTCTTTATTACTTATGTATATTTATTTAATTATTGCTCTGTTCCAGAACCTGCAAGAATCTACTAATTTATACTACGATAACAATTTTCCCTTTATGTTATCGAAGAAAATAGTAAAGTACAGTACACAATGTCAGTTTTGAATAACGATTTTTTGCAATTATCGATAACTGTCCAACCGTCCGGCAACAACAAAGCTGTCATTCAAAACTGACAATGTGTACCCAGCTTAAGAATTAGTGGATTCTTGCAGTTCTGGAACAGACCATTTATTTCTTTTTATTTTGCTCTGTTGTTTTCTTTTTTCTTTTGCCTTAATTGTCAAATCAGCAGTTTGACAGATTTTCCTTTTTTTCACTACGATATTTGTTGAGTAGAAAGTAGTAAAAGAGAAGGCCATTTTGACATGCTCTCTCTCTTAAATTTTGCTTCAAGTTTTACTACTTTTTGGTGTTAAGGAACGCTTTCCGAGTTAAAAATGGTGAAAGTGGTAAAACTTTAAGAAACTTTAACGTAAAGGAACAAAGCTTTTATTTGACTTTGGCGGTTCTACAGTTTTCTGACAACTACAAAATCATCTGTGCAAAGGATCAAAAGAAAACTCGAAAATCGACTAATAGTCGATTTTCTGCGGTTATCAGAAAGTCGAAAGTCGAGTTTTAGGATAATTGAAATGATCGCCAGACTGAGAATTCAAATTGTTAGTTCAATACATGGCACAATAATACAGGTAAAGCGGCAAAAACAGCTGGTTATCACACTAGTTGTCATAATTCATTATTGTGAATAAAAACACATACAAAATGTAAACAAGCAATTCACAGTAATACATTATTGTGAGCAAATTTGACGTTTGGCATGATTTGATGTAACATCTTCTTATTCCACCATGGTTCAATACCAATATCGAAAAGTCGAAAAATCGACTATTTGTTTTCATTACATATCCCTATGCGCAACATGCAGCACTGGTACGCACGACTCACTGTAGATCTGAGTTTACATCCCATTAAAGAACTGGAGATAGACCCAGAGGTCTATCGTGAGAAATAGTTTTTTTTTGAAGATTTGACCAAACATGTTCTTTAATGGGTTATAAACCAAATCTATATGTATAACAAATCCAAATGTATAAAAAATTCTTTATACATGTAAGGTGTATGTATGTATGTGTATTCTGATCTGTGAACTTAGGCAATTCATTGTCATACAAAATGTTTATCAGTACATATATATGAATGTCAACAACATCATTGCAAGTAGCCTCTGGTCATTTACATTATTATTAGCAGCGGCAGAGACTAGGCTCCCACATACATACATATGTATTTAAGGTTGAACATGCATACATATGTTAGATGGACTGTCGATTTGTCTTAGAACCTTAACAGATGTTGTTGTTTGGTTTATCATTTTATAGTTTTTTTTTTATTATACCCTCAGCCTTTAGGCTATGAAGGGTATATACACTTTCATACGGGCAAAATGTGCCTCATCGAAATAATGGTTATAGACCCCAAGTATGTTTGGACGAAATGTGTTTCAGACAATTTGGAGTCGATTGAGCAATGTCCGTCCGTCTGTCTGTCTGTCTGTCTGGCTGGCTGGAGCGCACGATAACTCTCGAACGGATGAACCGATTCGGTTCAAATTTTGGCTTTCGTAATATTTTGCCCAAACTTAGTTTAAGTTCGAAGATGAGCTATATCGGTCCACTCCTTCCGGTACCTCCCCCACAAAAGTTCGAAAATGTTCGGAAAATTTGTGCGCACGATAACTCTTGAAGGGAGTAACCGATATGGTCCATACTTTGCCCATCGTGGAGCGTGTACCAGACTTAGATCAGGTTTTAATATGGACTCAATTGGTCCACTCCGTCGGGTACCTCCCACACAAAAATTTGGAAAAGTTCAGTTTAGGACCATCTCTCGAATCGCTTTGATTTTTGCTTTAGCAACTTGTATTCACTGCCCTCCATACGACGGTATAAGTTTCATCAGGGGCAAGTCCATACTTCCTGAGAAAATAGCCTGAAAGTTGCAAAAAACCCCTATGACACCGTGTGTAGTGGTTGGAGCGCAAGATCACTATCGAACAGGTCTGCCGCTTCGGTCCAAAGTTTGGTCTTAGTAATATTTTGTCCAAACATAGTTTAAGTTCGAAGATAAGCCATATCGGTCCACTCCTTCAGGTACCTCCCCCACAAAAGTTCAAAAATGTTCGGTAAAATTGTGCGTACGATAACTCTTGAAGAGAGTGGCCGAATTGGACCATACTTTACACATCCTAATATATCTACCAGATATAGATCAGGTTCAAATATGGACTATATTTGTCCACTCCATCCGGTACCTCCCACACAAAATTTCGGATACATGTTCACTTTAAGACCTGCTTTCGAATCACTTTGATTTTTGTTGAAGCAACTTGCATTCGCTGCCTCAATTGCGATGGTAAAAGTTGTTTCAGGGGCAAGTCCATACTTCTTGAGCAAACATCCCTGAAGTTGTAAAAAACCCCTATGGTACCATATGTAGTGGCTGGAGATCCATTGTTTTTAGTATCTCCTCCGCAAAACTTTTGATCTCTAATCCTAATCAACATTTTTGTCAGTTCAAACGCCCAAAATTCCCTAAATACATGCGTTTTTTTGGGAAACAATTGTTTCAATATACACAGGCTGAGGGTATATCTCTGTCGGCCAAGCCGACTGAAACTTTTTTACTTGTTAATGGAGAATCATGTCAAATTCAAAAAATGCCTTTATTCAGAAATGAAATATTTTTAAAGACTTTTCAGCGTCCACCACTACCAACATTACAATAGCTCAATGTTAATAACTTTCATTGACAAGGGGTATTGTACCCTTCAACGTTTTAAGATGGTATGGGCTTATTTGGGTGCAACATTTCGTAAGGCATGGACATATGTATGTATGTATCTCCTTACAGCCAAACCATAACAAATGCCGTCCTCTTAACTTCTTTCTAATCACCAACAATTTTCGATTATGCTCTTTGGCAACATAAGAGTTTTTTGATCCCATGTCATATCTATTTGTTATTTTTATTTGTATTAATAAAAAATAATTTAAATTTTTTGTGTGTCTGAAAAGAACAACTCCTAATACCAACTCTTGAGAATTAAGAAAATCAGTTTTGAATCGGATGTAATTTGTACGCCATCATAATTAACAAAATTCTCCAGGGTTAAATGATGGGAACACATATCTTTAAGTTAAGCAAAAAATGTGGCAAAGAAATACCAATAAACCCACACATTAACAAACAACAACTCACACCAACATACATTTAGAGGGCATAACCGCAGCTGTAAGTGTAATAAGATTTCTATGATTTTTACATTTGAATCTAATCCTTAATGAAGTTTTAATATTTTAAACAAAGAATTAAGCTCCAGAGTTCATTCCGTGGCTTGCACGCTATAAGCAAGAAAGAATGTATGTAGAAAGGCAGTCAGTCATCCAGCAGCCACATATTAACACATTCGCATTAATTGTTGCTGCTGTTGTTATTGTTACTGTTTATTATGCCATTGCGGCGACATTTTGCCGCTGGTTAAGAGGCTGTTTTCAACAAAACACCCATTCGAGAAATACCCACACAACAAACACTCAAATATATCCAACAACATCCGTATCCTGTATGACTGACTATCTATTTATCTAGTATCTGTCATAAGTCATACTAGTCTGCCTTATACCATAAATAGCCAGCGCAGAAGAAACGAAGAGGAAGCATCATATATGTTATGTGTGATTCGACCGACCTGCCTACAAAGAAAATCTTTTTATAAGTGAATTTAATGCCGGAATTAATCCCAGCTGATTAATGGTGCCATACTTTGTTCATACTTTGTCGTGTGAACGGTGGTGCTGGGTGGTTAAAACAAAGCCCTGTTGCTGGTTAATGACGTTGTTGACGTTATTGTTGTTGTAAGGACTAAAAGAAGACACCAAGAAGGAGTTAAGGGCTTTATTAAAAAAATTTTAATGTTACGGACGTGCGAAAAAATCCTGATGACATTTAGCTAAGGACTTATTAGGTGAAAAAATTAAAATTATAAATGGAAGTCCGGGAGGTATGTGATATTATTAGATGTTTTAATGTTAACATTGGGTAACATGTTCCCTACGAGGAACAAAAATGGGTGGAGTTGTTAATTAGGATCATTGAGAATATTTCTTTCGTCAAAAGTTGGTACATTGCCCCGCCTTTTTTAATAAGATTCAGAAGAAGATTATAACTTTTTATGTGTGTTTCGAACTATTTAACTCTTTTTTTACGCACACCTAAATAACTTCAACCTATGGACAAAAACAATACCGTGTCCCCAATTTAAAAAATAGCATTTTCTTAGCTGACAAGAGAAGTTTTAGAAGTTTACAGCGTAAAATTTTGGAGCGTGTGAGGTACATAGGTATCATAAACAGTGGGCCTAATTATTCCACTAAGAGTTTAGACAAACAAAATCTGTATATTGCAAGAAAACCGCCCTTAGCGGTGTTATTGGAACATTAGTGTTATTATCGAGGAACGTATGCAGAATAAAATAATACCGTTGTACTACAAATCGGGTGCCACCGTGGTGCAATGGTATGCACACCCGCCTTGCACACATAAGGTCGTGGGTTCGATTCCCCGGCCAGGCAACATCAAAACACTTTTCAACGGTGGCAAAATACCCCTCAGTAATGTTAGCGACATTTCCTGAGTATTTCAGCCATGTAAAACTTCTCTACAAAAGTGGTGTCTTAGACACGCCGTTCGGACTCGGCAATAAACTGTAGGTCCCATATCATTGAGCTAATATGAATCGGGGTGCACTCATTGATATGAGAGATGTCTCCGTTGTCCCTTATGGGATGTTTGTGGAACAATTATAATTATATTGTACTACAAATCACAAAGAATGACTGCATTAAAAACCTGGACTTAACCCATTTCGTACATGGTGTTCGATGTTTCGAACAGTAAAATCACTTTTTTCCAACAATGAAAAAGGTAAAATTGTAAACAGTTTGGTATATACATAAGGTGTGCTAAATACGTGTCCAGTGAATTTAGGACATTTTTTACATTTTTGGAGGTTATTCAAATTGACAGTTATGTTTCAGTTTCTGTATTGCGTTGTATTCTTTAAGCATAGTACTGAGAATATATTAGTGCAAATACTTTATTAAATACAACTACTTTTGACGGTATTTTTAGGCAAAATAAAAGTTGGTAGTGGGGTGTGCTAATTGTATGACCAACACTGTATATTGAGTCTGATCTGTCAGCAAATAAAAAAATTCTCTTGAAAACGCCCCTCCTCCTCGATTTGAAACCTATATTTGTAGAGACTTTTTAAATTAATTAAAAAAAAATATATAAAAAAATAATTTAAAAAAGTCATCATGGGGAATTATTGTCAATATACATATGTAACCGTTTCGCAAATATAAAGTACATGATTTACATGCGAAAGCGCCACTTTACATATGTGCAAAGTTGACTGTTCGAAATTTCGAACACTGGCTCTTATCCAATATGTCAGTGGCTATATCGTGGAAATCTACTGACAAATTACACGCAGAGAAAAAATATGATTTATGCCACCATATTTTGAATGAAAAATATACAGTGACTGTCACTGAAAATGATGCAACCTAAAATACAAAATGTAAACGTTGATAACTTTGAAACGAGTTGAGATTTTTTAACAATTCAAAAAACAATTTTGTTGGCTAAAGAGTTGTCTTTAAGATGGTATACAGTACCGTTATACTAAAATTTTACCGGAAAACAAAAAATTGGCATTTTTAAAATGAGCATCAAAAATGATGCACCACTACAATCGCGTTAGTGTCCCTTTGTAGGCAATGTGGCTAGAAATTTCTAGTTTTTGAAGTTATTTAAAAAAATAACTATGAAAAATCATTAAGGGTTATTTCCAGAGTACGTACAAACAATCTAATGATATATGGAAAGTCCTGTATTAGCCAGGCCTATAATATACTAGTCTTTACCGGCGTTGCCCTGATAGAGGTAAAATCAGGACATAGAACAAAATGCTTTGCACTTTTCTCTGGAAATAGTTTCTAGTGGTCTTAAATGGAAAATTTAAAACCAATGTTTATACTCTTCGATTTTCTTTAAATTTCTTTTGTATTAAACTACGATTAATTACCTATTTGGTAGTGTTATTACCAAGCTAGCATTTGGATTTTTTTTCAAACATCACATTGCGGAGTCTTTTTAGAGTCCTTTTGGTGATCAAAAACTGATTAAGTCGCTTGTATGATCAGAAAGGGACGCGAAATTGAATCCCTCTAATGATTAAAAAGAGTTCAGTTAAAATACAACAACACATGTTTAGCAATCAAAAATAAATCATTGAGGCGTTTAAAAAGGAAATTTTTTTTTTATTTATTGTCACATTTTGATCATCCGAAGATTGAAAAATGCTTAATCAAAAAGGGTCTTGCAGGTGTTTGAGAAGTGACTAGAATTATGTATCTTCTGATCATATTTTGAACAGCTAGGTGATTAAACACTGATTGTTTTGTTTTATAATAGCTGTGTCTGGTTACCCTAAAATGTGTAACAATTTGTACCAATTGTTGCTGGAAGTCGTCTGTTAACACAAAAAACCAGCAAAAGAGAGCGATTCGAGAGAGACATTTTGACAGTTCTTTCACTGAGAGCTTGCAAATTCTTGCTGGACAAATTTCTTCTAGCAAGCACTTGCAAGCTCTTCTTCTTCCTGAAAACAATCAATCAGCTGTTTTTAGTTTTTTGTTGATTTATGTTTGTGAACATTAAAAACAATTTTATTGTGGAAATAACATAGTCTAATTGTATTGTTTTATGGAGAACAAATTTGTAAAGTGGAAAAATACTTTTTTGTTTCATTTTCTTTTTTATTTTTAATAAAATACAACGTGTTTGCTTCCTTTGTTGGCGGACAAATTGTTCTGTTTTGGCAAGTCAGCTGATTGCTTGCTGGTTTTTTCTGGGAAGGTGTCTGTTTACTTTTTAAAATTTTCGAGCAAAAGAGAATAAAAACCCCTTATTCTCTGAGAAAGTTCTTGCTGGACAATTCTTGCTGGGAAAGTAACCAGGCAGACTTAATATTATGAATATTGACAAGGAAACACATGTCCAGGTTTTGCCAAGTGAAATGAAGAAAGTGAATGAAGAAACAGTAAACTAAAGGGATAATTGAAAGTCATAACTAAACAGAAAAGAAGACAAAACAACGAAAAGAAAAGAAACAAAAAACAAAGAAGAAAAAAAGAGAATTTTTTAATGTTTTCGTCTGATAAAAACACTCATAAATGACTCACTAAAGACTCATAAACGATTATAAACATGACTCAAAAAAGACTCGAAAAAGAGTAACAAATTAATTAATCAACAAATCACCAATAAAAGATTAAAATACGACTCGAAAAAACGTTATATACCATCACAAAATGGGCAAAAAATACTCGAAACTAATGCAGAGGTTGACTTATTTGTGATTTGTTTAGAAGAGTCGCCTGAGGTTACGCTTTCCTCACGACAAAGGAGTCATTTATGATCAGAAAATGAGCTCATATTCCAGCTTTTTAATCGTGCAGTCGGATAAAAAAAGGCTCAACTTGTATTCACTGCCCCCCATATAACGGTATAAGTTTCATCAGGGGAAAGTCTATACTTCCTGAGAAAATAGCCTAAAAGGTACAAAAAAGCCCTATGACACCTTGTGTATTGGTTGGAGCGCCAGATAACTCTGGCACGGATCTGCCGATTCGGTCCACAATTTGGTCTTCGTAATATTTTGCGCAAACTTAGTTTAAGTTCGAAGATAACCCTACTCGGTCCACTTCTTCAGGTACCTCCCCCACAAAAGTTCAAAAATGTTCGGAAAAATTTTGCGCACGATAACTCTTGATGGGAGTAACCGATTTGGTCCACACTTTACACATCCTATCCACCAGATATAGGTCATGTTCTAATATGGACTCTCTCGATCCACTCCTTCGGGTACCTCCAACACAAAATTTTGGATAAATTCACTTTAAGACCTGCTCTCGAATCACTTTGATTTTTGTTGAAGGAACTTGCATTCGATGCCTCAATTACGACGGTAAAAGTTTTTTCAGGGGCAAGTCCATACTTCTTGAGAAAACAGCCCGAAAGTTGTAAAAAACCCCTATGGCCCCATATGTAGTGGCTGGAGAGCTCGAACCGAATACTGCACATTCTGCTGTTTACAGCGATATTATGTTTTTCGTAGGCTAGAATGGTAAAAAAGCCCTATCTATCGATACCCCCTCCTAAATACATGTTTTTGTTTTTGGAAAAAATATTTCAATCCACACAGGCTGAGGGTATATCTCTGCCGGCAAAGCCGACTGATACTTTTTTACTTGTTTTGTATACTTTTTAAATTAATTTTAAAAAATTATAAAAAAATAATTTAAAAAAGTCATCATGGGGAATTACAAAATATAAAAAACATGATTTACATGCGCAAGCGCGACTTAACATATCGTCGGTGTCATGCTTAAGTGTTCCATACGCCATTTGCCTGATTCGAGAAAAACTCAAGTTAATGTTTAAGGCCATACAGGATAAAAATGGTGCAATAATCCAATACTTTAAGAGCTCAGTTCTACTTAACTAAACTCATAGAATATTTCAGTAGTTTATTTTAGTCAGATATCTGTGATAGTCTAGAAGTTATGGCAAATTTTTATAATTGCAAAAAGTTGCTGAATTATTCCATGGAATCTTTTTTTCATGTTTTTGGCAGTTTGTGTCACTTGGAACACGTTCTGTCACATTTCATCCAAAACACTTTTTATCAAACGTGTTCCACCTCCCTTATATAAAGTGCTACTGTGGAGTTTAAAAATCAGGACTTTAAATGAAACATTTATTTTTATCATATAAATGCAATAAGGACCATTATTATAGGTTTCCTTAACATTTATTTAAGGGATTTCCTCCACTTATCACTATTTTTTTGTGGTAAAAATTTCGATCGGACAAAACGGATTGATATTTTGCATTTCTAAGGTAACATAAAACATTTAAACGCGATTTTCTTATAATACCATTTTTGTAGTCGGTTAGCTTCAAGTCGAATGGACGTTTTTGCGTATATTTTTGTGGACTTACATCAACATTTTGTCTTTAAACTATGGATTTGATACATTCTCGTTTTCATATAACAATACAATATTCAACAATATTTGGATTTAGAAACTATTCTTCTTCAGTTTTTAAACCAAGTCCCTTAAAACAATTTGTTCCATAAGCCACACTTTTCGGTAACTTGGCAAAAAATTGCAGTTTTTTGTTCCAAACGCCATCATTTTTGGTGCGGAACAATTCGTTTTTGTCTATTTTTGTTCCATACGCCAAACGACATGGATATGGAACTAAAAAGTTCAAAGTTGTTTTGTTCCATACGCCAGGCTTTATGGATATGGAACAAAACGACAAGATTTTTTGGGTCACAAAGCGGATATAGAACATACTGGCATCTGAATATCTCAGAAACTAAAAGAGATAGAGAAAAACCGACCAAAGAATCTAAAAGAGCATGGTTCAAAACCTTCTAAGGTACCTTTATCTCAAAATGTCAAAAATGGCGTATGGAACACTTAAGCATGACACCGACGATATCGCTCATTTACTCAAAGAGTGACACATCTCAAAAATCTACTTTCGAGAAAAACGGGTTTTAAGTTGGCGTTTGAATTTTGACTTCCCAACTTAAAAAGATTATTACTAAAATAACTACATGTACCATATTTTGTAAACAGCTAGCCAGATATCAGCGCTAAATTTCTGTGCAAAATCAAGCATGATTTGGAGTGTTTTAGTGCTTCATAAACTCAAAAAACTTTTGTGTTGAATTATTCAAAACTCGTAGTAAATAAGCTGTAACTCGTTGAGTTTTAGAGATATCAGCATGAAAATTTGACACAAGATAAAGTAGAAGTCGTAGAAAAAATAGAAATTGCTAACTCAGAAAATGCATTTTTTGAGTTATGCCACTCTTTGAGTAAATGAGCGATATGTGCAAAGTTGACTGTTCGAAATTCCGAACACTGGTACTTATCTGATATGCCGGTGGCTATATCAAAACGTGCAAATGTACTGTCAAATTGGGGGGAAAAGTTATTATAGCCCCATAGAGTGGTGCAATGGTATGCACACCCGCCTTGTACGCTGCAGGTCGTGGGATCAATTCCCCGGCCAGGCAACATAAAAAATTTCTCAACGTGGCAAAATATCCCTCAGTAATGTTCAGTATCACCAATGAAGGACGTATTTTTAAATAATTGATGTCCGTACTTGTTGATTTTTTTCAAGGTAAATTTTCACAATAAATGATGAAAATAATTGTAAGATCGAGTTGGGCTGTGTACCTTATCATTTCAAAAAAAGGGAAAACTTTTTTTACCAATTTCCATCGAAACATTCTGCACATATTTGTACTTTTCGTTTTTATGTGATATTTTGTCTTGCAGATATATACATACATATTTTCGTTGATTTAGAATGTCGGAATATAGTATAGGGCAACTTCCTGGCGTTTTGGAAAAATTTAGAGTTTTGATGTATTTTAGGGCCTGTAATAAAATTGTATGGCGAACAAATTCCTACAATATTTTGATCTGATACGATCGCATTTTATAGGAGATTTTAAACATTTGTGGAAAAAGGGACCAAAAATACCGCTTTTATGACTCGCACGAGGGTTATTTTTTTAAGAAAAAATTACTCTCATTCTTGTCACTAAAGTGGTCAAAGACACCATATACCTAAAGTGCAAGGATTCCATGTAATCTTAACTGAAATATTTCCAAAACTGCAGAAATGCTAGAAGCTTGCACTCCTATTTTAGTTTTTTGGTTTTTTTTTCCTTGGTATGTAATGCAAATATAGATTTCATTTCTCTGGTGACTTGTAGTGAAATTTAGCAAAGAACATTTTTGTCTTTGACGCCATTCTTCTAAAATAATGTTTTGTATGATAATTTTTCCAAAACTCACAAAAAGTACGATCTTAACCCTAAAATATGTTTTTATAGAGTTTTGGTGTACTCTAGGACCTATAGTAATTGATGGCGAACTAATTTATAGAATATTTTGATCTGATACGATCACATTTTATAGGATAAGGGACTAATAAGACAACTTTAATAACCGTCTGAGGATTAAAAAATATTAAAAACAAGTAAAAAATTGTAAGTCGGCTTTGCCGACAGAGGTATACCCTCAGCCAATGTGAATTGAAACATTCATCTACGGAGAAATAGAATGTATTTAGCGTCTCTTCAGAATTTTGTGGCCCTTTTTCAACATTTGAACTTGCCAACAAAAATGTGTACATATTAGGAATTAACACAAATGTTAAACTTTTGTGGGGGAGGTACCCTTAGGGAGGACCGATATGGGCCATTTTAGAAGTTAACTAAATTTTGACAAAATATTAGGAGATCCAAAGTTTAGACCAAATTGGTTGCACCATTCAAGTAATATCGTCCTAACATTTTAGTGACATTTTTTAAATATTGGGGAGAAGTACCGGAAGTTGGGAACCGGTATTGCCCCATGAAACTAAGTTTGGATAAAATATGACGAAGACCAAATGTTGTACCAAATCGGTAGAACAGTTCGAGAGCCACATATGGTGACATAGGGCTTTTTACACCTTTCGGGATGTTTTCCCAAGAAGTATGGACCTGCTCCTGAAAAAACTTTTACCGTCGTAATGGAGGTAGCGAATGAAAATAGCTTCAACAAAAATCAAAGTGATTCGAGAGCAGGTCTTAAAGTGAACTTATCCGAAATTTTGTGTGGGAGGTACCTAAAGGAGTGCAGAAATATAGTCCATATTCGAACCTGATCTATATCTGGTAGATATATTAGGATGTGCAAAGTATGGATTACAGCGGTCACTTCCTTCAAGAGTTATCGTGCGCACAATTTTTTCCGAACATTTTTGAACTTTTGTGGGGGAGGTACCGGAAGGAGTGGATATGGTTTATCTTCGAATTTTAACTATGCTTGGACAAAATATTACAAGGGCCAAATTTTGGACCGAATCGGCAGATCCGTTCGAGAGTTATCTTGCGCTCCATCCGCTACACACGGTGTTATAGGGGCTTTTTGCATCTTTCAGGTTATTTTCTCAAGGAGTATGGACTTGCCCCTGATGGAACTTTTACCGTCGTATGGAGGACAGTGAATACAAGCTGCTAAAACAAAAATCAAAGCGATTCGAGAGATGGCCCTAAACTGAACTTTTCCGAAATTTTGTGTGGGAGGTACCCGAAGGCGTGGACCGATTGAGTCCATATTGGATCCTCATCTAAGTTTGGTAGAGATTTCACGATGGGCAAAGTATGGACCAAGTCGGTTACTCCCTTCATGAGTTATCGTGCGCACAATTTTCCGAACATTTTTGAGCTTTTGTGGGGGACGTACCTGAAGGAGTGGATCGATCTCATCTTAGAACTTAAATTAAGTTTGCACAAAATATTACGAAGGCATTTTGGACCAAATCGGTTCATCCGGTCGAGAGTTAACGTGCGCACCAGCCAGCGACACAGACATACGGACGGACATTGCTAAATTGACTCGAAATTGTCTGAAACGGATTTCGTCCAAACATACTTGCGGTCTAAAACCATTATTTCGATCAGGCACATTTTGTCCGTATGAAAGTGTATATACCCTCATTAGCATAAATGCTGAGGGTATAGAAATTTATAGAATATTTTGATCTGATACCATCACATTTTATAGGAGGAGGGACTAAAAAGATCCCTTAAATGACCGTTTGAGGGTTAAGAATGAAACCGACCCGAAAAACATAAAACCCAAGGTTAGGTCCAAATTCATTCATTTTTAGAGTTTTGGCCAGGTTTTTCGTAAAATTGGCCACTGTGCATTGGTGTAAAGAAAAAATTGTATTGACAAATTTAAAAAAAAAATGAGAAAAATTGGTAATCATTTAAATCCCACTACCAAATGGTACTTAACATTTTTATAATTAATCATGGTTTAATACAAAATAAAATTGATTTTAAATTTTAAATCGCGAAAATTCCATCCAAGACCACTGTGTAAAATGTTTTTCTATTTTTTATTAGATAGTTGATAAAAACAATATTAAAGAATTTTTCCTCCGCAGGATTCTTAGAAAAAAAAAACAAAACTATATCCTTGTAATCAGAATCTTAAGGACTAACTTAGATGAAAATTTCAAAATAATATTCGAACAAACCATAAAGTGCACATAACACATGAAACATCAATGTTCATAGATGAGAAAAATTCCAAAACGAGAAAAAATCGCCGGAGCGCTTTTTAAATAAATCGCGGCCAACGTTCCCATCTTCAGGTTTTTTTTAGGTTTTCACGATTTTGCTGGGAAACCGCAAGCCCTACCAAAATGGAACTAAAGAAAAGGTTGTAGCGCTGAAAATTCTCTATAAGAGATATAGAAGTTCAGGTCACATTTTTAGATTTTTGTTTTGTTAGGCTTTCACGACGATTTGCTTGAAAACGGGACTAGAGAAAATCTTATAGCTGTGAAAATTCTCTACATGATTGGCTTTCGTAATTTTTTCCTAGGTTGTACCATTTTTGAGATGTATAACTTTAGGTTGGGAAATTGCAGTCATGCCATTATTTAATAAGGAAACGATACAGTCAGTGAATTGTCCCAATTTCAACGTCTTTATCTCAAAAATGGTAAAATCTACGAAAATATCGTAAAGGCCAATCTTGTGGAGAATTTTCACAGCTACAAAATTTTCTTTAAACGAAAATGATTCTGAACCAAACAGTGGCCGGGATTTTTACGATTTACGATTTTTTATTCAATGCAAAATGAATAAGGAATACCAAGAACAATTATAAAGCGGCTTAAAATTATCTTTCCAAGTGATATGAAGGCTCCTCCGTTGGCAGAGTTTAGTACATCCGTAAATTTCCTTTTCAATTTTGTGGATAAAATCCGAGAAATATATCATCACAAATAAACAATTAGTGAACAAGGTTTTACCATATTTTCAAATTCTCAAAAGCAGTTAATATGTCCTACATTTTAAAATAAATGCTATTTAAAATAATTTAAATATTTTTTCGTACATAAATTAATTTCACATCACTTTAAAAATGTATTAAATTTTTTAACAATTTTTTTATTTAATTCTTTTAAATTACTTTAAAATTAAGTCAATCATATGGTCTCCATGAATAATACAAAATGCATTTAATATTTGATTATGTCCTCCTAAAAGTATGCACTAATTTAAAAACAACATACCTTTTAGATAAAATAATAACGCTTTGTTTATTATTGTTGCTATTTGGGGTGGGGAAGGGAACACAAAAAAATTAATAATTCAATGTATTAAAAATTAAAACAATAATAATATTATTATTGTTTTTATAGTTTAATTTAGTTAGCGTTTTAACCACATACGAACATTCAACACTCAACAAAAAAACTGAGCAATTAAAAACCACTACCGGTATGATATTTTATTTTATTAACAGTTTTTTATGGTCACAATTATATTTCCTTATAACGGTTTTTTTTTTTGTTTTAAAATACTTTTTCTCTTCGGTTCTTTTTGTGGGATATGTTAACACGCCAAAAGATATGCAACAACTGAATTGAAGATCAACCACAACACGATGTTAAATACAAAACGGTACAGAGGACGACCATTGGACACCAATGCATACACAAACACACACGAACAGGATTGGCAATGTATGTGTGTTGTAACAGTTTACTCCCACAATGTCAGAGTGGGCAAAAGTAAAAGATAAACAACACATGAGGACACACGCACACACACACAGAATCACAGAGGCTGTTATTTGCAACATTTGCCATTCAAATGTAGAAGCAACAATTGGCTGTTAGCTTTTTTGTTGATGTGTTGTCTCTATGAAAGGGAAATTTTAGAAATTCAAACATTCACACACACACACACACACACACACACATCCATACATACATTGGCTAAACATAACAAATTGTATGGAATCTCAAAACTACCTGAAAGAGCCTAAAAGTATGCACATGGAAAATGTAAAAGATATCATCAGTCAGTGAGTGTTTGGTTCCTTCATTCAATGGCGGCACTGACATGATTTGTCAATGTGTTTGTGGCCAACTGAGAAATGAGGAAAACAAGAGAAACACAAGAGAATTTCCAAAAACACAGTAGCGTGGGTCGCCTAAAATTGTGCTTGTGATTTCAATGAATGATACTGGATTATTTGAAACGTCTTCTACCTAACGGTCATGCGTAATGGTTTTCTGTGTGTGTTTCAAACAAATTCGTGCTTGAGTGTTTAGTTGCAGCACGGCTGTTGTGTTTTGCCAAAAGTAAATGCCATAAAGCGACTCATTCATTTAGCATTGGCATATGAGTACGTGTGCATTGTTCTAGGCATCATTTTAAAGCTGAAGAAAAAAAGTATAACAAAAATAACAACAATACAAATTTCATTCATATTCATAAAAGCAATTCTTAACACACACTTAACATTGCCATTGTAATTCTTAACAGCAACAAAACATCATCATCATCATCACAATCGCAATCATCATCAGCAACATCATTGTTATACTTTTTGCCTTTTTTCCTTGCTTTGCTTCTTCTACCTCTATTTCACATTATCATATTGTCCATTTGGGGCTCTGCATATGTACGTCATCATATTTAAAACATATTCATAATGCAAAAATATAGAAATATGTATGTCTCAAAATAGCAAAACGTTTTTAATTTAAATCCTTTGCTTAATTTAAACGTAAAGATGATGATGTTGCTGATGAAAATGTTTTCTTAGAGGACAAGCTATGGCTTACATTTTATTATTTCCATGTTGGCGGGTTAATTTTTGAAATGTCACAACATTAGATGATTTAGAAAAGTTTTTATTCACGTACTTGTGTGGTTATGTTGGTCGCAATCACGAACCCAACTATTTGTTGTGGGACGGATTTATTGGTTTGTCTTAGAAGGATTCTTTGTTTTGTTGTGGGTTTAGGCGTACGTTTAAATTGGGGACCGAGACACATTATCAAGGTACTAATCATCATCAAATGTATCAAATATTTACATTGTTTCTACCATGTTGCGTAAGGAATAAAAAATGACAAAGAAAGGTCCTTACAGGTTTAACATCTTGCCCCACCAGGGATAACAATCTTTTCGTAATGCAGGGGCCGCAATTTCCTTCACTCAGTATCCTGGAAATTTTGAGAGTGGGGAATTTTGACCGACAATAGGTTGTGATTTCCTACAAGTTAGACATCCCTTAATACTAGGGAGACAGGCGAATTAGAATGCATTAGAATGGAACCTTGGTGATATATCAACGTAGTATAGATTTATTTGTCCTTACCATGGTAATGGAGATCAGTGCCACGATAGACCTCTTTACGCCCATCTACGCAATGACACATTGATACCAATAACACTGTGAACACAAATTTTGGGGCAGAGATAATTCCTTTTGGAGATGAAAGCCCTCGGTGAGTAGAATTCTAAAGGACAGATCCGCCGTGAGTCGAACTTCCGCGTTATGGCGTGATGAAGTTTTTGCTAGAGGCGCTGTAAGGCATCAGGAATTAGCGTTATATCTTTGTTATGACATGTCTTTAGTCAAATCGAATGAAGATTATTTTCGTAGAACATTTCGACCTTCTGACTCGCTTCCTTCAATGTCCTTTTCGTCCTTTATTTTAAGAGCCGCTATAAAAGTACCCCAACATGACGTTTTTCAGCTTCGAAATGTTCTGCAAAAATGTCGCTCAGAAAATTTTAGGTATGGCTCTCATTGACAACTAATCGTGTTTTTCGCGTTTTCGTGGTCGTTTTGTCCATTTACCCTGTTTTTGTTCAAAAAACACTATATTTTGTTTTTTGTATATTCGTTATGGGCACTTTACACGATATGTTTTTTACATATGAGTTGTCACTTTTTATATACAAATTGTATATTCAATGTGACAGCACATATGTAAAAAAAAAAAAAACATTGTTCCACAACATCCCATACGGGACAAGGGAGACTTCTCTCATATCAATGAGTGCACCCCGATTCATATTTAGCTCAATGATATGGGACCTACTGTTTATCGCCGAGTCCGAACGGCGTGTCTTAAGACACCACTTATGGAGAGGTTTTTCATGGCTGAAATACTCAGGAAATGTCGCCAACATTACTGAGGGGTATTTTGCCACCGTTGAAAAAAATGTTTGATGTTGCTTGGCCGGGGAACCGAACCCCGGGCCTTCTGCGTGCAAGGCGGGCGTGCATACCATCGCACCACGGTGGCATCCATATGTAAAATAACACATCGTGTAAAGTACCCATTACAGAACATACAAACAGGGGTAAATGTCAAAAATGACTATAAAAACGCGACAAAATCGATTAGTTGTCAATGAGAGCCGTACCTAAAATTTTCTGAGCGACATTTTTGCAGAACATTTCGAAGCTGAAAAACATCATCTTGTGGTACTTTCATAGCGGCTCTTAAAATAAAGCACCAAAAGGACATTGAAAGAAGCGAGTTAGAAGTTCGAAGTGCTCTATGAAAATAATCCTCATTGTATTCGACTGACGACATGTAATCTCAAAAATAAGCTAAAGCAATAGTGAACAAAGCAAAAACTTCATCACGCCATAACGCGGAAGTTCGACTCACGGCGGATCTGTCCTTCGGGGTTCTTAATATACTCACTAAGGCCTTTCTTTCACCTCCATTTTGGTGCACAGTGTAATCAATTAAAAACAAGAACAACATCCAACCAGGTCTGGAGAGATCCAGTATATGGTTATGGGGTACCCAATCTCTGGCTGAGCAGACAATTGCTAGCCATTCGGAAGTAAATGTTGGCTCTGAGTCTCAGTACAGTTAGTGTTTCTGTTTGCTTCGGCTTCAGTAGAAATAGCAAACTGATGGACATCCCAAGCCGATAAAACCAGCTGTCCGAGACAAGACACAATTGACTTTGACTTTGGAATTGGTTGAGACTGTTTCCAACGCCTCAACTAGTTTGTAAATCGGTTGGCAATTTGATCAGGATCAATCTCTAGGTTGTGAGCAAATTTGAGAGAAGGCAAATCCTGATCTTAACAAGCTCTCTTTCTTCTTGAAGTTCGCAGAGGCTATGCCGTGTTCAACGTCAAAATCAACCCCAATAACTCACAAAGACCACATCGCTATCGTTGGCGTTTTGGCTCAATGACCCATGAGAGGCTCTGCCACCAGACCGCCCGGACACCGGTCAAAACTGAAGGATGTGAAGTCAAAGGAGATGAATCAGCCCCAACGACTGACTCAGTACCGGCCTCTATAGCGATACGTGTGGTTTCAAACCAACAGGAGTCAGGACTTTAAAAACAACAGGAGTTAGGACTCCAAATATTCTCCCTCATCTGCTGGAAAGCCGAAAAGATACCACTTCAAAGGTAGTGACAAAAGATAATCAAAGACACAAGGAATCTTTTGGAACCCTTCTGAAAAGAGCACCAAAACACCAATGGTTTAAGGCCAACTTCGAGTGGAGGTTATCGATAAAGCTAATCCTGATGGAAAATTCGATAATAAATGATTGCTTATCGGCTGCGAGAAAACATGTTGTTGTAACAGTGTATTTTATTATATGTTTGTATATTCGTTCTTCTGCTTAATCTAGCTCTGGGTCAATGTTCAGTTGTAGGAATGTGGCTACTTCAATGGGATGTAACCACTGGAGTAAATTGAGTTGGTTTGGCGGGGCAGTTGAAAAGGTGGTGTGTTGTGCGGGCCTGTGCCGCACGTTGGGCAGATGTTTTACACAGAGTCGTCGACCTTTACCCTACAAGAGTTTAGACGGCTGCACCATCCCAAGCGTAGTTGAACCTAAACTACTCCCGTTTGTCGTGGCACGCTCCTCAGCTGCGACAGATGGAGGATGTGCTCCAAGGACCTCATTCAAACGATAGTTGCTTATGGCATCTGCAACTGCGTTCGTATGAATGCTATTCAAAACCGCTTAATATGCTTGTTGATCTAGGGGTTCTCACTTGGAACGTTGGACCTCTTCTACTGCAATGAAGCATGTGATTGTGTTGCTTTACTAAAATAATCTGTGCTTGCTCATGTAGATGGTCCACTGGAAACATGCGGGGCACACTATTGCTGTTCTCAGAGCGGCATTCCGATAAGTTTGAACATTTTAACATCGCGTGCCACTTAGATTCTCTGACCAAACTGGCGCCGCAAAGCTTACCACAGACCGACCAAACAACACGGTTTTTTATATGCACCCCAATTGTTGCCGCCTAGGGACTTGAGCACCTTGTTCCTGCTTGTCGCAGATAGCTGCGGCATGCGTGGACGACAAGAACGTGCTGTCGAATGTGACCCCCAGAATTTTGGGGTAGTTTGTGGTCGGAATTCTGCTACCATCGACCATGGCATTCAACTCTCTTCTCATCTGCGACGTCAATGTGGCGAACAGAGTGGCCGGATATTTGCATATTACTCACGTGGAAAAAGGTGGTAAAATTGGTTAAATAGCAGTTCAGCATTTCACAAATGTTATCAGGGAAGGAAACTGATGCCATGATCGTACAATCGTTCGTATACGTTACGATCTCAATGCCGTCTGGAGGGGGCGGAATACAGGAGAGGTAGAGATTAAACAGTTCCGGAGATATCACCCCACCCTGCTGAACTCCTTGTTTCACTCTACGGGGCTTGACCTTTTTATTCCTGAATCGCACACTCTGCTGCGAGACATTGGTTCCTCTGGCGACGGGAATTTTTCCAAACATACTAATTTCGATAGTGCTGCCCCATGTATGAAGGTCAAGGTTATCTGCTATGAGAACAAGGAATCATTAGAGTTTCTTTTAAGT
Organism: Musca autumnalis; assembly: GCF_047663935.1. Taxonomy (NCBI): domain Eukaryota; kingdom Metazoa; phylum Arthropoda; class Insecta; order Diptera; family Muscidae; genus Musca; species Musca autumnalis. The sequence continues at coordinate 55,964,956 of NW_027411644.1, read as the reverse complement.
GTGAAAGAAATATTACGATGTCCAAAGGTTAAACCAATGCCTTTTACGTCGTTCGATAGTTATCGTGCCAATTAGGTATTTTTGTTGGTCACCATGGATTTTTTTTTACAGCTCGTGGACCAGTGTGTCAGGAGGCATGAACTTCCCCATGAAAAACATTATAGCGTTGTAGTAAACAGGACCACAAGGAGTATTTTCGGTAAACAATTGCAAACGATCTCGAACATCCCTTAAACTGCACTTTATCCAAAAATTTTTAACTTTTGTGTGGGAGGTACCCGAAGATGTTTCTGATATAGATCTCCATTAGGGATGTCGAACGGGATAGGTTTTCAAAAATCCCGGTATTCGGGTTTTTGAAATTCCTTACCGCTATAGGAGTATTTTGTAAAGTAAAAAATTAAATTTTTATTGAAAAATTAAATAAATTCATCCAATTAAATAGGAAAATAGTATTTGAATTAAGAAAATAAAGTAATAATCTATATATATAAAAGAGCTTAGTGAGTGAGTGAGTGAGTGAGTGACTGACATATCATCGCCCAGACGAAACCGCTGAAGCTAGAAAGCTGAAATTTTGACTGTGGGTTGCTGTCGGTGTGTAGGCGAGAGATAAGGCTGGGTTTTTGGAAATTCGACCTAGAAGGGTACGAAAAGTACTTAAAGGTACTAAATATGGTACCCTTTGTATTAGGCAAATGGGAAGAGCTAGAATTCTGAAATTTGGAAAGTGGGTAACTGATGGAGAGTTAGAAAGATGTACCAAGGGGTTTTTGGAAATTCGACCTCTAAGTGTACGAAAAGTACTAAAAGATACAAAAATTAGTACCAGTTGTATATTTTGAACGGATTTAGCTAGAAACTTGGAATTTGGTATGTAAATGAAGGTTGGAAAGTGGTGTTTATAAAAGGAAATGGTTTAGGAAATTCGTACTCATGTGTACGAAAAGCAGTAAATGGTACTAAATTTAGTACAATTTATATTTGGGGGAAAGGATAGAGATGGAAACCTGAAATTTGGAATTAAGACTACTGACGGAGTATAGGATTGAGATATGGGGGTAGTTTTGGAAATTGGTACTTAAGTGTACAAAAAGTACTAAATGGTACTAAATTTAGTACATCTTGTATTTGGGTGACCGGATAGACCTGGAAACCTGAAATTTTGGAAATAGATTACTGATGGAGTGAAGAATTGAGGAAGTTTTGGAAATTCGTAGTGTTCGAAAAGTACTAAATGGTACTAAATTTGGTACAAATTGGATTAGAACGGATAGAGCTGGAATCCTGAAATTTGGAATTTAGATTGCCGTTGAAGTGTAAAATTGAGATATTAGGGTAGTTTTGGAAATTCTTACTTATGAGTACGAAAAGTACAAAATGGTACTAAATTTGGTACAATTTGGATTTGGGTGACCGGATAGAGCTGGAATCCTGAAATTTGTAATTAAATTACTTTTGGAGTGTAGTATTGAGATAGTTTTGGAAATTAGTACTTATAGGTACGGAAATTACTAAATGGTACTAAATTTGGCACAATTTAGATTTGGTTGAACGGATAAGGCTGAAATCCTGAAAAATGGAATCCAGATTACTGTTCGAGTATAGGATTGAGGAAGTTTTGGAAATTCGTACCCATAAGTACGTAAAGTACTAAATATACTCAATTTGGTAGAATTTGGATTTGGTGAACAGATAGAATTGGAATATGACATTTGAAGTTATGTTTACTTTTGAATTGTAAGATTGAGGTAGTTTTGGAAATTCGTACTTATAAGTACGGAAAGTACTAAATTTGGTACAAATTGGATTTGGGTGAACGGATAGAGCTGGAATCCTGAAATTTGGATTTAAGATTACTGATGGAGTTAGGGATTGCGGAAGTTTAAGAAATTCGTACTTATGGGTACGGAAAGTACTAAATTTGGTACAAATTGGATTTGGGTGAACGGATAGAGCTGGAATCCTAAAATTTGGAATTTAGATTGCCGTTGAAGTGTAGGATTGAGATATGGGGGTAGTTTTGGAAATTCATACTTATGAGTACGAAAATTACTAAATGGTACTAAATTTAGCACAATTTGGATTTGACCGGATAGAGCTGGAATCCTGAAATTTGGAATTTAGATTGCCGTTGAAGTGTAAAATTGAGATATGGGGGTAGTTTTGGAAATTCTTACTTATGAGTACGAAAAGTACAAAATGGTACTAAATTTGGTACATTTTGGATTTTGTTGACCGGATAGAGCTGCAATCCTGAAATTTGTAATTAAATTACTTTTGGAGTGTAGTATTGAGATAGTTTTGGAAATTCATACTTATGGGTACGTAAAGTACTAAATTTGGTACAATTTGGATTTGGTGAACAGATAGAATTGGAATCCTGAAATTTGAAATTAAATTTACTTTTGAAATGTAAGATTGAGGTAGTTTTGGAAATTCGTACTTATAAGTACGGAAAGTACTAAATTTGGTACAAATTGGATTTGGATGAACGGATAGAGCTGGAATCCTGAAGTTTGGATTTACGATTGCTGTTGGAGTTAGGGATTTAGGAAGTTTTGGAAATTCGTACTTATGGGTACGGAAAGTACTAAATTTGGTACAAATTGGATTTGGGTGAACGGATGGAGCTGGAATTCTGAAACTTGGATTTAATATTACTGATGGAGTTAGAGTTTGATGAAGTTTTGGAAATTCGTACTTATGGGTACGGAAAGTACTAAATAGTACTAAATTTAGTACAATTTGGATTTGGGTAATCGAATAGGGCTGGAATCCTAAAAGTGGAATTAAGATTACTGTTTGAGTGTAATATTGAGGAAGTTTTGGAAATTCGTACTTATGGGTACGTAAAGTACTAAATTTGGTACAATTTGGATTTAGGTGAACAGATAGAGTTGAAATCCTGAAATTTGGAATTAACTTTACTATTGGTGTGCAGGATTGAGGTAGTTTTGGAAATTCGTACTTATGGGTACGGAAAGTACTAAATGGTACTAAATTTGGTACAATTTGGATTTGGGTGAACAGATAGAGCTGGAATACTGAAATTTGGAATTAAGATAACTTATGGAGTGTAGGATTGAGGTAGTTTTGGAAATTCGTACTTATGGGTACGAAAAGTACTAAATAGTGCTATATTTGGTTCAAATTAGGTTTGGCTGAACGGATAGAGCTGGAATCCTGATATTTGAAATTAAGATTACTGTTGGAGTGTAGGATGTATACGAAAAATACTAAATCGCGGTTTGGATACAAGGAAGTAATTTTTGAAACTGATACATATCATAAGTACTAAATTTGGTACCAGTTTGGTGTTGCATGAATGGATAAAGGTGAAATTTCGAATTGTATTATAAGGGTATGTTTTGGGGTTTAGATAAGGACTTTTTGAAATGCATAGACATTCTGAAATTGGGCTGAGGGCTGGCTGATTTATTGAGAAATAGGAAATGTACCAAACGGTATTAAATTTGACGTTGGGTGTAGCATTGTAGCTGGAATTGTATAATTAGTGTGTGAAAAAGATGCAATAAGTTTGTTGTTGGTTCATTGTTAGAGGTGGTCGTGCAATAAGTGTACTAGAAGTATTAAATAATACGAAATAATGAAGCACTGGTATTGTGTGAATCGATAAATGAAATTTGTTATGAGAATCACAGTTGAGATCAGAGGATCAGGATCAGAAGGTTTATTTAAATCCACCTTTAAATGTATGAAAGGTTCCTACATGTAATACCATTGGCATTGGGTGAACAAGTGGAGTTAAAACTGTGAAATTTGACAAAGGTCCTAAATTTTTAAAAAAAATGTTCGGGATGGTGTACTATTGTTTTTATGTTAACACGAATTCGTTTTCTAAATAAAGTACTGAACAAGTCAACAAGTCAAACGTATCTTTTCAACAAAATTGTGTTTATTTTTGTTGTCTATTCTGAACTTTATAGTAAGATCATTTGAAAAAGGAAAATCTATGCGGCTAATGTTTCACAAGAAGGTTTTTACACCCTGAGAACAAAAAGTCCTAAAATAAAATGTCTCAAAAATTAACTGTTATATAGGGTAACGTCTTTTGAATAAAGGTTTTCTACATTTTGATATCACAAATTCCAAAATTCGGTTGGAAAATGTGGATAAAATTTTCAAAATACACATACCGTTCTAATAAAACATGGACTGGAATTTAAAATGTTGGCCGCTGTTGAAATTTAGAGGTATTTTTCGAAATTCGAACAAAACGTGTACGAACAGTACTTAAATGAAATTAAATATTAATTCAAATAAATATTAGTACATCAAAATTTTCACTATTCATCATATTATATATTGTTTACTTGTATATTATTCCTTTTCCGCATACGAAGTAGCGGGCATTTTGCTAGTATGAAATATAAAGCTGTAGTTAACTAACTTTGAGAAATTACTCCCTTACCAAAAAAGCTAATTCGTAGGATGTTCTTTTTTTTACACTAAGACCTTTGTGTTATTTAATTACCCGTGTTAGTACCCATTTTCACTGTGCGTCGTTAGATTTCCGATGTTCCTTGTAGAAACTTTGTCTCGTTTCACTTTGAGTCGCAGTTTTTTGGAACCTATTAACGACGCGAAATGAGTTTTAGGGGTATAACTTGGATAGCTTCCGTATGGTATTTCCAATGACCTGCATTAGTGGATGTCTTAGATGCGAATGTCTTTGAAGTATTTATTAAAAAAGGTCACGCACAAACCACTTTCAATTTATATGATATATGTAGGGTTTTGGGTAGGGAAATCCCGCACCGGGATTTCCCGGGAATTCTCGGTTTTTTGATTACGGGATTTTCCCGGGAAACAAAATCATATTTCCCGGGAATAAACTCTGCCTGTAACTTTTATACCATAGAATTAGAATTCTATTAGATTTTAGAGAATCAATAAATTACAAAATATTTGGAAATATCTTTAATCTACAAAAGTGTTTTCAGGGAAAAGGTTATAAGAGCCGCACCAAAAACATGGACTATAACGACGGATTTTTATTTTGTTTTATTTAAGTGCGAAAGAATATTTTCTATTTTAAATCCCGGATTCCCGGGAATGGCGATTTTTTGATTCCCGTTTCCCGGGAATGATAAAAACCGGGAAAACCCAAAACCCTAGATATATGTAATAAAGTTATGTATGATATTAAATGATATTATTGAAAATTTAACATAGTTGAAACCAAGGTTTACCCTTCTATAACTCGCGAATTGTGGTTGTATTATTAATTAAATTAAATGCTTTTGGATAAAATTAAATGTTTTTAGACTTGGCAAACAATATTGGCTTTATAAATCAATTTGCGTGGAAGCTGTGGCTATATTTATGTTAAACAAGTAAAAAAGTGTCAGTCGGCTTTGCCGACAGAGATATACCATCAGCTAATGTGAATTGAAACTTTCATCTACGGACAGATCGAATGTATTTAGGGTCTCTTCAGAATAGTGTGGTCCTTTTTTAACATTTGAACTTGCCGGCAAACATGTGGATTAGGAATTAACACAAATGTTGAACCGTTTGGGGGGGAGGTACCCTTAAGAAAGGCCGATATGGGCCACTTTAGAAGTTAAACTAAATTTTGGCAAAATATTAGGAGATCCAAAGTTTGGACCAAATTGGTGCACCATTCAAGTGATATCGCCTAAAATTCTAGTGAAATTTTTTAAATATTGGCGAGAAGTACCGGGTTTTTACACCTTTCGAGATGTTTTCCCATGAAATATGGACTTGCCCCTGAAAAAACTTTTACCGTCGTAATGGAGGTAGCGAATTCAAATCGCTTCAACAAAAATCAAAGTGATTAATTAATTAATTGGATTAATCGAGCTAACTTGGCCTAAGGAGTTTTGTATTGAAAAATGAATTCTAGCGAAATACCACACACTCAACCATTACGCTACGATCGTTTCGCCTGGTGGTTTAAGCAAGGCTCATCAGGCGTATTTGAATGCTAATGGCTAGAAGACTAAGGCTGATTTTGAGTGAGTGATTCGAGAGCGGGTCTTAAAGTGAACTTATCCGAAATTTTGTGTGGGAGGTACCAGAAGGAGTAGACAAATATAGTACATATTCGAACCTGATTTATATCTGGTAGATATATTAGGATGTGCAGAGTATGGATTACATCGGTCACTCCCTTCAAAAGTTATCGTGCGCATAATTTTTCCGAACATTTTTGAACTTTTGTGAGGGAGGTACCTGAAGGAGTGGACCGATATGGTTTATCTTCGAACTTAAAATATGTTCGGACAAAATATTACGAAGACCAAATTTTGGACCGAATTGGCAGATCCGTTCGAGAGTTATCTTGCGCTCCAACCACTACACAATGTGTCAAAGGGTTTTTTTTCACCTTTCAGGCTATTTTCTCACGAAGTATGGACTTGCCCCTTATGAAACTTGTACCATCGTATGAGGGACAGCGAATACAAATTGGTACAACAAAAATCAAAGCGATTCGAGAACAGGTCCTAAACTGAACTTTTCTGAAATTTTGTGTGGGAGGTACCCGAAGGAGTGGACCGATTGAGTCCATATTGGAACCTCATCTAAGTCTGGTAGAACTTTCACGATGTACAAGAGTTATCGTGCGCACAAATTTTCCGAATATTTTCGAACTTTTGTGGGGGAGGTACCGGAAGGAGTGGATCGATATAACCCATCTTCGAACTTAAACTAAGTTTGGGCAAAATATTACGAAAGCCAAATTTTGGACCGAATCGGTTGCTCCGTTCGAGAGTTATCGCGCGCACCAACCAGCCAGACAGACAGACGGACGGACATGGCTAAATAAACTCCAAATTGTCTGAAACACATTTCGTCAAACATACTTGGGGTCTAAAACCATTATTTCGATGAGGCACATTTTGCCCGTATGAAAGTGTATACAACTCGCGATTCTGAGTTATTTGATTGGAAGCTGTGGCTATATTTATGTTAAACAAGTAAAAAAGTGTCAGTCGGCTTTGCCGACAGAGATATACCATCAGCTAATGTGAATTGAAACTTTCATCTACGGACAGATCGAATGTATTTAGGGTCTCTTCAGAATAGTGTGGTCCTTTTTTAACATTTGAACTTGCCGGCAAACATGTGGATTAGGAATTAACACAAATGTTGAACCGTTTGGGGGGGAGGTACCCTTAAGAAAGGCCGATATGGGCCACTTTAGCTAAATAAACTCCAAATTGTCTGAAACACATTTCGTCAAACATACTTGGGGTCTAAAACCATTATTTCGATGAGGCACATTTTGCCCGTATGAAAGTGTATACAACTCGCGATTCTGAGTTATTTGATAAATAAATAAATAAATAAATAAATAAATAAATAAATAAATAAATAAATAAATAAATAAATAAATAAATAAATAAATAAATAAATAAATAAATAAATAAATAAATAAATAAATAAATAAATAAATAAATAAATAAATAAATAAATAAATAAATAAATAAATAAATAAATAAATAAATAAATAAATAAATAAATAAATAAATAAATAATTAATTAATTAATTAATTAATTATTTAATTAATTAATTAATTAATTAATTAATTAATTAAATAAATAAATAAAAAATTAACATATGTGTCGTGAATGTAGTCTACACAGCTTCACAGGAATCTGTATTCAAATACGAAAATTTTGTGCGAACATTTTTCTAAAAATCCTATTTTTCGGGCCTAACTTTTACAATTGTCATTCGATTTCCTCGTATTTGATTGCAAACTTTACATTTTTACGTTGCGTATCTAACAAATCGTTACTCGTAAAAATCCATCTAGTAAAACGCGAGATACGAGAAATTCCAAGGTAGGAAAATCACCTAAAATTGTTCTTGAAAATATAGCGCATTTTATCGAGTTTTATGGGAGTCGTGTCCACTGCAATGAAAGAACTGGTACATCATCTTCGTTTTTGCGGAAACACAGATTTAAAAAGGGAAACCTTCTATGTGAATGTAGATAAAGCAAAATCCGCATATTTTCTTAAGAGCTTCAAGAAAAATAAATAAAAATGTGATAAAATTGGTGAGAAACAAAAACTTATGTCATTTTGGTTATGTCGTGTGGTTTTCAAAAAAGCTCATATATGAAAACTTTGAAAGCTTTTTGTGAGTGAGCTTTTTTTGTCTAATCAACTTATTATTAATATTTTATCTAATCTTAGGCAAAAGTTCATCAAAATATGATACAGGGATATGAGGTTGTAAAAAAGTCATAACCCTAATACCCACCATATTTTGGAATAATGATATTTAAATACAGAGGAGAGGATATATTTTCTTATTTCGGTTGTGTAGTCGGCCATCCAAATAATGCCCGTTTTTACCAGCCTTATTGTTATAATATATAATTTTTCCACAAACATCCTGGAAGGGACAAGGGAGACTTCTCCAGCCTTATTGTTTGGGTATAATAAATAGAAAATATTTCACAATTTATGCAAATCGTTGCCACATTTTTTGTCGATAAGAATACCATTGTTCTCAGTCGTTTATACACCATTTGAAACAATTTTTATAATCCAATAATATTTGTCGGGTACCATGCAATTGAAATATTAATTAATTACATTGTTAGTATATCTATATCTATCAAAGTGTTCAGATGACAATTGAAAAGGTTGTAATCTACACAGTGCAACAAATATAATTGCACTTTTAATTTTATAATATAAATTCTATTATTTTAATATAAATTAAATTATTTTAAGATTCTATTATTTTAGCTATAATTCAGAATCGTTGTGGCTGTATTGTTTTGCTTTTACAATATTTTCGTAGCCCTGTGTTATTTATGGAAAACTAACAACAGTTATAGGCTATGCATTTATGCATTCATATTAACAATTAGAACAACACTTTCCCTTATCACAATTATTTGTATGCGTATCTCCGTATTTGAATAATTATTTCAATTATAGCCAATATTGGCTAATAGAAGAGATAATAAACAATTTTTGGGTGGGTATTTGTCAAGCTAATACAAATATTTGCGCTAAAATAAAAGATAATTTATTAATTATCCTTTGTGTAGGCATTTCACCCATTTCGAAAGTGGCAATAGATTAACATATGTATGCAGTCAACGATTTGTGTGAAAATTTACCAGAACTTAAGTTAGCTCTAATACTATCACGGTCAACTATTTATGACAAACATCGTGCGATTATATTACAGTGAGCAATAAACTAATTATGATATTTTATCGTGTTATTTATCTGTTGGATAAATAATTAACAATTGTAATTGTATTTATTTATCGATAATAATAATAATAATAAAGTTCTGATAAATAGATATTAACTAGGTATATCTTTCGTAGGCAGATAAATACCTTATTTAAAGATTTTTAAAATACAGACAATTCAATACATATAAGGTAAAATTTGTAAGAAAAAATTTAATATTTTAATATTTAAAATTAAAAAAAGATAACTAACTCTTACTTACAAATTTCAAGCCTTTCCATTTTGCATTCATTTAAATATGTATATCTGTCAGTATGTTTGCACATCGTCTCAGAATCACAGAATAGCTGATGTTTTTTGTCCTTCTTTCGCATAGCGCCCTTAGGTGTTGTGAAAGTACTTTTGCTTGTTTCCATTTAGTCAACAAAAAAACAAACAAAACAATCGTCAAGCAACAATTTAGAAATAAATGTAAAAAGGCTGAAAATATGGCAATCAATAAATGCCATATATTTCTGAAAAAAAGACAAAAACATAAACAAAATCAAATTTTAGTTTGATTGTTTAAAAAGAATCTTAAAAAGGCTAACGGATATGTTGTTGCCGGTTTTCTTGTTGACAGTTCTTAACCTTTTGCCATTAAATAATGTAAATACATAAATATGCAAAACCATTGGCCATATGGAACATACATGCATAACATATACGAATGTCTGATGTAATTTATCAGGTGATTTGTTAACTGTTTGATTTACATCTTCTATAAAAATTGTAACGCTATTTCGCCGTTTCCTTCCTACCTTTGTTGATAGACTAAACATATTTGTTTTAAATAAGAATAGGGTTTGTTATTTAAAATCAAGAAAATTAATTCCAGGAATTTTGTTCTGTGTAAACCCAGTTAAAGGTGTTCAAGAAAAGAGGCAATATTTTCATAACAAAATTTATTACCAAGAAACCTTGGCACCCAAAACCGAGTACGACAAGTGATTATATGAGAAAATGCTTAAGAATGTACTAGATGGGATGACGATCGTTGCATGAGAAACACAATTCATAAGTTAATGGAAAAAAAAATATTCTCTGTCAGTTACACACTAACCTAAGGTAGGATAAGCAATATTATCATACTTAGTTCATTAGGAATAATTATAAATTAAATAAATTAGCATCTCATAATCTGTCATAGTTCTCGGTTATCCTCGCGTTGACAAGAAAACATTTAAACATAAAAACGGATTCACATAACGAATGGCAATGTTCAGATTCGTGCATATTATGAACGTTTTTCCTAAAGCGAAAAATACTTTTTTATGTAGGGTGGATTTCATCTCCGATACACTCAGCTTTTAGGTTAACATTGGTATATACATATGTACATAAGTAGTGGTTTAATATTCATACCCTCAGCATTTATGCTAACGAGGGTATTTACACTTTCATACGGGCAAAATGTGCCTCATCGAAATAAAGGTTTTAGACCCCAAGTATGTTTGGACGAAATCCGTTTCAGACAATTTGGAGTCGATTTAGCAATTTCCGTCAGTCTGTCTGGCTGGTTGGTGCGCACGACAACTCTCGAACGGATGTCCAAACTTAGTTTAAGTTCGAAGATGGTCCATATCGGTCCATTGCTTCAAGTACCACCACCACAAAAGTTTGAAAATGTTCAGAAAATTTGTGCGCACAATCACTCTTGAAGGGAGTAACCAATTTGTTCCACACTTTGCACATCGTAACATTTCTACCAGACTTAGATGAGGTTCCCATATGGACTCTATCGGTCCATTCCTTCGGGTAACTTCCACACAAATTTTCTGAAAAGTTCAGTTTAGGAACAGCTCTCGAATCGCTTTGATTTTGTTGTAACAACTTGTATTCACTGCCCTCCATCCGATCGAACGGATCTGCCGATTTGGTCAAAAATATGGCCTTCGTAATATTTTGTCCATTGGTGCCACCGTTGGGCAATGGTATGCACACCCGCCTTGCACGCTAAAAGCCGTGTGTTCGATTCCCCGGCCAAGCAACATCAAATTTTCAACGGTGGCAGAATACCCCTCAGTAATGTTGGCGACATTTCCTGAGTATTTCAGCCATGTAAAACTTCTCTACAAGTGGTGTCTTAAGACACGCCGTTCGGACTCGGCCATAAACTGTAGGTCACATATCATTGAGCTAATATGAATCGGGGTGCACTCACTGATATGAGAAAAGTCCCCCTTGTCCCATCTGGGATGTTTGTGGAACAATTATATATTAATATTTTGTCCAAACTTAGTTTAAGTTCGAAGATGAGCTGCTGTTTACAGCGATACTATGTTTTCCGTGGACATGTCCATGCTGTTCAAAAATATGGACTATGTCGGTCCATTTCTTTAAGTACCTCCTCCGCAACACTTTTGAACTTTATTCCTAATCCACATTTTTGTCGGTTCATACAACCATAATTTTGAAAATCCCCTAAATACAATTTTGTCCAAACTTTGCAATATCTCTTCCAGACATATTTCAGGTTCGGCTTTCTTCTTCGTGTACCGGACGCACGTCCATATTTCCTAAAATAATTACCCAAAAGTTTTAATAAACTATGTCGGCACCAACTAAAATAACTGATGAGCACAATAACTTACGAATTGAGTATACGATTTAACCGAAAGTTTGCACATCATAAAATTTCTTTCAAATATTCATCAAGTTTCAAGATGGTCTATATCGGCCACCACCCTCACAAAGATTCACAATTGTCTCTTAAGTAATGCTTATAGGCTATCGCAGTATGGGTTGGGTCCATGTTCTACAAAAAATCCACAGTGACAAATAAAACCTTTTTGACATTTCCATCGAAGGTAGTCCTGGTGATTCTGATTACAATTCTGACCGAAATAGTCATACAGCATATCACATATCATCGACAATTGGGCCTGATACCATAATCGTCCAATCAATCATCCGCATATGACACGATTTTATACCGTTCAGTGCTTGTGGAAGTCGAAGTAGGTAGATATTGAAAAGGTTCCGTAAATATCTCCCCTTCTTGAGGAACTCTCTGTTTCACTCTACGGGGATTTAACTTCGCATTCCTGAATTCTACACAAAATCGAATCGAATGCCCTTAAGGAGGATGATGTGGTTGGCCCTCTGGATTCTTTTGGTCCGTGCCGGGAAGGATGAAAACCCAGGAACATATACATTCTGCCTGTGAATAGCTCTACTTCAGGTTATAGAACAAAATTAACCAGCTTTGGAAAGTCTTGGGGGACTTTAGTGTACATCATGAGTTGTGGCATTCGATCCTCGAAAACGACCAGTGGGTATAGCGCTGGCTGAGCACATTGATAGCTCCACGTTTTGCACGGTCAATGAGGATGCCCTACCAGAATTAGCGGAGAATGCCACAGATCGCCAGACCATCGTGTCGCCTGGTCTGACAAATGATGACCTGACAACCGGTCGTTTCTCTTGGTACTGTCAAGCACTCCGGCAAGGTCTGAAACGTTGGATAACACTGTGCAACATTTTTAAGGTGATCTTGTGCAAACAATTCGAACTGAAGATTTTTTGAAAGTACAGACCCAAACGCCAAGAAACCCTAGTTGGGTTTTGTTGTGTCAGATCCAGCTCGGATTTTATGGCCCCATCTAAACATGGTTAAATATTGAGTTTTTAAAGAAATTCGGGGCTATATCTCTGAAACCAATGCGAATCTTCTTCTGGCCTCTGAAGCAAATTTGTAGATAAGGACAAGAAAACAATATTTGGAGAAATAATGAACTCGAAAAACTACATTTATTGCCTCAAATTTCAAAATATATGCAAAAATACCACATTTTTTATACATTTCGCACCGTATCTCCAAAACCGTTCATTTTTTCTGAATATTTTCTTTTGGAAAAATATTCCCTGGAATCAGGGACGTAGCCAGGATTTCATTTCGGGGGGGGGGCCCACCTGACCAAAATTTTGAAAGTTCATGTTAGCGAAAATTTCTTATTTAGCAATGAAGTAAACCTTATTTTAGAGTTATATTACTGATGAAATATGTAATTTTCATTACTATTTTTAATTAAAATGACGTACGAATTCTTTGCCAATTTTCAGAACTTTTTGACAATATATCAGAATTAATATATGTTCAAAACAATAGATATATTAATAATCACATACAGTGTTGTGCATATCAAAAGCAACAAATCCAGGATTATGAATTAAATCAATTTTTGGGTCCGTTAAAATTTTTTAAAATGTAATATTATGTGTCCAGTGGTTCTTTGTTATGTACAGAGAGATTTCAACAAGTTGTTTCTGCACTTTGTAGTTGGACAGGATAACAACAACAACAATATTCACTGATCCTCGAGAATTGGGATTGCAAAACAAAAGCAACAATAGAATATTATTAAAAAATTGTATGTTATTTGTTTCTATTAGCTGTACTTTTGACTTAAATTTGTCTTTTGGGGCATGGTAGTGTCATTTTAAAAAGAATTTGCATTTGTTATCCTAACAGGGTTGCCACTTTTTACCACTTTTCCCATGGTCTGGGGAAAATATCATAATACCCTCAAATCACAATTTTTTCCCTCCATATACAAATTAAAATTTGAAAATATTCATTCGAAAAGTAGATTAATTTCAACCGTTCGTTTGTTTGCCGTATAATAAAAAAGTTAATCAACCGAATATTGGTAAACACAATACATCCTGGCGTAAACACCTTGAGGCCATCCGCGCATTGTTGCCAAAAACGTTGGAGAAACTTTAAAAAAATTGCGAATATGAACTCCCAAGAATTAGTTGGGGCTCTTATTTCCGTTATATGGTTTAGATTACTTCGCAGAAGAAGTTTCGAAAACAATTTGAAATGTTATACAGCTCCTAACTCAAACAACACAACGGTCAAGAACCCATTGTTTCAACCAACAGTGGGTAAAATATTGTCATATGGCTACATTATTCAGGTTTTTCATATTTTTTGTTATCAAATCTTATTTTTAATATAATCTATTGAAAATAAAATAAAAAGAAATTATATTGGGTCGTTTAAACCATATAACATTGAATTTTCTACCAGTGTTTCACAAATTGTGTTCCTTTGGGTATGACAATGGTTTCTTGGCCAGTGTATAACTTTTCAAATTAATTTCAAAACTTCTTCTGCGAAGTAATCTAAGCCATATATCGGAAATAAGAGCCCTAACTAATTCTTCGAAGTTCCTATTCACATTATTTTTAATGTTTCCCCGACGTTTTTAGCCACAATGTGCGATGGCCTCAAGGGGTTTACACCAGGATGCATTGTTTTTGCCAATATTCGGTTGTTTAACTTTTTTATTATACGGCAAACAAAAGAACGGTTGAAATTAATCTACTTTTCGAATGAATATTTTAAAATTTAAGTTTCTATATCAGAGGAAAAAAATTGTGATTTGAGGGTATTATGATATTTTCCCTAGACCATGGGAAAAGTGGTAAAAAGTGGCAACCCTGTTAGGATAACAAATGCAAATTCTTTTTAAAATGATACTACCATGCCCCAAAAGACAAATTTAAGTCAAAAGTACAGCTAATAGAAACAAATAACATAACAGTTTTTAATAATATTCTATTGTTGCTTTTGTTTTGCAATCTCCATTCTCGAGGATCAGTCAATATTGTTGTTGTTGTTATCCTATCCAACTATCAAGTGCAGAAACAACTTGCTGAAATCTCTCTGTACATAACAAAGAACCACTGGACACATAATATTACATTTTAAAAAATTTTAACGGACCCAAAAATTGATTTAATTCATAATCCTTGATTTGTTGCTTTTGATATGCACAACACTGTATATGTTTGGGTGTATCATTTATCAAATAACTCACAACTACAGTGAATGTTGTGTAATTCGGTTATATTACTTCGGTAAATCCAAAAGAAAGAATATACAATCGGAAAACCATAGAAAATGCATAACATTTAATTTTTTTGTTTACATGGAATGTTGAGGACCTTTCCTTTGTTTCCAACTTCACAAAAGTTCAAAATCAAGGCTTCAATTTTCCACTCCAATTTTATTTAGTAATTTATGGAAGAAAAAACCTAGTATCTGAATGGCACTTCTATATCAATTCTACGCGTTTTCATAGTCATTTTTTACATTTACCCTGTGTTTTTGGATGTTCTGTAACGAATATACAAAAAACAAAACATACCCCCATTATTATAAGTATTCTTTTGTTATAGTTTGGATTTACCGAACAGATTTATAGCGTTCCGGTTAACTTAAAGATAAAAGTGATGATTGAATTTCAAGGAGGAGCTTCAAGTCATTAACTTTCAATGTGAAAATTATATTTTTAATGCCTCCAAATTAGTTTATTTTGCATTTTCAAGTCCATCAAATAGTAAAAGAACACATGTAATAATGGCCCATAGTCTTTTTTTGAACAAAAACAGGGTAAATGCACAAAACGACCACGAAAACGCGACAAAATCGAATAGTTGTCAATGAGCGCCGTACCTAAAATATTCTGAGCGACATTTTTGAAGAACATTTCGAAGCTGAAAAACGTAATCTTGTGGTACTTTAATAGCGGCTCTTAAAATAAAAGACGAAAAGGACATTGAAGGAAGCGAGTTAGAAGGTCGAAGTGCTCTACGAAAATAATCCTCATTGAATATATTTTGGTGCCCAACCGTAGATCTTGTAGTATGTCACCAACACATTATGCTGCCATACATTTAGATGTTCGATATTTTGTTTTGTTATGCTGATCGAGCGCCACAACGAGTTCATTGCTTTGTTTTTCTTTTTGTTTCGCAGCGCCACAGCGAGTTCATTACTCACTCATATGTAGGGCAATGGTTTAGAGTTCCAATTGGAATTCAAGACTATTGTAATGAGTCAGTTGGCCAATGGGATTGAAGAATATCCCAATAGTAGATTCATTGAGTAAAGTTCTAAAATATGAATAAGAGTGAAAGACTCAAATGTATGACAACATATATGGGATATTACATATACACATACATATGTAATTGTAACGATATTGAACTCTTTTCCTATTGGTTGGGAGTTGTTCAATATCGAGTATTTTTGTAAATATTAGAAAATAAGAACTCAATGTTAGATTTAAGAATTGTATATAAATAGCGGAAGAAAAAATAAAGAAGGCAGACCTGTTCTGAACTTGCACTTTGCTCTATCAGCAAAGTTAGAGAAAAACCCTCTGAGTTTTCTTTACATAGTACAATCTAATCACAAAGAATTTCTGAAGGCGATAGTGATTTTCTTGAGAGAGAACTAATGCTGAGCAATAGTGCGTCTATCCATCATGAAATTCTAGCACCAAATGGCGGGTATGTAAATGACTAATTCTGTCACCCAATCGTGCATCTGTCAATAGACTAATTTTGGCGTCCAATCGTCGGACTTCTCTTAACCCTTTCGGGGATTCTATGCCATATGGCATAACCAGTTTTTGAAGCCCGTTTTAAGGCAAAATACTTATGGGCACTCTTTTTTTAATAATTTTGTATTTTTCCCTGAAGTGTTATCTAAAAATAATTCGACAAAAATTTTTGTTTGGTGGACCCTATACACTCATATGTCTCAAAGAGCAAGCGCTCCTCGTTCGATTTAAAATTTGCATGAAAATACCATCTTATAATTTTATATATTTTATTAACAAAAATATATTTTTTGTTAACTTTTTGTATTTAATTTAGTAGATAATCATTGCCTTAATAATTAAAACGAAAAAAAGATCCGAAATATAGTTCAATGGAGCTGCCAGATTTTTTATATTTCATACTATGCCATATGGCATAGATTTTTCCCAACGGAAATGTTTCACTTTGTTTGACTCCCAGATCTTCTATTGTAAAACCCCTAGATCTTCTAAAAGAAGACCTCCAGATCTTGTATAAATAGACCTCCAGTTCTTCTAAAGGAAGACCTCCAGATCTTATATAAGTAGACCTCCAGGTCTTCTATACGAAGACTTCCAGGTCTTCTATAAGGAAACCTCCAGATCCACCATAGGAAAACTTCCAGATGATGTATAACAATTCTTGCAGATTTTCTAAAATAACTCCTCCAGATATTATATAGGATGACATTCAGGTGTTCTATAAGAAGTCCTTAAGATCTGCTATATGAAGACATTCAGGTCTTCTATAAGAAGTCCTCCAGTTTTTCTATAAGAAGGCCTCAAATCTTCCATAAGAAGACCCTAGGTTTTCTATAAGAAGACCCTAGCTTTTCTATAAGAAGACCCTAGGTTTTCTATAAGAAGACCCTAGGTCTTCTATAAGACGCTTTAAATGTTCTAAAAGAAGACCTCCAGATATTCTATAAGAAGACCTTCTATGTGAAGACCTCCAAATCTTCTAATAGTAGACCTCCAGATATTCTATGAAAAACCTTCATGTCTTCTATAAGTAGACCTCCTGGTCTTCAATGAGAAGATCTTATGCTTTTCTATAAGAAGGGCCCCTGCTCTTCTATGAGAAGACCATCTGGTTTTTTATAAGAAGGTCTCCTGCTCTTTTATGAGAAGACGTCCTGCTCTTCTATGAGCAGACCTCCTGCTCTTATATAAGAAGACCTCCTTCTCTTCTATAAGAATACCTCCTGCCCTTCTATATGCAAACGTCCTGCTCTTATATGAAAAGACGTCCTGCTCTTCTATCAGAAGACGTCCTGCCCTTCTATATGCAAACGTCCTGCTCTTCTACGAGAAGACGTCCTGCTCTTCTATGAGCAGACCTCTTGCTCTTGTATAAGAAGACCTCCTTCTCTTCTATAAAAATACCTCCCGCCTTCTATATGCAAACGTCCTGCACTTCTATGAAAAGACGTCCTGCTCTTCTATGAGCAGACCTCCTGCTCTTATATAAGAAGACCTCCTTCTCTTCTATAAGAATACCTCCTGCCCTTCTATATGCAAACGTCCTTCTCTTCTACCAGAAGACGCCCTGCTCTTCTATGAGCAGACCTCCTGCTCTTGTACAAGAAGTCCTCCTTCTCTTCTATAAGAAGACCTCCTGCCCTTCTATATGCAAACGTCCTGCTCTTATATGGAAAGACGTCCTGCTCTTCTATCAAAAGACGTCCTGCCCTTCTATATGCAAACGTCCTGCTCTTCTATGAAAATACGTCCTGCTCTTCAAGAAGAGAACCTCCTGCTCTTCAAGGAGAGGACCTCCTGCTCTTCTATAAGGAGACCTCTTGACCTACTATAAGATGACCTCCTGCTCTTTTATATGAAGACCTCCAGCCCTTCTATATGCAAACGTCCTGCTCTTCTATGTGAAAACATCCTGTCTTTCTATGAGACGACCTTTTGCTCTTCCAGGAGAAGACATCCTGCCCTTTCTATGAGAGGACCTTCTGCTCTTTTATGAGAAGACGTCCTGCTCTTCTATATGAAGACCTCTTCCTCTTCTATAAGGCCTCCTGTAGTGGGATTCTCAAACTCATTTTTTGAGTTACCGACAAAAATCGGTAACTTTAAAACGCAAAATTATGAATGAAACGTTCAAATAAAAGTTGACAACACTGTTGCTATCGGTAGAACTTTACGACTACTTTTTATTGGTCGTTAACTTACCGAATAATATTGCTAATTACCGAAATTAAAAGCATTTTAGTTTTAACGATTTTTGTCGGTAACTCAAAAAATGTGTTACAGAATTCCACTACTGGTCTTCTATAAGATGAAATTTAATTAAAAACTTGAATATTTTAGTTTTGTTTTTTTTTTCCTTTAAATACATTCTATGCCATATGGCATAGTGTCCAAAAACCACTTTTCCAAACAAAATGTTAAAAAGTTAGTTTTGATTATTCATATAGTGGGCTTAAGTATATATATAATTGGAAAAATATATTTTTCAGATCAAAAACAAAAAAGAAGCACCGAAAGGGTTAAAGAAAATCTGGTTTTCTATCGTGGATCTTCTAATAAATTGATCAGGAACAAGGAAAAATCTGACAACTAGTATTTAATTCTTTTTAAAATGAAAGTCTGGCGCCCAATTCAAGGTCCATATATGTATGCATTCTTTTAGCAAAAATCTATAAACACACTTTTTCCCAATCTATCAAAATGTGCCTCATCGAAATAATAGTCTAGGGACCAAAGTGTGTTTGGAAGAAATCTCTTTCAGAAAGCCTGGAGTCGACCAAACTATTTCCGTTCGTCTGGGTGGCTGCCTGGAGAGCACGGTAGCTCTCGAATAGATCTACTGATTCTGTCCAAAATTTTTTTGGGGCATATCGATCCACTCTTTCGGTAACCTTCCACAGAGTATTTCAAAAATTTTGAGAGATGCGCAGTTTAAGACCCCTCTGTATAATTAGTAATTATACCAGTGTAAGCCTATGACCTCAGTAGTCATGGCTTCACTTCCCTTATGATAAAAATTTAGTTAAGTAAAAAATATGAAATAAATAAATTAATAAATAAAAAGACCTCTCTGGAAACACGTTGCTTTTTTGCAACAAGTGTTCTCGGGACGCCTATTACTACAGTATAAGTTTTTTCAGAGGCAAGTACATTCTTCCAGAGAAAATGGCCAGAAAGCTGTAAAGAACACCTACGCCACCATGTGTAGTGACTGATGAGCACGAAAACTTTCGAACCGAATACTGCATTGCTCCAAACTTTGTATATCGCAATATTTCTGCGAGCCTTATATAAAGTTCGAAGATGGTGCTTTTCGGTCTACTCTTTTTGGTATTTCCCCCCAAATTTCGAGAATTTTGTCTAAAGTGGTATGCGCAATTTTTCATGAACGGAGCAACAGATTTGGCCCAAACATTGCAAGTCCATATTCCCTGACATAATTATCCATAATCTGAAAATTTACTGTGACGAACTGAAATATCTTTTAAAAGCAATGACTCCCAAAATAAGATCTACTTCCAAAATGAACCATGTCGGTCCGGTCCATTTCTTCAGGTACTTCCTCCGCAACACTTGTGATCAATGATACAAATCCATATGTGGTTGGCAAGATCATACGTCCGAAAATGGCTATAAAATTCTGAAAAACTCATAATATATAGTTTTTGGGTTAAAGGATTAAAATTGTTGAGATTTTTACAAAGAAGAATCTGGTTCCGACCAGTTTTTTGATTTCGTTTGTCGTCACAAAGTGCTTTGCCGAAGAAGGAAAATGTAATATTCCTAGAAATGTGCATCCATTAAAAGCACTTCACAATATACAATTATTGTGGGTTTCTATGACGTTTTCTTCTGGGTTTATTGAAATCCCTGAAGATGAAGTTCAATGTAATTTCGAAATATTGGAAATAATATGCAATAAATAAAATGCAAACATTGACCTCAATCTCAATAATCTTGATTTTATTAACATTCGAAAGGTCGAAAAAATAAAAATACGACAGAATTTTTTTTTGTCCCATAGACATTTACTAATTTGTAGCAAGAGATCAGTTTCGAATAATCTCAACGGACGAAACTGCTGGAACAGAAATTATGTCATAACAATGGTTGATATAGTTTTTTTTTGTAAATCTCAACCATAATATAGAATTTGTAGTTGTTATGATGTTCAAAATAGTTCTTACTAAAACGTGTTATAGAAAATATACAAAAATTTAAAACCACAAAGATTAAGCAACGTTTTTATCTTTTATTGTTGAATAGCTTTTATAATAAATTTCAAAAACAAAAGATCGCAAGAATGTTTTTCTAGATGTCGTTTATAAGCCAAAGTATTGGACATAATATGCTACAAACGTAACTCAGTAACACGTTAAACGCTTAATAACACATTAAATCTTAACAATAACTATGCAGAAAATTCCTCAAAAAGTCAACTTGTTCATTATTTTTATATTTTCAAATATGTTGGACAATAAGTATACCAATGTAGTAAAATAATTCTCTGTAATACTTCCTCCAAATACTTTACATATTTCTTGAAAAATTTAAAACAGTTTAAAATTTTACTCAAAAATTAAAAAAATGTGTAACATTAGCTAATATCCTATGAGAACGAAAATCATTTCGGGGGGGGCCGGGGCCCCCCGGGCCCCCCCCCCTGGCTACGTCGGTGCCTGGAATGTAGTACACAACTCTTCAGAACATGTCATTGTTGTAAAATGCCTTTATCCCGTTGTTTTCAGTACATTTCTCAACGAAGATTTAATAAAAATGTCAATAATTTGGTGAAATCCGATATGCGAGAATAAACTGTTGGTGTGAACTGTGTTTAAAATACTTGCTGTAAAAGATATGATGCAAAATACCGCTGAAACAACATGAAGTAAGCATTTTAGAGTTTCAGAATGTTCTAAAGAATTGTTGAGAACTTTATTTGGAAGATTTTTGCAAAAGGTTACTTGGTTCAACTCCCAATAGTTTAGCCGATACTGACCAGAATTTCAGCAATTATGTACAATTTTCTATATTTTATAGATTTTGATGCGCTAGATGGAGTTTTTCTTATGTGGTTTCTTCAAAAGATAAGTTCTACTGGTTTATGGCTACAATATTGCTAAAGACAGCAAGGCCAAATTCCTATTCGTTTCTGAGATAAAGGCCTGATAAATGCAAAAAAGTGTAGATTTAGCCCGGTTTAGATGAGGCCATAAAATCCGAACTGGATCTGACAGGACAAAACCCAACTAGGGTTTTTGTAGTCTAAATATGTACTTTCAAAAAATTAATACTAGAAGTTGTTTGCATTTTCAGTGTTGCATAGTGTAATCAAAGATATGTGTGGACGGACGCCAGTTGCACGTGTAATTCAGAAACAATAAGTCCAAACCCCGTAGAGTGAAACAGGGAGTTCCCCAAGGTGGGGAGATATCTCCGGAACTGCATAACCTAGGCGGAATGCAGCCCCTCCAGACGGCATCGAGATCGTAACGTATGCGGATGATTGTACGATCTTGGCGTCTGGTACCTCTCCTGATGTTAAGGCTAAACTCCTATTTGACTGAAGTTACCACCATTTTCCACGCAACTTTTAGTCAAATGTCCACCACTAAATCGACGGCCACACTGTTCACTACATAGACGGCAGAGTTGAGTACTGAGTTAAAAGTCATGGTCGATGACAGAAGAATTCCGACTACCTCAAGATTCTAAAGATCACATTCGACAGTATGTTCACTTCGTCCGCGCATGCCAAAGCTATCTGCGACATTGAGATGCAGGAACAAGCTCCTCAAGTCCATAGCCGGTAGCGTTGTGGTGCAGATAAAGAAACCTTGTTGACCACATATAAAGTGATAGGTAAGCTATGCGGCGCCCATGTGGTCCGCGAATATAGGTACAACGAGATGGAAAAATATGCAAATCTAACAGAATGCCGCCCTAAGAACTACAACAGGGTGCCACCTTATGTCTTCAGTGGGCCCTCTACATGAGGAAACAAAGATTATTCCATTAGAGCAGCATAATAGGAAGCTTTCGTTGCAATACTTGCTCGGGTGTTACTGTGAGAGCCATCCTAATCACCATATGGTGGATAGGACCCCCACACCCTGGCATGTCAGGAGGTATCTTCATGATCTAGGAAGATATGCCCAACGGTGTCCCCATCAACAGATCGCCTGATCACCTCTGAGCGACGCATTTTTACCAATCATCGGAAAGGTAATTTACCTAGATTCAGAGAGTTCACTAATCACCAATTCAGAGATCTGCATGTCGGGAGGAATCTTTATGATATAGAAACACTTTTTGTAACACTTCGAGTTCTAACTGCAAATGACAGTTTCCCAGCCACTTGTTTCTTTTGTCCTTGTCTTTGTCAATAGGTTGTTAACTAATGACCTTGAGCGTCAGTTCCTTGAATCTGAGATCAACAGAGTTAAACATGTTGCACATTTTTGCTCGCTCAAATTTGTCGTGTAAAAAGTTTCTAAAGAGAAAGCTATTCAGCGCCATTTTTTGTTCAAAGAGAAGTGAACATTTTACAACTTTTTTGGTGTACGGGAACGTATTTCGGGGGAAAATGTGCAAAATGTGTAAAAACTTTTTAGTTCTGGAACGAAGCTAATATTTTATGACTCTTGTAGAGATTCCCTGTTAAGGACATATCCCATTTGAACTCTATACCAGCAATTACAGAAACGCCATTCAAACTTTTTTTCGTGTGATATTTAAAATGATTTTCATTTTCCATTTAAGCGGCTGTGTTAAATTCTCAACAATCCACAAAATAAGTTATTGCGAATATAAATAAATGTAATCGAGTTAATTTAATTAAACAAATACAATTGCATATGGATATCCTTCATTCGTGGTGCACATGCATGTAGGCATGTGCACTCCACATAGGCATAACCCAATCGTATTTCAATTAAATTTTTATTGCAACAGTTTTCAGCAGGCAAACAACAAATAGACGACACGAAGTATACGAAGTTTGTCAGACAAAAATAATTCAGTCGGATACACTAGTTAACAGAAAATAAAAATAAACTGGAGCAGGAAGGAAGTCGAAGATGATAGGCATGTTTGAATGAATATGTGTTGAAAAGATAAGAAGAACAAATTATTCAGTAATAAAATGATTTATTTTAAAGGAAAAGTTGAATGCCACCTCTGAGGATACAAATGAATTATTCACTTATGTAAGTGTAGAAAGGATTTAAACAATTGCTTAACCTGATTTACACTGATAACTAGAACAAGTGTTGTGGCAAGATTAT
This sequence comes from Musca autumnalis, assembly GCF_047663935.1. Taxonomy (NCBI): domain Eukaryota; kingdom Metazoa; phylum Arthropoda; class Insecta; order Diptera; family Muscidae; genus Musca; species Musca autumnalis. The sequence continues at coordinate 55,941,051 of NW_027411644.1, read as the reverse complement.
TGTTGTAGCAGCATAGGTTTGATGCTGGATCGAAAAACGTTTGGTTTCGGGTCACTCCGGATATTCAATAAAATTACAAAATGCCTAAGAATTGCTTAACCAAATGAAGGATAAACCTATTTTGACAACATAAATGTGGGGTTTTTAGTATCGTTTCTGTAATGAAATGTAATTTAAGTATTTTTAAGATCAATATCGGGTCACTGCTGTAGCAAAGAAATGAGCCTCCTAAGTAAAAAAAGCTTCTAATTAATTAATTATTTCTATTTTTAATAAAAATAAAAAAATACCTATTTACACATTGGCAAAAAGTATTCCACAAAGCGTACACCATGTAGAAGCACGTCATTCACTTTCAATATTTTGCTTTAAGCGGAGTACACACGATCAGTTTTGACTGTCGATTTTTCGGAAATATCGATAAATGTCAAACTGTCCAGCACCACAATATATTTTGTGGTTGCCTGATGACTGACAAAAATGAACGGCCACACTGGCAAGCAACCGATAGCAAAACTGACAGTCAAAACTGATCGTGTGTACCCCACTTTAAAATTGTAATTGAAACAGATGAGCTATGTTGTTTACATATCGCCATCACACAGATTCATACTCCGCGTCATGATGACATGTGTTTGCAGGTTGTTTTATATTTCCACCCACTCTAGATGTACATACCTGGGTAGTCAGATGCAACAGATAGCTGCACACATATTCCTCCATTGTTTACAAATAAATGGCGAAAAAAGTTTTCAGAAAAAAGCGGGATAATTGTATTTGTTTTGGGAAAAATTGTTCATTGTTTTCAATCATGTTTCGTTTGGTGTTCATTTAATAGGCTTAAACATTGATTAACCTACATACATACATATGTATATCCATAGACAAGCATATTGCATTGGAATGTTGCTACGAGAATAAGGTTAAAGAAGTGTATTAAATTTGATTTCAATAAAACTCGGTAACTAAAGAATAAAATGTATACCTTCAGTTGGCTGTAACCATAAATCGTTTTGATTTATATTCGTGGGTGCGGACGGGTAGTTGAAAAGATGTTGGGTATCATGAGGGCTTTTAGTTATGCCAGTATGGAAAGAGTTTGACTTGGAAGCGGCCTCTTCCAAGTCATTATCCGAAATCGCTGGCGGATGTTATGCTCGCTGTTTTGAGAGTTCGCTTGACGTCTGATGTAATGACGTCTTCCGAAGTAATTATCAAATAGCAAATGGGCGTGATGAGCTTTGTCGTGCCAACCCCGGTGATCCCAGAGTAAGGGAGCTGACATTGGATGTTATCAGGTTGGTAGGTGAGCATAAGCGGAACAAGTGGTTAAATCATCTGAAGAGCCGGAATACTTCAATCTATCGAACCCTGTAAAGAAGGAAGATAGGACCTCAGTCACGTTTTTCGACATCACATCGACTGATCCGAAGAGATGCACAAGTTATGTTGGGCACCCCGGAAGCGACATGGCGAAGAGAATAGTACTACGACGCATTAGATCTCTTCCTGCCGAGGATGAACTCCACAATTTACAATGGATGCTGTTGCGAATGTCATCAGGATAGCTAAATCATCCAAAGTTTTGGGCACGGGTGGGCTCTTCATGGTAATGCTGAAACAGTAGTCGAGTATCTCACTAAAGTCCTCAACCTGTCGCTAGTCGCCAATATCGTTCCCGAAGTCTGGAAAATGGGAAATGAGTGGTCGTGCTACTGAAGCCAGGCAAGGATGCCAGACAGCAAAGGTGAATTGTAGAGGCCGATTTCGCTTTTGGCTTCCGTAACAAAGACCCTTGAGGCTTTAATCCTCGCCAGCGTCACAAACAGCTATCCAGCTGCCGATCATTAGCATGGGTTTCGTAAGCAGCACATAACAGTGATGGTGGCGCTTGATTTATCAATAGCCTTTGATACTGTCAAGCACTCCATGGGGTTGGGGACATCGAGCAGTGTGGATAATCAATTATATGTGCGGACGCCAATTATAATTAGAATTCAGGAAGTCAAAACCCCGTATATTGAAACATGAGTTACCCACGGTTGGGTGAAATCTCCGGAACTGTTTAACCTCAACCTCTCCTTTATTCCGCCCATCAAGACGGCATTGAGGTGCTAACGTATGCATTCTTGCCGTCAGGTACCTTCCGTTATGTCATTTCCCCGCGAGGAATATGCAAATATCCGCCACTAAATCACCACACGGGCGGCATAGGTGAGAACAGAGTTGAATGTCAAGGTATCAGCATTCAGACCACCAACTACCCGAAAATTCACATTCAAAGCATGTTCATGTCGTCCGCGCATCCCACAGCTATCTGCGACAAGCTGAGATGTAGGAACAAGGTTGTCAAGCCGGCAGCACATGGGGTGCAGATAAAGAAACCTTTTTGACCACATATAAGGCAATAGGTCGGTTTGTGGTAAGGTATGCGGCGCCAGTTTGGTCCGCGCATAAAAGTCCAACGCGATGGAAAAATATTCAAACCTATCAGAATACCGCTCTGAGAGCCGACCATCTACATGAGAAGACATGTATCAGGATGTAATCTACGCAGAAGCATAGGTTTGATGCTGGGTTGGCAGCCACTGGCCGAAGCACAATGGTTTCGGGTCAATCCGGTACGAAAGAACCCACTGCCGTGGGATTGCAAGCTTTCGTCATCCTAATCACCATATGGTGTATAGGACCCCCACCCAGGCATGTCAGGAGTGATCTTAAGAAAAATAGGTCCAACGTTGCGATAGAATCCCTAGACCAACAAGCCTATCAAGCTGGATTAAATTGGCATTGACACGGATGCAGTTGCAGATGTCATAAACAACTATCGTGTGAATTCGGTCATCGGAGAACATCCCACATCTATCGCAGTTGAGGAGTGCCAGGAATGGTGCAGCCGTCTGGATTCCTGTACGGCAAGGGTCGATGACACCGAGCAAAACATCTGCCCAGCATGCGGCACAGGCCAGCACTACACCTTTTCAACTGTCCTGCCACACCTACCGAGCATGTGTTGGGTATCGTGGCATCAATTCGGGTACAATACCAAATGAGGCTGCTGCATCGGCCAGATCTTAACTGGGCTAAAACCAATCGTGCTTGCCTTGGCAGCTGGCGTTCTTCTGCTGTGATGGATGGGGGGGTGATCCCCAATTACGCCATTCACACTGTATCTCTGACCATGGGTCCTTGAAAAAATTTATTTAAAAAATCCACGTTTTGTGGTCTATGGGTGCTTGAAAAAATTTATTTAAAAAATCCACGTTTTGTGGTCTATGGGTGCTTGAAAAAATTTATTTAAAAAATCCACGTTTTGTGGTCTATGGGTGCTTGAAAAAATTTATTTAAAAAATCCACGTTTTGTGGTCTATGGGTGCTTGAAAAAATTTATTTAAAAAATCCACGTTTTGTGGTCTATGGGTGCTTGAAAATTTTTATTTAAAAAATCCACGTTTTGTGGTCTATGGGTGCTTGAAAAAAATTATTTAAAAAATCCACGTTTTGTGGTCTATGGGTGCTTGAAAAATTGTATTTAAAAAATCCACGTTTTGTGGTCTATGGGTGCTTGAAAATTTTTATTTAAAAAATCCACGTTTTGTGGTCTATGGGTGCTTGAAAAAAATTATTTAAAAAATCCACGTTTTGTGGTCTATGGGTGCTTGAAAAATTGTATTTAAAAAATCCACGTTTTGTGGTCTATGGGTGCTTGAAAAATTGTATTTAAAAAATCCACGTTTTGTGGTCTATGGGTGCCTGAAAAATTGTATTTAAAAAATCCACGTTTTGTGGTCTATGGGTGCTTGAAAAATTGTATTTAAAAAATCCACGTTTTGTGGTCTATGGGCGCTTGAAAAATTGTATTTAAAAAATCCACGTTTTGTGGTCTATGGGTGCTTGAAAAATTCTATTTAAAAAATCCACGTTTTGTGGTCTATGGGTTCTTAAAAAATTGTATTTAAAAAATCCACGTTTTGTGGTCTATGGGTGCTTAAAAAATTGTATTTAAAAAATCCACGTTTTGTGGTCTATGGGCGCTTGAAAAATTGTATTTAAAAAATCCACGTTTTGTGGTCTATGGGTGCTTGAAAAATTGTATTTAAAAAATCCACGTTTTGTGGTCTATGGGCGCTTGAAAAATTGTATTTAAAAAATCCACGTTTTGTGGTCTATGGGCGCTTGAAAAATTGTATTTAAAAAATCCACGTTTTGTGGTCTATGGGCGCTTGAAAAATTGTATTTAAAAAATCCACGTTTTGTGGTCTATGGGTGCTTGAAAAATTGTATTTAAAAAATCCACGTTTTGTGGTCTATGGGTGCTTAAAAAATTGTATTTAAAAACTCCACGTTTTGTGGTCTATGGGTGCTTGAAAAATTGTATTTAAAAAATCCACGTTTTGTGGTCTATGGGTGCTTGAAAAATTGTATTTAAAAAATCCACGTTTTGTGGTCTATGGGTGCTTGAAAATTTTTATTTAAAAAATCCACGTTTTGTGGTCTATGGGTGCTTGAAAAATTGTATTTAAAAAATCCACGTTTTGTGGTCTATGGGTGCTTAAAAAATTGTATTTAAAAACTCCACGTTTTGTGGTCTATGGGTGCTTGAAAAATTGTATTTAAAAAATCCACGTTTTGTGGTCTATGGGTGCTTAAAAAATTGTATTTAAAAACTCCACGTTTTGTGGTCTATGGGTGCTTAAAAAATTGTATATAAAAACTCCACGTTTTGTGGTCTATGGGTGCTTGAAAAATTGTATTTAAAAAATCCACGTTTTGTGGTCTAAGGGTGCTTGAAAAATTGTATTTAAAAAATCCACGTTTTGTGGTCTATGGGTGCTTGAAAAATTGTATTTAAAAAATCCACGTTTTGTGGTCTATGGGTGCTTAAAAAATTGTATTTAAAAACTCCACGTTTTGTGGTCTATGGGTGCTTAAAAAATTGTATATAAAAACTCCACGTTTTGTGGTCTATGGGTGCTTGAAAAATTGTATTTAAAAAATCCACGTTTTGTGGTCTATGGGCGCTTGAAAAATTGTATTTAAAAAATCCACGTTTTGTGGTCTATGGGTGCTTGAAAAATTCTATTTAAAAAATCCACGTTTTGTGGTCTATGGGTTCTTAAAAAATTGTATTTAAAAAATCCACGTTTTGTGGTCTATGGGCGCTTGAAAAATTGTATTTAAAAAATCCACGTTTTGTGGTCTATGGGTGCTTGAAAAATTCTATTTAAAAAATCCACGTTTTGTGGTCTATGGGTGCTTAAAAAATTGTATTTAAAAAATCCACGTTTTGTGGTCTATGGGTGCTTGAAAAATTGTATTTAAAAAATCCACGTTTTGTGGTCTATGGGTGCTTAAAAAATTGTATTTAAAAACTCCACGTTTTGTGGTCTATGGGTGCTTGAAAAATTGTATTTAAAAAATCCACGTTTTGTGGTCTATGGGTGCTTGAAAAATTGTATTTAAAAAATCCACGTTTTGTGGTCTATGGGTGCTTGAAAATTTTTATTTAAAAAATCCACGTTTTGTGGTCTATGGGTGCTTGAAAAATTGTATTTAAAAAATCCACGTTTTGTGGTCTATGGGTGCTTAAAAAATTGTATTTAAAAACTCCACGTTTTGTGGTCTATGGGTGCTTGAAAAATTGTATTTAAAAAATCCACGTTTTGTGGTCTATGGGTGCTTAAAAAATTGTATTTAAAAACTCCACGTTTTGTGGTCTATGGGTGCTTAAAAAATTGTATATAAAAACTCCACGTTTTGTGGTCTATGGGTGCTTGAAAAATTGTATTTAAAAAATCCACGTTTTGTGGTCTAAGGGTGCTTGAAAAATTGTATTTAAAAAATCCACGTTTTGTGGTCTATGGGTGCTTGAAAAATTGTATTTAAAAAATCCACGTTTTGTGGTCTATGGGTGCTTAAAAAATTGTATTTAAAAACTCCACGTTTTGTGGTCTATGGGTGCTTAAAAAATTGTATATAAAAACTCCACGTTTTGTGGTCTATGGGTGCTTGAAAAATTGTATTTAAAAAATCCACGTTTTGTGGTCTAAGGGTGCTTGAAAAATTGTATTTAAAAAATCCACGTTTTGTGGTCTATGGGTGCTTGAAAAATTGTATTTAAAAAATCCACGTTTTGTGGTCTATGGGTGCTTAAAAAATTGTATTTAAAAACTCCACGTTTTGTGGTCTATGGGTGCTTGAAAAATTGTATTTAAAAAATCCACGTTTTGTGGTCTATGGGTGCTTGAAAAATTGTATTTAAAAAATCCACGTTTTGTGGTCTATGGGTGCTTGAAAATTTTTATTTAAAAAAATCCATGTTTTGTGGTCTATGGGTCCTTGAAAAATTGTATTTAAAAAATCCACGTTTTGTGGTCTATGGGTGCTTGAAAAATTTTATTTAAAAAATCCACGTTTTGTGGCCTATGGGTCCTTGAAAAATGTTATTTAAAAAATCCACGTTTTGTGGTCTATGGGTGCTTGAAAAATTGTATTTAAAAAATCCACGTTTTGTGGTCTATGGGCGCTTGAAAAATTGTATTTAAAAAATCCACGTTTTGTGGTCTATGGGTGCTTAAAAAATTGTATTTAAAAACTCCACGTTTTGTGGTCTATGGGTGCTTGAAAAATTGTATTTAAAAAATCCACGTTTTGTGGTCTATGGGTGCTTGAAAAATTGTATTTAAAAAATCCACGTTTTGTGGTCTATGGGTGCTTGAAAATTTTTATTTAAAAAAATCCATGTTTTGTGGTCTATGGGTCCTTGAAAAATTGTATTTAAAAAATCCACGTTTTGTGGTCTATGGGTGCTTGAAAAATTGTATTTAAAAAATCCACGTTTTGTGGTCTATGGGTGCTTAAAAAATTGTATTTAAAAACTCCACGTTTTGTGGTCTATGGGTGCTTAAAAAATTGTATTTAAAAACTCCACGTTTTGTGGTCTATGGGTGCTTGAAAAATTGTATTTAAAAAATCCACGTTTTGTGGTCTATGGGTGCTTGAAAAATTGTATTTAAAAAATCCACGTTTTGTGGTCTATGGGTGCTTGAAAATTTTTATTTAAAAAATCCATGTTTTGTGGTCTATGGGTCCTTGAAAAATTGTATTTAAAAAATCCACGTTTTGTGGTCTATGGGTGCTTAAAAAATTGTATTTAAAAACTCCACGTTTTGTGGTCTATGGGTGCTTAAAAAATTGTATATAAAAACTCCACGTTTTGTGGTCTATGGGTGCTTGAAAAATTGTATTTAAAAAATCCACGTTTTGTGGTCTAAGGGTGCTTGAAAAATTGTATTTAAAAAATCCACGTTTTGTGGTCTATGGGTGCTTGAAAAATTGTATTTAAAAAATCCACGTTTTGTGGTCTATGGGTGCTTAAAAAATTGTATTTAAAAACTCCACGTTTTGTGGTCTATGGGTGCTTGAAAAATTGTATTTAAAAAATCCACGTTTTGTGGTCTATGGGTGCTTGAAAAATTGTATTTAAAAAATCCACGTTTTGTGGTCTATGGGTGCTTGAAAATTTTTATTTAAAAAAATCCATGTTTTGTGGTCTATGGGTCCTTGAAAAATTGTATTTAAAAAATCCACGTTTTGTGGTCTATGGGTGCTTGAAAAATTTTATTTAAAAAATCCACGTTTTGTGGCCTATGGGTCCTTGAAAAATGTTATTTAAAAAATCCACGTTTTGTGGTCTATGGGTGCTTGAAAAATTGTATTTAAAAAATCCACGTTTTGTGGTCTATGGGTGCTTGAAAAATTGTATTTAAAAAATCCACGTTTTGTGGTCTATGGGTGCTTGAAAATTTTTATTTAAAAAAATCCATGTTTTGTGGTCTATGGGTCCTTGAAAAATTGTATTTAAAAAATCCACGTTTTGTGGTCTATGGGTGCTTAAAAAATTGTATTTAAAAACTCCACGTTTTGTGGTCTATGGGTGCTTAAAAAATTGTATTTAAAAACTCCACGTTTTGTGGTCTATGGGTGCTTGAAAAATTGTATTTAAAAAATCCACGTTTTGTGGTCTATGGGTGCTTGAAAAATTGTATTTAAAAAATCCACGTTTTGTGGTCTATGGGTGCTTGAAAAATGTTATTTAAAAAATCCACGTTTTGTGGCCTATGGGTCCTTGAAAAATGTTATTTAAAAAATCCACGTTTTGTGGCCTATGGGTCCTTGAAAAATGTTATTTAAAAAATCCACGTTTTGTGGTCTATGGGTGCTTGAAAAATGTTATTTAAAAAATCCACGTTTTGTGGCCTATGGGTCCTTGAAAAATGTTATTTAAAAAATCCACGTTTTGTGGCCTATGGGTCCTTGAAAAATGTTATTTAAAAAATCCACGTTTTGTGGTCTATGGGTGCTTGAAAAATTGTATTTAAAAAATCCACGTTTTGTGGTCTATGGGCGCTTGAAAAATTGTATTTAAAAAATCCACGTTTTGTGGTCTATGGGCGCTTGAAAAATTGTATTTAAAAAATCCACGTTTTGTGGTCTATGGGCGCTTGAAAAATTGTATTTAAAAAATCCACGTTTTGTGGTCTATGGGTGCTTAAAAAATTGTATTTAAAAACTCCACGTTTTGTGGTCTATGGGTGCTTAAAAAATTGTATTTAAAAACTCCACGTTTTGTGGTCTATGGGTGCTTGAAAAATTGTATTTAAAAAATCCACGTTTTGTGGTCTATGGGTGCTTGAAAAATTGTATTTAAAAAATCCACGTTTTGTGGTCTATGGGTGCTTAAAAAATTGTATTTAAAAACTCCACGTTTTGTGGTCTATGGGTGCTTAAAAAATTGTATTTAAAAACTCCACGTTTTGTGGTCTATGGGTGCTTAAAAAATTGTATTTAAAAACTCCACGTTTTGTGGTCTATGGGTGCTTAAAAAATTGTATTTAAAAACTCCACGTTTTGTGGTCTATGGGAGCTTGAAAAATTGTATTTAAAAAATCCACGTTTTGTGGTCTATGGGTGCTTAAAAAATTGTATTTAAAAACTCCACGTTTTGTGGTCTATGGGTGCTTAAAAAATTGTATTTAAAAAATCCACGTTTTGTGGTCTATGTGTGCTTAAAAAATTGTATTTAAAAACTCCACGTTTTGTGGTCTATGGGTGCTTGAAAAATTGTATTTAAAAAAATCCACGTTTTGTGGTCTATGGGTGCTTGAAAATTTTTATTTAAAAAATCCATGTTTTGTGGTCTATGGGTCCTTGAAAAATTGTATTTAAAAAATCCACGTTTTGTGGTCTATGGGTGCTTAAAAAATTGTATTTAAAAACTCCACGTTTTGTGGTCTATGGGTGCTTAAAAAATTGTATTTAAAAACTCCACGTTTTGTGGTCTATGGGTGCTTGAAAAATTGTATTTAAAAAATCCACGTTTTGTGGTCTATGGGTGCTTGAAAAATTGTATTTAAAAAATCCACGTTTTGTGGTCTATGGGTGCTTGAAAAATTGTATTTAAAAAATCCACGTTTTGTGGTCTATGGGTGCTTGAAAAATTGTATTTAAAAAATCCACGTTTTGTGGTCTATGGGTGCTTAAAAAATTGTATTTAAAAACTCCACGTTTTGTGGTCTATGGGTGCTTGAAAATTTTTATTTAAAAAATCCATGTTTTGTGGTCTATGGGTCCTTGAAAAATGTAATTTAAAAAATCCACGTTTTGTGGCCTATGGGTCCTTGAAAAAATTTATTTAAAAAATCCACGTTTTGTGGTCTATGGGTGCTTGAAAAAATTTATTTAAAAAATCCACGTTTTGTGGTCTATGGGTGCTTGAAAAACTTTATTTAAAAAATCCACGTTTTGTGGTCTATGGGTGCTTGAAAAATTTTATTTAAAAAAGCCACGTTTTGTGGTCTATGGGTGCTTGAAAAATTTTATTTAAAAAAGCCACGTTTTGTGGTCTATGGGTGCTTGAAAAATTGTATTTAAAAAATCCACGTTTTGTGGTCTATGTGTGCTTGAAAAATTGTATTTAAAAAATCCACGTTTTGTGGTCTATGGGTGCTTAAAAAATTGTATTTAAAAACTCCACGTTTTGTGGTCTATGGGTGCTTGAAAAATTGTATTTAAAAAATCCACGTTTTGTGGTCTATGGGTGCTTGAAAAAATTTATTTAAAAAATCCACGTTTTGTGGTCTTGAGGGCTTGAAAATTTTTATTTATGGTCTATGGGGGCTTGACGATTCGTGATCTATGGGTCCTTAAAATTTTTTTATTTAAAAATTCCAGGGTTTGTGGTCTATGGATGCTTGCAAATTTTTATTTAAAAAGTTTATTTAAAAAATCTATGGGCCATTATTACATGTGTTCTTTTACTATCTGATGGATTTGAAAACGCAAAATAGACCAATTTGGAGGTATTAAAAATATATTTTTTACATTGAAAGTTAATGCCAAGAAGCTCCTCCTTGAAATTCAATCATCAGTTTTAACTTTAAGTTAAACGGAACGCTATTAATCTGTTCGGTAAATCCAAACTATAACAAAAGAATACTTATAATAATGGGGGTATGACTGATTCTTTTTTGCTTGTTCAAATATGTGTTGTTTTTGCTTTGGTATAAAAATGTATGTACAAACGTTCATTTGTGTGTGTTTAGCAAATAAAAATAATTGAATTGAGATAATAAATTATTTGCTAAATACGGCTAAAAATCAACAATCAGAGGTATTGTATATGTATATTATAATTCACTGTAAATGCAAATATAATTTTCTAATGAAAAACAAAAAAAACACATGAAATCTAAACGAACAATCAAATGTTTATCCGCAGATGCAGAGAACAATTTATTTACAAAAGTTAAGTGGTTAATGACATTTGTTGTTCGAATACGTTGCATTTGGAAATATGGAGAGGTTCTTAATAAAGCACTGATTGCTACCAGCAATTTGGGTTGGTTGGTCACCAAGGATTTTAGAGGTTTTGTTATTATGATAGGACGCATGGGCTTGCCCTTGGAAAAAATTATATTGTTGTAATCAGAATCGAAAGAATTTCCTTTGGTGGAAATTTCAAACCAATTCTCAAACAGTTCTCAAACTCTACATAAGTGGAAATTTCGAAAATTACATACACACACGTGTTTTTAATTAATTCAAGCAATATTTATGTGAGGAAACATGTGGATTTTTTTTCCCTAAAAACTTCCTTTAGACCTTATAAATAACAACAGCAACAACAAACGCCCACATTCTCCACTTATGTGGGACCAAATCTTTTAAACAAACAATTTGTAGGTATTTTTTATTTATTTTCTTTACTTGTTTTCCTTTCTTCGGTTGTTAAATAAAAGTAGCAATTTAAGAGTAGTAGTTGGCGCAGCAGTATAACCCGAAGGCATTTTGGTAGTTAAAATGTTTTAATGGGACATAACGTCCCAGCTTTAATAGAGATACACCAAAACACTGACTAACTGGCTAACAGACTTAACTATGTTACGGCCAGGCCAGTAGGGGTAAACGAGACAATGGACAATGAGTGAATGTATGACAATATAAAGCAGTGTTTTAAGTGTTTTCATCTTCAAAAACTCCCGCATAATATAAATGCAAATGAAGTAAGAAGAAAAGCAAATCTTGAGATAAGAAAAGATTTTTCCTCAATGGAAGAAGAAGGACAGGCAACGTGCCAGGCAGCAGGCGCCAACAACGTGCATTTTCTAATAACAAAAAAACTGAAAATAAATTCATAATTTCCCAAACCTTAGAGCAAGTCGAATAGGTATCATAACTACGTGTCGTTGTGTGGGAAGTAATGTGGGTGAAATGAAAACAAAACGGGACATTAGAAAGTGTTAAAGGAAAGTGTGGCCACCTCCCCCCGAAAAGTGTATGTTGCTCTAAACACTTTTGATAATTGCAGCACAGTACCCATAGCATGGTTTTACTTTTTCGATACAACGCTAGACTGTCGCTACTGTGTTGGTTGCAGCATGTTATTGTTCCTCGTTCGCATTTCATTCATGTTCTACAAATTGTAGTTCCAAAGTCTGTGTCATTTTGAAGGTAACCATGAGATTGTGGTGGTGGGCAAGCAACAATGGCATACAACTGAGACACTTGGCGGCATCCCACCATCTTCATTGTAGCCTTGAATGCTTTGCACAGCTAACACGAGCGAAGTACACACATATACACACCGTAAACACATACTCGTGGTTGTTTCCGTTTCCGGCTTTTGTTGTCCAAGTGTTGTTAAACGAACGCTCACACACACGCACACACCCAATCGGCAGAAATCATCGTATTTGAATCGCCACATTCCTATCAGAAACGAAGGAATATTTTGCAACACACAATTATCAACATCGGAAAAATGTGGGGGGTATGGGAATCTGGTTGCTCGTATTGGCAAACGATAAACGATACTTTGGGCAGGCTGGTGGTAGTAACACATTTAAAATACTTCTTAGGATGAGGCACAGCAAGCGTAAGTGGAAGGATATGCACAGAATCTGAAAGAAATGTAAAAATATAAATATTTGTGTACATGTCTAAGAGATATTCTAATCATACTTACTTGGATTTTTTTATGTGTATTTATTGTATCATCAGCAGAACTTCAAATGTATTTTTTTGGAAGAGATTGGTTTTTGGTTTTTCAAATGTAGATTTTAGAACAAGTGAGCTTGAGTTGTTACCATAGATAGAAAGAAGTCGGTGTTATTCTTACAATCTATACAGTTATTGTGAGTTTTGTTGAGAATCCAACACATGGGGAAATACATAGTTGGTTTCTCAACACTGTGCAAAGTCAATTAAATAAAATTTGAATTTTGCATCATTTAAGTACCAAACTGGATTGCAGTCTTAAAATAGACATGCATATAAAAGTTGGAATATTTCAGAGCTGAATGTTAATTTTTATATTCCCACTTTAACTCGAGCATCTTTAGGAAAAACAGTAGGAATCTTCATTGACAGGAAATGTAATGTGTTACAACAAAAACAACAAATTGGTTGATGTAATTAAAAAAATTGAAATGGATTAAAAGAAGAGCAGGACATTCAACCAGAATTATTATTTTTTTTAATATTTTTCAGAATTCCAATTGTGGATTTTTTAAAATATATATTTTTTCCAAATTTTAAACATGGATTTTTTAAAAAATTAATTTCCACAACTCCCTAACTGGATTTGTTAGAAAGTGTTTTTTAGTCCTAACTTTGATTTTTTGAAAATATTTTTCCACAACTCCAAAAATGGTTTCTTTAAAAATAATTTTCCTCAACTCCAAACAAGGATTTTTTAAACAATAAATTTCTAAATATATTTTCAATACTTCAAAAAAGTAGTTTTTAAAAAATACATTTTCGAATAATTTGTCCACAACTTCAAAAAATAAACTATTTAAACAATTTTTTCACAACTTCAAACGTGGATTTTTAAAAAATATGTTTTAAAAATTTATTCCTCAGACCAAAAAGTAGATTTTTTTAAAAAGTAATTTTCTAAATAATTTTTCAACAACTCCAAACGTAGATTTTTTAAAAAATAAGTTTTTAAATAATTTTTACACAACTCCAAGCGTGGATTTTTTAAAAAGATAAATTTTTTAATAATTTTTACAACACTCCAAACGTGGATTTAAAAAAAAATAAATTTTTAAATAATTTTTTTCACAAATCCAAACGTGAATTATTTTAAAATAAATACACTTCAAATAAATTATTTAAAAAATAATTTTTCCACAACCCCAAAAGTGGATTTTTTTCAACAATGAATTTTTAAATAATTTGTCCACTACTTCTAAAGGGGATTTATTAAAAAATAAATTTTTAAATCATTTTCCACAACTTCAAACGTGGATTTTTTAAAAATACATTTTTAAATAATTTGTCCAAAACTTGAATTAAAAAATAAAAAAATAAAATAATTTTCCACAACTCCAAACGGCGATTTAAAAAAAAAATTGCAGAACTTCCAACGCGGAATTTAAAAAAAAATAATAATTTTACCAACAATCCAAACCTGGATGATTTAAAAATAAATGATTTAAAAAAAATTCTACAACTCCAAACGTGGATTTTTAAAAAATAATTTTTCCACAACTCCAAAAATGGATTTTTTAAACAATACATTTTTAAGTATTTTTTCCACAACTTCAAACGTGGATTTAAAAAAAATACATTTATAAATAAATAAATAATTTCTCCACACCTTCAAACGTGGATTTAAAAAAAAAATAAATTTATAAATAATTTTTCCACAACTAGAATTTAAAGACTTGAATTAAAAAAATAATAAAAATAAAATAATTTTAAACAACTTCAAAGAGTGAACTTTTAATAAATATTTTATAAATAATTATTCCTCAGACCAAAAAGTAGATTTTTTAAAAAGTATTTTTCTAAATAATTTTTCAACAACTCCAAACGTAGATTTTTTAAAAAATAAGTTTTTAAATAATTTTTACACAACTTCAAGCGTGGATTTTTTAAAAAATAATTTTAAATTTTAAATAATTTTTTCACAAAATCCAAACGTGGATTATTTTAAAATATATACACTTTAAATAAATTAGTTTAAAAATAATTTATCCACAACTCCAAATGTGGGTTTAAAAAAACAATAATTTTTCCACAACCCCAAATGTGGATTTTTTTAAACAATGAATTTTTAAAAAAAATTTCCACAACTTCTAAAGGGGATTTATTAAAAAATACATTTTTAAATCATTTTCCACAACTTCAAACGTGGATTTTTTAAAAATACATTTTTAAATAATTTATCCACAACTTGAATTAAAAAAAACAAGTAAAAAAGCGTTAAAATCCATAAAATATTCTGAACTAAAATGGAATAATTAGTTTTCATTCCTGTCCCCAACTTTAAGTGGGTACGTTAAAATGTCAGATAATGTACATAAAATGCTTCATTCGGGAGGCCCTTTTTTATGGTGCCTATATCTAACTATGTATGTTGACAATTTTTGGTGGGCTAGCAATTGGGAGGTACCGTTATATAGGGGTTATAATAAAACATGGACCTACATATGTTGACAGTTTTTGATGGGAGCCTTTAATGTCAAATATCTCCTAATTCGGTTAAAACTTGTAGGTAAAATGCTCAAAATACCGAAAATCGGGAGGTACCGTTATATGGGGCTATACCAGAACATGGACCTATGTTCATATTTTTTCGAATATAATTTTTTGGTCACTAAGAACCCTAAATATCGAATTATAGCTAATTCGGTCTAGAAATGTGACTTAAAACGTCAAAATACCTGAAATCGGGCGGTAACGTTATATGGCGGATATTCCAAAACATGGACCTATGTCCACTAGTTTTGCTATATAAGTTTATTGACACTTAAGAACCCTAAATGTCAATTTATAGCTAAATCGGTCTGAATATGTAGCTAAAAACGTCAAAATACCGTAAATCGGGGGGTACCGTTATATGGGGGCTATACCAAAACGTGGACCGATATACCCCATCATCGAACTTGACTGCAAAACAAAAGACGCATTTTACCAAAATTTCAGCGTCCTATCTCCATTTTTGTGGATGCTAGAGTGATTACCACAGACGGACGGACGGACATGCACAGATCGACTCAGAATTTTACCATGATCAAGAATATATGTATATACTTTATAGGGTCGCAAATGAGTATTTCAATGCGTTACAAACGGAAAAAAAACTTAATATACCCTCCATACTGTGGTGGAGTGTATAAGAATAATAAAATAAAATAATTTTCCACAACTGCAAACTGTGATTTTTTAAAAAATTATTTTGCAGAACTTCAAACGGGAATTAAAAAAAATAATTTTTCCACAATTTTCAAATTTCTACAAACGCAGATTTTTTAAATTATTTTTCCACAACTCTAAACGTGGATTTTTTTTTTTAAATTATGTTTCCACAACTCCACTACAAACGTGGATTAAAAAAAAAATAATTTAAACACCACCCCAAACGTGGATTAAAAAAAATTTTTTTCCACAACTCCAAACGTGGATTTAAAAATACTTTTTTTCACAACTCCACACGTGGATTTAAAAAAAAATAGCCCAGATCCAAGAAACTCTTTACTTGGAGCTTACATAAAGAAGCTACATAAAGTTGGCACCTCAGCGACTACACCGCGGTTGATGTCGTTGCTGCCATTTTCAAGTCTAGAACCTATAAAGCTCTTGGCGCAAACGGCATCTCAATGGTTATGCTGAAGAAATAGGGAAATATAACAGTGAAATATCTCATGAGTGACCACCGAGATCTAGAAAACACCGAGAATAGTTTCTCTTCTTAAACCAAACTCATTTCTCTGTTATCACCTGGTCCCTAACACCGTGTGAACGGATCTGCCGATTCGGTCCAAAATTTGGCCTTCGTAATATTTTGTCCAAACATAGTTTAAATTCGAAGATTAGCCATATCGGTCCACTCCTTCAGGTACCTCCCCCACAAAAGTTCAAAAATGTTCGCAAAAATTGTGAGCACGATAACTCTTGAAGCGAGTGACCGACATAATCCATACTTTGCACATCCTAATATATCTACCAGATATAGATCAGGTTCGACTATGGATTATATTTATCTACTCCTTCTGGTACCTCTCACACACAATTTCGGATGAGTTCACTTTGAGACCTGCTCTCGAATCACTTTGATTTTTGTTTAAGCCATTTGCATTCACTACCTCCATTACGACGGTAAAAGTTTTTTCCGGGGCAAGTCCATATTTCTTAGAAAAACAGCCCGAAAGGTGGAAAAAATCCCTATGTCACCATATGTGGCTGTCGGAGAGCAATATAACTCTCGAACTGTTCAACCGATTTGGTCCAACATTTGGTCTTCGTCATATTATATCCAAACTTAGACCGGTATTGCCCGGTCCACAACTTCCGGTACTTCTCCCCAATATTTAAAAAATGTCACTAAAATGCTTGGACGATATCACTTGAATGGGGCAACCATTTGGTCCAAACTTTGGATCTCCTAATATTTTGTAAAAATTTAGTTTAACTTCTAAAATGGCCCATATCGGTCCTTCCTAAGGGTACCTCCCCCACAAAGGTTCAACATTTGTGTCTTAGTGCAGTTAATTCCTAATCCACATTTTTGTCGGCAAGTTCAAATGTCCAAAAAGGGCCAACAAATTCTGAAGATACCTTAAATACATTCGATCTGTCCATAGGTGAAAGTTTCACTTCACATTGTCTGAGGGTATATATCTGTCGGCAAAGCCGACTGACACTTTTTTACTTGCTTGAAAATATTTTTCCACAACTCCAAACGTGGATTCTTTAAAAAATAATTTTTCTCAACTCCAAACGCGGATTTTTTAAACAAAAATTTTTTAAAAAATTTTTCCACTACTTCAAACGGGGATTTTTTAAAAAAATACATTTTTAAATAATTTGTTCACAACTTCAAATGTGGATTTGTTAAAAAATAAATTATTTTAAAAAAAAATCAAATTGTTAAATATTTTTTCCACAAATCCAAACGCGGATTTTTTATAAACGCATTTTCAAATATTTTTTCCATAAAACCAAGCATGGATTTAAATAAATACATTCTTTAATAATGTTTCCGCAAATCCAAACGTGGATTTTTATACCCTCAGCCTTTAGGCTAAAGAGGGTATTTACACTTTGATACGGCCAAAAATGTGCCTCATCGAAATAGTGGTTTTAGACCCCAAGTATGTTTGTACGATATCCGTTTCAGACAATTTTGAGTCGATCTAGCAATGTCCGTCCGTCTGTCTGTCTGGCTGGCTGGTGCGCACGATAACTTTCGAACGGATCAATCGATACGGTTCAAATTTTGGGTATCGAAATATTTTGTCCAGATTTGATCTAAGTTCGAAGATGGGCCATATCGGTCCACTCCTTCAGGTACCTCCCCACAAAAGTTCAAAAATTTTCGGAAAAATTGTCCGCACGATAACTCTTGAAGGGAGTAACCGAATTAGTCCATACTTTGCACATCGTGACATTTCTACCAGACATAGATGATGTTCCAATATGGACCCTATTGGTTCACTCTTTCGCGTGCATCCCACACAAAATTTTGCTTAAGTGCAGTTTAAGGCCTGCTCTCGAATCGCTTTGATTTTTGTTGCAGCCACTTGTATGTACTACCCCATTACGACGATATAATTTTTTTCAGGAGCAAGTCCATATATCCTCAGAAATCAGCACGAAAACTGCAAACAACCCATATAATACCATGTGTCGTAGTTGGAGTGCACGATAACTCTCGAACGGATCAACATATTTGGTTAAAAATTTGGGTATTTCAATATTTTGTCCAAACTTAGTTTAAATTCGAAGATAGACCATATCGGTCCACTCTTTCCGGTACCTCCCCCACAAAGGTTCAAAATTGTTCGCTAAGATTGTGGGCATGAGGGAATAACCGAATTGAGCCAAACTTTGCTATTGGTAATATTACTTTCAGACATAGATCGAGTTCTAATATGGACTATATCGGTCCACTCATTTGAGTACCTCCCACACAAAATTTGGAAAAAGTATAGTTTAACAACTCCTCTCTGATCTTATTAATTTGTGACGCAGCAGGTTGCATTTGCGGCCCCTGTTACGACGTTGTAATTTTTTTTCGTGGGAAAGTCCATACTTCCTGAGATAATGACCCAAAAAGGTCCAGAAAATCCTACCTACTGATACTTTCTTACTTGTTTTGAAATAACTTTTCCACAAATCCAAACGAGAATTTTTAAAAAAATATTTTTTTTAAATAATTTTTCCACAACTCCAAACGTAGATGTTTTTAAAAAATAATTTTCTAAATAATTTTTCCACAACTTCAAACGTGGATTTTTTAAAAAAATACATTTTTAAATAATTCCACAACTTGAATTAAAAAAATAAAATAATTTTCCACAATTCCAAACGGCGATTTTTTAAAAAAATAATTTGCAGAACCTTAAACTGGGAATTTTAGAAAAAAACATAATTTTTCCACCACTCCAAACGTGGATTTGTTTAAAAATAAATTTTTAAGTACTTTTACCACAAATCCAAACGTGGATTATTTAAAAATAAATGATTTAAAAAATTTTACAACTCCAAACGTGGATTTAGAAAAAAATCATTTTTCCACAACTACAAACTTGGATTTTTAAACAATACATTTTTAAGTAATTTTTCCACAACTTCATATGTGGATTTATTAAAAAATTAATTTTTAAATATTTTTTCCACAAGTTCAAACGGGGATTTATTAAAAAATAAGTTTTTAAATAATTTTTCCACACCTTCAAACGTTGATTTTAAAAAAAAAAATAAATTTTTAAATAATTTTTCTATAACTTGAATTTAAAAACTTAAATTAAAAAATAATAAAAATAAAACAATTTTCCACAACTGCCAACAGTGACTTTTTAAAAAATAATTTTACGGGAATTTAAACTATAACTGACTTTACTTCATGGATAAACTTACCTTATCGTATTGCGGCCCATACTGTAATAGTATTAGTAAATTTTGAAGTTTTTGTCAATGTATTTGGGAGTAGTTTTGGCAGGATTGAAATCAAAATAGTTTTGATTTTGTAAATGAACCCCTTTCAATCCGATGAATTTTGTTTATTTTCCAAATAACCAACAAATAATTTTTGAAAACAACAAATATTATTTGTGAGGAAATTAAAAATTTGGAAAACTTCAACCCAAATCGAGTTCTGGAGGAAATTTCATCATTTTTGCAATATGGATTGAAGGAATGCCACACACTATTCAATCACATACGAACACAAGGGTTCATCGGTTGCTGTCCTGCAGGCCCATAGTGTATGCCCGGCATTAACTCTCTACGTCCCAATTTACATTAGGCGAGTTTACTTGCGGCAATTGTCAGTTTGATGGAGAGAGAGGTGAGGCATATGGTAACACTTTGCCTCTCAGTCCCCTCTCTCACCTACAAACTGACAATTGCCGCAAGTAAACTCGCCTAATGTATATTGGGACTAAGAGACAAATACATCCGGTTTGTCTTGGACACAGATGATCTGTAGTTGAAGATGGTTGGTCTCTGAACGAATTTTAGAACTTTCGCTTTTGTTCAACTTCAAAACTCAACTACTGTCAAAACATCATAGAAATCTTCAGAAATGGTACCTTTAATCTGCCGAGTCCGCCAATGAGACAGTCCATTGTGTTCATCCGCTGATCCAGGGGGTAATAAAGGATGCTGAATGTTTAAGAGATAAGACAGTTAATGGTCTGTTCCTTTACTTTTAAAAATGGTAACAGTGGCAGAAAATGGTAAAAGTGGTAAACTGCCATCACATGAATTGTATGCTATTAAAAGTAAGGGAACACATTACAGGTTAAAAATGGTAAGAAATGGTAACCTCAGGCAAGTAAAGGAACAGAGCATAAGTGTGTAACACTTATGATTGGAGTTCTTACCTTTTCATATAATATGGAGTAGCCAACACAACTGTAGTTTCATCATAATGATAGAGACGCGACCATGCAATGACCAGAGTGATTTTCATCCATGGATTTTTTACGAAGGTAGGGAACTGTTGCAAAATGTAAATCACCAATCAGATTAGCCTGAATATTCTACACTTTGAATAAAATAACCATTTGACATTCATCGATGGTTAGATTGATACGCTTAAATTCCTTTACCGACCCACAGCAGAAAATTATAAAAAAAAATACCGCAGATGGTGCTTTTCATCCCGATTCCAACGGTGTATTTCTTTTGTTTCGGAAATGTATACTTCCCGAGATATAGGCCTCCGATTTCCGAAAATTCCCTTGTTACACTTGGAAAAAAAAAACGATTATAAAAAAAATTTAGTTCGCGTAGCTGAAATTTGCTCCTGTTCACAGGAGAAAGTCTTAATCCCCAGCCGAAGGCCGGTTTCTTAAGAAAACTTGCGACCTAAAGGAAATTTTTGTATTCTTTTCTGCCAAGTGTCGGCAAATGAAATTTGTTCCTAAGTTTATAATGATTTGATTACTCTCAATTCAAAGGATGCAATCCATTTCCTCTTATCCGGATTTATGTATTTTATGACGCCTAATGCTTTTTTGTAGACAAGAGTGTCCACTTTCTTTTTCCCTTAGAAGAAAGCACTGCCCAACTGTTTAACGATATTATCCGTTTCCAAGCTTTATGTAAGTTCTTTCAGCAACTGGCAATTAAATTTCCGAGCTTTTACTATGGCTGCTGCTATAGACGTTGATAATGCTTATAGCGTCAGTAGTGCGTTTCTAAAACTCATTTGTTGAGTTACCGTACCGATAGCAAGAGTTTTGTCAACTTTTATTTGAATTTTTCGTTCATAATTTTACCAATTTTTCTCTATAACTTAAAAGATGGGTGAGAGAATCCACAACAGGTCAATTAATTTTGAGGTTACTATTCGACAACGCTCATGTTAAGCCAAGGCTTAACACAGCGCCTTTTTGCAAACTTAATTTTTAAAGCCAGTAGATATTTATGTCTTCACGATGAGCCGTCCGTCATGCTTCAGTAGTTAAATTTGGTTCCTTTTTTGAATTGTAATACCCTAGACAGACGGCAGCGTTAATTTGCATTAACTGTCTTAATTCAAATTAATTCGTGCATTATCCACATTCTTAATGCACAAAATCAAAGGAAATTTAAACTGTATTTAGCTATTTCAATATGGCAATGCTGTAAAAGAGAGCCCATATTCATGTAGGAGAGAGAGAGCATATTCATGCTCTGAGACACAATTTGCATTGAAAATCAATTGTCTTTTGTCAAATTTCCATGTTTAAGAAAATAAAAAAGGAAAACAAATCAGAAATTTTCGCGTTTCTTTCAAATAAGTAGTGGTCTTTCTCGAATAGAATAGCAGCTAATCGTTTTTCGCGCCTTCTATCAAATCTATTTTTAATATTTTTATTTTCACAAGCATTATCATCGTTACCCACCATACCAATTCAATCGAAAATAATATCTTCTTCAAATGTTCCTTTAGAGTTTTGCGACATTTTTTAGTATTAAAAGGGCTCAAAAATATCGCGAATAAATTTAATTTAATTTTGCATTATCGTGGTGAAAAGGTCAATGGTAGAAAGTATATTTGTTTCGCATATTTTGGCGAACTTTTGTAAAACTTTATGAAATGGTCTGCTGGGTACAAACAAACAACACAAACAGCTGTTTCATTAATGCAGAAACTATCGTCTGTCAGGGTAAAAAGTTAATTCAAATTAAGGAATTTTTAGGGTATAACCAAGGTAAATTTATAGAAGGTATGTGCATGAATTACAACAACTAACAAATTTACAAAAACAACATTGTTGGTATTGAAAATTAATTGTCAAAGAAAATATTGAATAATAGGGTCGTTCCAAAAAATTTCTCAGGAAAAACATAAATACTTTTTGAAAATCCTCCAAAATAGAACAAATTTGAATGACAATGTAAATATAAAGCATTTAGAACTGTCGTAGGTCATTTTTATTACACGTTTGGAAAGAAAAACAGTATTTTATGGTAGCAAATTTCGAAGTTTCAAATTTCATGAGTAGACCCTATTACATTTTGAAAACTAAATTTACAAAAAAAGTAAGAATACAGCTGATTGTCACTGCTACCTTGTATAAATATGCCTTGGGTATAACACTTTCTCTTTTAATGAACACACCATGGCCCAATAACAGGTCCTCCATCAAGCGAATTCAAAGAAAAACGAAGATTTTAAATGTCAAAATTCATAAACAGAGGCGAACAAATTTTTGAGGCGAATTTCTTTTCTGTCAATTCAGGTAGATACATACAAAACATTTTCCGAGAAAAAGTTGTTACCGTAGTTATTTTTGTTTGACGAAACAGAAAATACCAGCTGATCGAACCTGAACTGCTAAAATAAGTTATTGTAAATAAAATTCTCATACAAAACACAGCAAATGTTGACATTTTACGTGTACAACATTAAGTTTATTTGTTTTCTTTTTTCGAGATACATCTACCTGTTTCTATACAGTTCGACATTTCAATAACTCACAGCGAATTCAAATGACAAATAAGAATTTTGACAGCTCAAATCGAAATCATCTGATTTTGCTGGGGGACCTGTAATTGGGCCATGGAACACACCTAATATCTCATCTCATTGCAAGAGAATACAACTCTGTTATACACAAGAGACAAACAGCTGTTTAGTGTCAACAAAACCATGGCACAATTATTCAGGTAGCCACATCAGCCCAGCTGTCAAAAAATATTGTAATTAAAACAAAATAAATTAATTACATAAATATTGTGATCATTTTATGGATTTTTTGAAAATACGTTGATAATTTTTCCTCCATGAAATAGGTAGTTCTTGGGACCCTGATTCCAACGATATATAATTTTCGGGGGGGAAGTCCATACTTCCCGAGATATGGGTCTTGACATTTCGGAAATTTCGTACTTTCACACCTTTAGGTTGTTTAGGGGCACCTCTCGGTTCGGGCTGACATTTTTACAGTAGATAGCCCTTGGCATCCTGAATACAACGATATATAATTTTCCGGGGGGAAGTCCATACTTCCCGAGATATGGGTCTTGACATTTCGGAAATTTCGTAATATCACACGTTTAGGTTGTTTAGGGGCACCTCTCGGATCGGGCTGAAATTTTTACAGTAGATAGCCCTTGGCATCCTGAATACAACGATATATAATTTTCCGGGGGGAAGTCCATACTTCCCGAGATATGGGTCTTGACTTTTTTACTTTTATCACCATTATTTTTAAAACCTATGCAATATGGGACTCGTTTTAAAGCTCAAGACTTTCTCCTATGGACAGGGTCAAAAGTACGCGATCAGAACTCTCTTTTAAATTGAAAGTGTTCTTAAGTAGCCGGCCTTCGGCCGGGCATTTAAGACTTTCTCCTATGGACAGGGTCAAAAGTGGGCTACGCGATCAAAACTCTCTTTTAAATTGAAAGTGTTCTCAAGTAGCCGGCCTTCGGCCGGGGATTTAAGACTTTCTCCTATGGACAGGGTCAAAAGAGGGCTACGCGATCAAAACTCTCTTTTAAATTGAAAGTGTATTTTAGTAGCCGGCCTTCGGCCGGGGATTTAAGACTTTCTCCTATGGACAGGGTCAAAAGTGGGCTACGCGATCAAAACGTGTGCATAAAAGTAATCTCCATAAGCTTTAAAACGATGCCCATATTGCCCACGTTAGAATTGTAAAATGTCAAGACCCATATCTCGGGAAGTATGGACTTCCCCCCGGAAAATTATATATCGTTGTATTCAGGATGCCAAGGGCTGTCTACTGTAAAAATTTCAGCCCGATCCGAGAGGTGTCCCTAAACAAACTAAAGGTGTGAAAGTACGAAATTTCCGAAATGTCAAGACCCATATCTCGGGAAGTATGGACTTCCCCCCGGAAAATTATATATCGTTGTATTCAGGATGCCAAGGGCTATCTACTGTAAAAATTTCAGCCCGATCCGAGAGGTGCCCCTAAACGACATTTAAGCCAAAATTGTACATTCATCAAATGTAATGCAATGGATTTTGTTGTAGCCGATTTCTGATGCATCTACCTTGTTAAGTATGCCTTGCACAACACCAAAAAACATTTGTTGTTGAAATTTTGTAAACAATGAAAACCTGACAAATTAAAATTAATCCAATAAAAAAAAACAAAAATATACTAATCCCCAGATTTCTACTAACAAAATAAACCTGTTCCATCATGCTACGTGAACTCATTGCCAATTGTTGTCGTATTTGTTTGGACAAAGGCAAGAAATTGCGATCCCTATACAGATCAGTGGATGAAGGAGATGAGCCACCGTATGAAATGCTGCTAAAAGTCACTGGAATACAAGTGGAACAGGTAAGTGAAATCAGTTATAGTCTACTCGGCATATTTCATTGATTATGACCATTGCAGGAGGATATACACACCATGTTACCAAAGACTATTTGTAAGAATTGTGAAATGTCCTTGAGTATGGCTTTTGAATTTCGTGAAAAGGCCCTGCAGAGTCATGAAATGTTGATGTCTTATATGGGGGAGTTACAAATTCCCCACCAATTAGAGGAAATGGAGCAAATGCACACTGGAAGTGAAATGAATAACCGTGAGCTTGTAATAAAGAGTGAAGAAGCTGTGGTAATGAATAGTCCACAACATTATGAGGAGACAGCTTCATATGTCGAAAAAGTTGTAATAGAACAAAATATAGAAGCGGGAAACTCGGGGAATGATGACATACAAAAAGAGCAACAAATGGCTACCTTGGATAACAAAGATGAACAAATTATTGATGGAACCTGTTGCGATGCTTATGACAATGATGACCCTCATGCGGAAGAAGAATTTTGTTCAAATAGTGAAAACAATGATGACCAACAATATCATGGAATCGAAAGCGAATTGAATACCTCAGAACAAAATGAAGTGGATGTACTAAATTATAGGCCCGAAGATAGACCTGAAGAAGAAATACACCAAGAACTAAGTCAACATGTACAAAAAATTAATCAAAAATCCTTAGAATTAAATGAAGAAAAAACTGCAATGGAAATTGTTGAGGATGAGACCCCTCAATCTAAACAAAATGAAGTGAAGAATAAAAAACTTGGCAAAAGTGGAAAAGAAAATTGCCAAGAGTCGTTACAAGATAGACAAGAGAACTTGGATTCAATTGAAATTGAAATGAAGTCAGACGGTGAAGGGGATGGAAAACCCTTGAAGCGTGGTAGAAAAGCCAGAGAGGATGGCAACCAGCTTTTTATTTGTGATATTTGCGGTAATGTTTTCTCCAAGCGCAGTCGAATGAGGGAGCATCGACAGCGTCATGATAAACGCCCTAAATATGAATGCGAGTAAGATTCAAGATTATAATGAATTTTCTATATATAATTCGGTTGTGTTTCCTGGCTCTACTTTTAGATTATGTGACAAACAATTCCATATGCGTGAATTGTTGAGAAAACACATGTTCTCTCACAGCGGAGGAAAGCCACATAAATGTGAATACTGTTCGCGAACCTTTTATTATGAATCTGTAAAGAAGGCCCATGAAGCGTAAGTTTTATCTCATACTCCTCATGGCTAAAAATTGAAATATTATTTCTTTATTCCCTTTAGTGTTCATCAAGGCTTAAAACCCTATATCTGTGATGTTTGTGGCAAGGCATTCAGTTATGGCCACTCACTGAAGAAACACAAGTTAATACATGCCGAAGTTAAGCTATATCGTTGTGAATATTGCAATAAAGATTTTCGCCTGCAACATCATATGAAGCAACATGAGCTAACCAAAGCCCATCGTAGAGAAGTCCAACTGGCCGGTGGTACTATAGAGTATCAAGATACAATGCTAACACCCGACGAAGAAGAGCAAGTATTTACAGTGGTGGTCGAAGAAGGCGCCTGTGAAGAGGGATAAATTCGTGTGGCGAATGTAGAAAGGCGATAGTTTGCTTAATTCGTTATATAAAATATTTTATAAATATTTTTCTTTCGAAAATATTACGATAGATACCAACAAAGATAGTATGATTATTCGGAGGTGTTTAAAGATGATCGGCTGTCAACGAAATAACCTGTAGATGACCTTAATAATAATATAGACGTCATCTACTCTACAATAGATGTCTATAGGTGTCATCTACTCTTCAATAGCTGACTAAAGACGTCATATACTCTACCATAAATGACTACAGGCGTCATCTACTCAACAGTAAATGACCATAGACGTCATCTACTCTACAGTAGATGTCTATAGACGTCATTTAATCTACAGTAGATGTCTATAGACGTCATCTACTCTACAGTAGATAACTATTGATGTAATCCACACTACAGTAGATGTCTATAGCGTTGTCTACAGTACAGTAGCTGACGATAGACGCAATCTACACTACATAAGATTACTACAGACTACATCTACACTACTGTAGCTAGCTATAGACGTCATCTACACTACAGTAGATGACTATAGACGTCATCTACAGTACAGTGATAACTATAGGCGTCATCTACATTACTGTAAAGGACTATAGACGTCATCTACAATACTGTAGATGACTATAGACGTCATCTACACTATTGTAGGTGACTATAGACGTCATCTACACTACTGTAGATGACTATAGACGTCATCTACACTACTGTAGATGACTATAGACGTCATCTACACTACCTTAGATGACTATAGAACGTTATCTACTCTACTGTAGATGACTATAGAACGTTATCTACACTACTGTAGATGACTATAGACGTCATCTACACTACTGTAGATGACTATAGACGTCATCTACACTACTGTAGATGACTATAGACGTCATCTACAATACTGTAGATGACTATAGGTGTCATCTACAATACTGTAGATGACTATAGGTGTCATCTACACGACTGTAGATGACTATAGACGTCATCTACACGACTGTAGATGACTATAGACGTCATCTACACGACTGTAGATGACTATAGACGTCATCTACACGACTGTAGATGACTATAGACGTCATCTGCACGACTGTAGATGACTATAGACGTCATCTGCACGACTGTAGATGACTATAGACGTCATCTGCACGACTGTAGATGACTATAGACGTCATCTACACGACTGTAGATGACTATAGACGTCATCTACACGACTGTAGATGACTATAGACGTCATCTAAACGACTGTAGATGACTATAGACGTCATCTACACGACTGTAGATGACTATAGACGTCATCTACACGACTGTAGATGACTATAGACGTCATCTACACGACTGTAGATGACTATAGACGTCATCTACACTACAGTAGATGACTATAGACGTCACCTACAGTACAGTGATAACTATAGGCGTCATCTACACTACCTTAGATGACTATAGACGTCATCTACAGTACTGTAAAGGACTATAGACGTCATCTGCAATACTGTAGATGACTATAGACGTCATCTACACTATTGTAGATGACTATAGACGTCATCTACACTATTGTAGATGACTATAGACGTCATCTACACCACTGTAGATGACTATAGACGTCATGTACACTACCTTAGATGACTATTGAACGTCATCTACACTACTGTAGATGACTATAGACGTCATCTACACTACTGTAGATGACTATAGACGTCATCTACACTACTGTAGATGACTATAGACGTCATCTACACTACTGTAGATGACTATAGACGTCATCTACACTACTGTAGATGACTATAGACGTCATCTACACTACTGTAGATGACTACAGACGTCATCTACACTACTGTAGATGACTATAGACGTCATCTACACGACTGTAGATGACTATAGACGTCATAACAGACAGATAATAACAGACTTCATCTAGAATAGAGTAGATGACAATATGCTATATAAACCCTACAATAGATGACTATAGACTTCATATACACTACAGATGACAATAGAACGCCATCTAGACTGCGCTAGATGATTATAGACATCATACACAATATTTGTTCATTTTTGTTTCTTCTTTATTTAATATAATTTAAATTCCAAACTTATAACTACTATTTTTGAGTATCCAATAAAAAAACTCTCTTAACAGATGAGTTCATTTATAAAAAAGAGATTTCAGTTTCCAAGAAAGATCCAAAACCCTTTCTTACAAAGCCAAAAATGAACGACGAAAATCTGTATCACAAGTGCTGCGATAGAAACCCACCTTTTTGCTGGTCATTTGACGGAAACGTCGTATACCTTCATGTATTTCTTGAACACTTATAGGTTTCACCACTTCCATGCCGCGGCCTTGAGTTACCTCGGGACAAATGTGCATCATGGCAGGCGAGGCACCCGTCGATGTGACACGACTAAAAGGTTCTGTAATACGATTCGATGAATTCAAACGTGTCAATATGGCATAGTCGACAATTACAGCAATTGTTTCGTGGGCAAAGTAGGCCAAGATATTCATTGTAGTTGTGGGTATTCTCAAATCTGCCGGCAAATCGAGAAAACGTCTAAATTTATTCTTGATTTTCTCTCCATGCCTACAATAGAAGGAAGTTTTTCGTGCTTCATTAAATTCCAAATATTGCTGGCCACTTAATATCTGCGATATGCGATCGGCACGAAACAGCCTTCGTGTTCTATCTTCATCATACATTTCCGGCACATCGATGCCCAGTTCTTCATCGGAGTCCTGTTGATCTAAATCTTCCATAAAATCCTGTCTTCCCGTGCGAATACTTAGGAACTTCTTTAGTATTCTCATATCCTTTAAATGTTTACGCATTCGGGCAATTTTCACCGGATGATTACGCATTAGGAATTCAAAATCAGCCTGTGATGGACACGGATTGTTTTTACGTTTCATTGCCACCAATGAAGCTTCGTTGAACATTCCCCGTAATTGTTGTTGCAGTATGTGTTCCACCAGCTTAACACTTTCCATCCGAGGTTGGTCACTATCTCCAAAGCTACGCATAATATCTGTAATTAAGGTCTAGGGTAGTATTTTTTGTATTTTGTATATAAATTTCAACTTATACCTGATATTTCCGATAGCAGCGATACATTTTCTTCAACATTGACTGCAGCTGCACCAGCTGAGTTATTTGTTAGATTGTTATTCATGATTTATTCATAAGAAAACGACGCTGGAGTCCTTTATATTTGTTTATTAATGAATTAAACAACAAACTATTAACTAGGGATAGGTATGTCGACTTTCGGTTAATCGACTTTTTGCAGTCAAAAATCTAAAAATCGTAGTCGACTTTTGTCTGGAGAGAAAATCGCATAATCGATTATCGAGTTTGCCCATAGATTGTGGACTTAGTAGAGTTGTACAATCTAGTTCATTTGAAAGATCTAGTTCAATAGCTCAGCTCTTATAACTGAACTAGTTCAGTAATCTAGTTCATAGTTCACTATCCAGTTCAATCATTCGGATCAGAATCGTTCACGGAAACACACACACACACTTATACCAAATAGGAACAAACATTAGAGTAATAATTAAACTGCAAAAATGTTACATTTTGATAATTTTATACCATTCATAAATAAAGATTAAGTTTGTATTAAGTTTAGAAGAAAACGTCCTTTGGAAAAAATTGTAATTAGAATTTCATTTACGTGGCTGGCAAAAACTCTTATGTTGTGTGTTTGTACAAATTATAACTGCGGAAAAAGCTTTATGTATGTATGATTCTTTTTTCTATCCAAAACAAGGCACATTGAATGATAATGGATTCGATATATTGGGATGTGTTATGTCAACAATGTTCTTTATGTAGAAATTACTTTTATTACAATGGGGGTTGACACTTCACATTGTTCCAAATCATAAACAAAACTCATGACATTACGAAAGCATCACTTAGCACAGAAAACGGCGTCACTTTATTCATATGTGAATGACATGCTGAACTAGATTGTGGATCGTTCGTTCGTTGATCGTTCTTTGTGGATCTTTCGTACTGCGCTCAGTGAGCTATTGAACTATAATGAACTATATCGACTGATCTAGTTCATACGCTCTTTTCAATGAATCGTTCAATTGAACTAGTTCGTTCATGAACTATACAACTCTAGGACTTAGCGGTTTTGCACTTTTGGCGGTTTTACAGTAGCTCTGTTCGATAACCCAAAAGTTTGTACAAATTTGTACAAACTTTTACAAAATGCTGTTCGATAACAAACTTGTTCAGAGAAAGAAAAATGAGCAGTAGTTGCAAATACTTGCAAGAACTTGCAAATACTTTTTGCTTGCGAAGTTATCGAACAGGCCTAGTTTCAAAAGAAATCACGAACATCGACGAATAGTCGATTAAAATCGATTCTCTGCGGTTATGAAAAAGTCGAAAGTCGAGTTTTAAGACAACTGAAATAATCGCAAGACCGAAAACCGCATTTTTAGTTTTAGACCAAAATCGAAAAGTCGAAAAATCGATTATTGCTTTCCATTACCTATCCCCATGGTACAATAATTCATAGGTAGGCCAGGTATGAGAATCGCCAAAAAAATACAACCCTGTCGCTATGGCGTAAAACGTCAAAATTGTTTTGATGAATGATAACGGATGAGTAAACAAAGAAGAAGAAGAACGAACCCTGTAGGAAATGTCAATAGTGAATCTATACTGACTTACTACTGACATTGTCAACAGTACTACTGACAAACTGTAGACAACTAATGTAATTTCCTATAGACATTTTGTATGAACGTGTCATTCGAAAGTCAGTACTGACAATGGAACTAGTATGTCAATAGTAAGTCAGTAGTTCCTGAGGAACCATGTGTTGACATTGGAGGTAGTGAGTCAGTATAGACCAGTGTTCGAAAATAAACACTATGGTATCGTACCGTACCGTTCTGTACCGTACCAAGGTGGATAGGTACACTACGATAGTGTACCGCTCCGGAACACAAACACTAAAAAATATTTTAGTGATACTGTACCGGAACACAACGATAATCGTAGTGTACCACATGCCGGAGCACTAAAAATCGTAGTGCTCCGACAGCGGAGCACTAAAAATTTTAGTGTTCCGATTGCGGAGCACTAAAAATTTTAGTGTTCCGACTGCCGGATCACTAAAAATCGTAGTGCACCACGTGTTGGAACACTAAAAAATAGGAAATGAAATATTTGGTTAAATTTGATGAAATAAAAATTAAGATAAACTTTTACATCCATGTTTGTTTAAATTAGTTAAACACATTGCGAAATTTGGTCAAAATTATGAAAAATAAAACAATATTTAATTTTTGTAGAATGAAGCGCAAAAATCGTCGTGTTCCGACTGCCGGAGCATTAAAAATCGTTTTGTACCACGTTTTGAAGCTATAAGGTAATGAACCATACATGAATTTAATATGATTTCTGAGGAAATTAAATATTTTATATATTTATTTTAATTAATAAAAATTTTAAGAAAATGAGAAAAAATATCTCATTTAGTTTTTGGGCAATGGAGCACTAAAAATCGTAGTGTTCCGACTGTTGGAGCACTAAAAATCGTAGCGTACCACGAGCCGAAGCGCTAAAAATAATGTTAAGATAATCGTCTGTTTATTATGATTTGTGAGGAAAATTAAATATTTTATGTTTTTAGGATAAGTAAATATGTACTTATTTATTATTTTATAAATTATTATTTAATAAATAAAACTTACAAGAAAATGTGTAAAACATCTGATTTGATTTTTTACAATGGAGCACTAAAAAAATTGTTCGACTGTGGAGCACTAAAAATCGTAATGTTCCGACTGCCGGATTACTAAAAATCGTAGTGCACCACGTGTTGGAACACTAAAAAATAACAAAGGAATTATGTTTTCTTAGGAAAATGAGATATTTGGTTAAATTTGATTAATAAAAATTAAGATAAAATGTTACATCCATGTGTGTTTGTTTTGGTTTTTGGACAATGGAGCACTAAAAATCGTAGTGTGCCGACTGCCGGATAACTAAAAATCGTAGTGTACCACGTGCAATACAATAAGGTAATGTACCACACATGAGTTTATTATGATTCGTGAGGAAAATTTAATATTTTATGTTTTTTTAATAAATACAATTTAAGAAATAAAAATTAGTAGGAAATATGAAAAAATCTGACTAGTTTTTGGACGATGGAGCAGTAAAAATTTTACTGTTCGACGTTTAGGTAATCATCTGTTTATTATGATTTATGAGGAAAATTAAATATTTGATGGCTTTTGGGTCAAGTAAAAATTAACAAATACAAATTAAGATGAGCATGTTATTTCCATGTACTTGAAATTAGTTACAAAATTTGAGAACGTTAGTAGAAAATATGACAAGAGGTATGCGGTACAAATTTTTATAAAACACTATTTTTTAAATTTTTTGTTACATATAATCTAAAATATTACACGTTACTGTGGTTACACATTTAGACGCTCAGTATGTACGTATCAGAATAACAATACTTAGTGTCGTATAAAAATTAACAGCGTTTCGATTTTTAGAGATCCGGCAGTCGGAACACTAAAATTTTTAGTGATCCGGCAGTCGGAACACTACGATTTTTAGTGCTCCGCAGCCGAACACTACGATTTTAATTGTTCCATTGTTTCGATTTTTAGAGATCCGGCAGTTGGAACACTAAAATTTTTAGTGATCCGGCAGTCGGAACACTACGATTTTTAGTGATCCGGCAGACAAAACACTACGATTTTTAGTGCTCCGCAGCCGAACACTACGATTTTGATTGTTCCATTGTTTCGATTTTTAGATATCCGGCAGTCGGAACACTAAAATTTTTAGTGATCCGGCAGTCGATTTTTAGAGATCCGGCAGTCGGAACACTAACATTGTTAGTGATTCGGCAGTCGGAACACTACGATTTTTAGTGATCCGGCAGTCGGAACACAACGATTTTTAGTGCTCCCCAGCCGAACACTACGATTTTTATTGATCCATTGTCCAAAAATCAAATCAGGCGTTTTTCACGTGTTCTATTAAATTGTATTTTTTAATTTGTATTAAAAAAAAATTATAAAATATGTAATTTTCCTCACAAATCATAATAAACTCATATATCCACAGTCAGAACACTACAATTTGTAGTGCGCCATTCTACAACAACCGAATCAATGTTTTTCATATTTTCTACTTAAGTTCCCAACGTTATTAATTAATATGTATACATACATGGATTTAAGAGGTGTATCTGAGTTTTTATGTCTTAATTTGGGCTTATCTCAAAAATTATAAAAATGTAATTTTCCTCGCAAATCATAATAAACTCGTGTGTGGTACATTATCATTACGTTATTTTTAGTGTTCCGATATGTGGTACACTACGATTTTTAGTGCTCCGACTGCGGAGCACTACGATTTTTAGTGTTCCGACTGCGGAGCACTACGATTTTTAGTGTTCCGACTGCGGAGCACTACGATTTTTAGTGCTCCGACTGCGGAGCACTACGATTTTTAGTGCTCCGACTGCGGAGCACTACGATTTTTAGTGTTCCGACTGCGGTACCCAACGTTTTTAGTGTACCAAAATGTGGTACACTACGTTTATCGTTGTGCTCCGGAACAGTATCACTAAAATATTTTTTAGTGTTTGTGTTCCGGAACACTAACGCTAAAAATATTTTAGTGATACTGTACTCGGAGCGGTACACTATGTTAGTGTACTGTTTATTTTCGAACTCTGGTATAGACATTGGTGGTAGTAAGTCACTATAGACATTGGAGGTAGTAAGTCAGTATAGACAATGGAGGTAGTGAGTCAGTATAGACATTGGCGGTAGTGAGTCAATAGTACCAGATTTTCAATACTAAACTTTTTAGCTTATTTGGAACTTTTCATAGATAAAACAGCTGTATAGTACGTTTAATAAGAAGATGAAGCTACACATTTGTTTAAATACTATATTTTATTAAAGAATAAAACAAATAATATTGAAAATGCTAAAAATGTACAAATTGCGTATTACAGTATTTTTATCTTTTTAAATGGCTAAGCCAAAGATTCCACATAAGTAAAAATTAGTAAATAAAGACAATGTATTCAAGGCTGCTTAAACATTTTAACATATAAATAATAAAAAAACGTTTTCGTTTTATTTTCTTAGCCAAGTCGCACCAATGACTTGTCTGCTTAAAATAGTTCTTCCTCTGTTGCACTTAACGTTTTATCAGGCGATTGGCTGAATGTTGATATAACATCTAGGAATTGAAAAGAATAAACATGTATAAACTTAAATAAAAAATATGTCCTTAAATTTTCTTGCCTATTACAGCTGTATAACATTGGAAAAATCTCACAATCGATTTTTGCCAAATAATTCTTCAACATTGTAATTCATTATTATGTTTAGTTACATTCAGCATTTCCAGCGAGACGGGCAAATATATACATCAGGCTCCACAATCTTCTCTAAAGGTTCCACATAATGTCTAATTGTCGAAATTTCACCACAAATGTTGCTAGTCGCCTCAGAATTCGTACTTTGCTATAGAATTGTTTATTTTTCACATGTCTTTTATATTTTCTTTTGCACATACTTGTTGTTGAAATTATATGCTTTAAGTTTTCACGATATTTTATTGATTTTTACAAAAACACTTTTTTCACCAACCGCAAAAATCATTTTACGCCAGACAATTAAGAAAATTAAAAAAAGGATGCTTCGTTGGGCTATCATCTGTCAATATACACAATGCTTCTTCTTTTTAAGGTAAAAGTATCAATAGTTGACAACCTGGTGACAAAGTGTTGACTTTGTCACCATATTAGTAGACAAAGTGGCGACATGTCAACACATGACCCCACACTTCCTACAGGGAAATGTTGAAATGAAAACAAAACAGAGTTGAATTTTTTGATCAATAATAAATATCAACTCTGCATGTCAACACGGTTTTGACAGATTAAGCCATAACAAAAAAAATTGTAATCAGCTGTTAGCTGTGGCCTACCTAAGTCCCAATTTACATTAGGCGAATTTACTTGCGGCAATTGTCAGTTTGTGGGTGAGAGAGGGTGTTGAGAGGCAAAGGGTTACCATATACCTCACCTCTCTCTCCATCAAACTGACAATTGCCGCAAGTAAACTCGCCTAATGTAAATTGGGACTTAGAAATTTCTAGTAACAACGCCGTCACGGTTTTATTTACTTGCCTTGTGAAATGCATTTATGAGTGACGGCGTCATTTGTTTCATTTGTAATTTGGCGCCTTTTATAAAAAAGGTTGTTGATTATCCTTTAATATATTGGGATTAAAAGACTTCTGCAGCTTTTATCAAAAGTAACACGCGTGAAACATTAGGTGTGTACGATAACCCAATAATTTGTACAAATTCGTACAAATTTTTGCTGAATGCTGTTCGATAACAAAATTATCCAGCAAAAGAGAGCGAGTTTGGAGATATTTTTGGAGAGTTTTGTGACTGAGAACTTGCAAATTTTTGCTGGGAAAATTTGTCCCGAACAAATTTGCAAGTCTGATCAGCTGACTTTTAATCACATGTTCAATGTAAACAACTCGAAATATTAACATTTTCGATCAAGAAAATTTCACAATTGCACATTTTTCTAGATTCTACAGCGTTGTGGTTAGCATTAAAGCGTTAAATAAGTAAACTGCAATTTTAAAATTTATGTTTTCGTTTCGTTTTGTTTAAAATATCAAAAGAAACAAAAACAAATTTCATACATTTTCGGAAACAGCTGCCTTTCTTGCAAGTTTTTGCAAAATGCTGTTCGATAACTTTCTGCAATTTTTCTTGCTTGGGAGAGTAAAATTCACTGAGAGAGGTTGCTGGAACTGACTGAGTAATTATTGCTGGGAAAGTTATCGTACACACCTATTATATGCAGACCAAATTGTGCGGTTGATTATAAAAAAATACAACAAAAATTCTAATCGGATAAATAGTAAGCTACGGTAGGTAAAACTGCCCATGAAGCGTAAGTTTTAAGACGACACTTCCTATGGTAAATATTTATAATATAATAATAATAACATTGTTATAATAAGTGTGTCTGCGTACTCGATAATTTGTAATAATTATCACAAATTATTACTAAATGTTGTTTTTTTTACACAAATGTTCAGTAAATGAGAATGAATTGAGAGACTTGTTTTGAAATTTTTGTTACTGAGAATTTATAATTGGTCTGTCTGGTTACTTTCCCAGCAAGAATTGACCAGCAAGAACTTTCTCAGAGAGTAAGGAGTTTTTATTCTCTTTTGCTAGAAAATTGTAAAAAGTAAACAGACACCTTCCCAGCAAAAACCAGCAAGCAATCAGCTGGCTTGCCAAAACAGAACAATTTGTCCGCCAATGAAGGAACTAAAGGAAGCAAAAAGGTTGTATTTTATTAAAAATAAAAAAGAAAATGTCCCAAAAAAGGATTTTCCCACTTTGTTCTCCAAAAAAGCAATACAATTAGGCTTGCTATTTCCACAATAAAAATGTTTTTAATTTTCACAAACATAAATCAACGAAAATTTTAAAACAGATGATTGATTGTTTTCAGGAAGAAGAAGAGTGCAAGTGCTTGCTAGAAGAAATTTGTCCAGCAAAAATTTGCAAGCTCTCAGTGAAAAAACTGTCAAAATGTCTCTCTCGAATCGCTCTCTTTTGCTGACTTTTTGCGTTAACAGACGACTTCCAGCAACAATTGGTACAAGTTGGTACAAATTTTGGGGTAACCAGACAGACTTATTTTTTACTGAAGGAATTTTGTTCAGTAACATTTTGTAGCTTTAGCAGTTGTCAAAAACATTAATAGCTGTGTTCCTTTTCTTACCTGAGGTTACCATTTCTACCATTTGTTACCATTTTTAACCTGCAAAGCGTTCCTTAACCCCGAAAGTGGCAAAACTGGAAGCAATTTTTAAGATAGTGAGAGTGGAGAGAGAGCGAAAATGGCTTTCTCTTCTACCACAGGCTACCAGCAAAATGTCTGCAGGTAAAAAATGGCAGAACTGATTTTTCGACTTTTTTTGACGATTAACGACGAAACTGGACGAAAAACAGAAGAAAAAGTCGAACGCTGACAAAACTAAATTAAAAACTGTGAAATAAAAGACGAAAATTGATTTTTTTATGTTTCTTTTTGACATTGCTGCCAGATCCGTTCCTTTACTTTTCTGGTAAAAATGTTCATGAGAGAGCAATTTTGACACTTTTCTCTTTTACCACCCTTACCATTAAAAAAGTAAAGGAACAAAGCTAATTTTTGGAAAATTTTTCAAATAATCAAATAACATACATATTTGCCGATTTAGAACGTTTTTTCGCATTACTTTCAATTTTCACGATGGAAGGACAAGATGTATGTATAAACATGAAAATGGTTGTGGTATTTAAAATATTGAATTTTTAAGATTGGATATCCCGCCAAAAAACAGTGCGTTTATGGAGCAAGTCGGTCACCGTTGTCTATTGCGGAAATTTATCCCTTAAGTCCGACACCAAGTGATAATCCAGGTAGAATTCCAGGTATTAGCCGAAAAGTAGATGTATTCAATAACTGTTATCAATTGATGTAGCCTGTGTTCGTGTTAATCTTAACATCTATAAGATACGTACATATGTACGTTCCGAGGAAGTACCCAATGTGTGAAAGAGGAAAATGAACATATGTGTAATTAATATAAATAATAGTACAATTGTAAGATGGTCGCTGCTGGAGCAAGATGAGTATAGTGGTCCTACTCAGAAAATATTAAATTAAATTTTCTCCTATGAATGCAAAACAAAAAACAAATACTTCTCCAAAATTATTTTTTGTTTCTACATCTCCGGAAATATGGTCTTCTCAGATATATATATATATATATATATTGACGTGATCAGGGTTCATAGACCTACCTGTGGAACAATTTTCTGAGTTCAGCCCAACGTTGAAAAGAAAACGGTACACTAACTTTAATGGTCCGATATCTGAGTACTAGTACCACAGTTTATTTTCAAACATCGGTCCATCCACTATACTTATCTTATGGCCCCTATTTCCCAATGATAGTATATTTCGCATCTCATGTTTAATTATTACTTACTGAAACAAAAACTGGGGAATGGGGATCTTCTCAGATGTGTACTTCGGTACGGAAAGTCTCTGATCGCCACTCACTTGGGAATGGTCAGAGATGATTCATTTGCTGAATTTTCCAAGCAGCTCAATACTTCCGATTTTAAATCAAGTATTCCCTGGTAATATCGTACAGACAACCGTTTGTCGATAGCTAGAGTGAGAAGGCGACCCGGCCTAGAGGGTTTCGTTGGCAATCCCAAAGCTAGGATCGGATGTTGTGGTCTAATCAGCCTCACATCTTAAAGGAACAAGATTGCAACGTAGTGTCTGTTTCCACATTGGGCGACTACAAACAGCGTCTGTACTCCAGAGGAGCGGCTGAATTCTAGAAGGAAAACTATATACCCATCAGAAGGCAACGGGAAACCACTGATGTACCATCCCTTGAAAATCATGCAATTATGAATACAACACAAAACATACGGCCCTCAATCTCCGGTAACTCGAGGGTGCTATGAATACCCGTAGGTAAAACAAAACAAAAACTAAAAATTGGAACATGGAATGTCCGCAGTTTATTCGAGCCTGGCAAACTAGCCAACACACTTAATGAAATGGAAAGACATAATATTGATATACTCGGCGTATGTGAAACATGGTGGCCAGAAGCAGGTGAATTTCTATCCCAAAATTTTAAAATCTATTACTTGGGAAACCTTAACAGAAACCATAGAAACGGAGTTGCAATAATTGTCAAAGCCCATATTGCCAAATGTATCACAAGTGTTATTTTAAAATCTGACAGGACCATGATGATAAAAATAATGGCCAAGCCACTTAATATAAATATTTTGCTCCTACAGCTGACAAAACCAATGAAGAAGTAGAACTCTTTTATAATGAAATTGATGAACTCCTTAATCTGACAAAACCACATGAAATAACGATTATTCAGGGAGACTTCAACGCGAAGGTAGGAAGCATCGCTGTCCCAGGAACAAGTGGACAGTATGGATTGGGAAATAGAAATGAAAGAGGTGACAGACTAATAGAATTCTGCCAAGAACACCGAAAGAAAGTAACAAACACATATTTCTGCCTACCCCCCAGACGACTGTACACGTGGAAATCGCCACAAGATAGAACAGGAAACACAATTAGAAACCAACTTGATTTCATTCTCATAGATACGCGCCACTTTACGTCTATAACGAATGCCTCGACATACCCAGGAGCAGATGTTCCTTCTGATCATAATCTTCTTATGGCAAATATGTGCACAAAGATTATATCTAAACCCAAAAAACACATCGTAAAAAACTTGATATTGGAAAACTTGCAAATCCCCTCATTAAAAGTAATATTACGCATAACTTAAATGTGCAACTGAACACAATTAATGCTGATGAGGTTGAAAATATATGGGAAAGAGTTAAAACTACCATAAACACCATATCTCAACATGATCTGGGAAACTACACAAAACCAAAGAATAAGGATTGGATAACGGATGAAATTCTACACCTTATCAATGAACGCCGAAAATACAAAAATTCAAATTACGAACTGTATTGGGAGCTCAACAGAGAAATTCAAACAGCCATACGAGCTGCAAAAACCGCTTATTTGAATAATCAGTGCGAAGAAATAGAAATATTGAGAAACCTACACGATGATTACAACCTACACAAGAAATTAAAGGAAGCTGCTGGTGTATATCGTAAAACAACTTCTGCTGTACTATACAATGAGAGCAATGAAATAGTGACTGAAATTAGCGAGAAGAAAATAATTTGGAAAGACTATATACAAAAGCTCTTTACAGATGATAAAAGATCATGCTACGAAAATCAATCCAGGCAGATATTGTCTGGAACGAGCATAACGGATTCTGAAGTAGAAGGGGCCATTAAATCTTTGAGGGACAAAAAAGCAACTGGGCCTGACGAGATACCTTCAGAAATATTAAAACTCATTGATGGAAACAATCTACAACTATTTACCAAACTTTTCAACCATATATATGACACAGGACAATTTCCACAAGACTGGCTGAAGTCCACGTTTATAGCAATACCGAAGAAGAGCCATGCCAAACGATGCAGTGACTATAGACTCATAAGCCTTATGAGTCATACATTAAAGATATTCCTTAAAATAATTCATAGTAGGATATATGAAAAATGCGAGAAATCAATGGGAGATACACAATTCGGATTTAAGGAAGGAAAAGGCACACGAGAAGCTTTGTTTTGTATCCAAGTTCTTATACAAAAATGTCGGGAAGTTCAGAAGGACGTATTCATATGCTTCATCGACTACGAAAAAGCCTTTGACACGGTACAACACGATAAGCTGATCGAAATAATCAAGTCTATTGGAATAGAAGACAAAGAAATAAGATGCATAAAAAGTTTATACTGGCATCAAACTGCCCAAATTGATGTCAACGGAGATACAACAGAAGAAATAATGATATCCAAAGGAGTTCAACAAGGATGTGTCTTATCTCCACTACTATTCAATATATACTCTGAAAAAACATACATCTTTGTGTTTATTTCAGCTTTAGTCCATATTTTGTTGTATTCAAGTATTTGAATAACAACAAAATGTTTTACAGTGGATATGAAATTGATTAGTTGCGGGCGGAGGGTCGGGAATACTATAGTTTCAGTTGTCACCAAACAACTTCATCAGTTTTAGGGCCATATAGCAAATTTCTCATTTTGTTTAATTTGCTGGATGGGCTTATTGACCTGTTTATCGATACAGAGTCGGCGGAAAAGGGAACTGATGAAGTTGTTTGGTGACAACTGAAACTATAGTATTCCCGACCCTCCGCCCGCAACTAATCAATTTCATATCCACTGTAAAACATTTTGTTGTTATTCAAATACTTGAATACAACAAAATATGGACTAAAGCTGAAATAAACACAAAGATGTAAAATTCTGCAGTCCAACAATAAAAAACGCCAACAACTCTGAAAAAATATTTCAAGAAGCATTTTTAAATATTCAAGAAGTTATAAAAATCAGAAATAAATATATGAACAACATCCGATACGCCGACGACACCACTATTCTGGCTGATACTATGTCGGGACTACAAAGTCTTATGAACAGACTCACTGAATATAGCGAAAAATATGGGCTAAAAATTAATATCCAAAAGACTAAGTTCATGGTGATTAGTAGAAAGAATTCGCACACGGACACATCTTTAAAAATACATAACTCTACTATTGAAAGAGTAAAATGTTTTAAATACTTAGGCGTTCTAATTAATGAGGAATGGGACAACAGCAAAGAAATTAAATGCAGAATAGAGATGGCATAGGACGCGTTTTCCAAATATAAAAAAGTGTTAACAAGCCATAACATAAACATTGAAACGAAGACAAGATTCGTTAAAAATTATATTTGGTCAGTATTGCTATATGCAGTTGAAATTTGGACCATTAAAGCTGTAGACATTAAAAGACTCGAGGCATTTGAGATATGGGTTTATAGGAGAATACTAAAAATATCCTGGACAGCTCACATATCGAACGAAGAGGTTCTCAGAAGAATGAACCGCACCCGAGAACTTACAACGCATATTAAAAAGCAAAAGAGTGCATACCTAGGACACATTATGAGGAATCCCAAATATAAACAACTCCAATTAATTCTCCTAGCAAATATAGAAGGTAGAAATTCCAGAGGTAGAAAAGAAACAACCTGGCTCAAGAACATACAGCAATCATAACGCAGACCATCTTATCAACACATCACGAAATAGAGAACTCTTTAGTCAAATCATAAATAACATCTAATGAAAATAGAAACTATGTAATTGTATGATCGCTAATATTCGAAAATCGAATAAGCAAATAAAGAAGAAACAAAAACTGATGTTCTATGAACATCTACGAGGTGACAAGGGTGACTTTTCTCCATGGTACAATAATACAGGTAGCATTATCATGCCAGCTGATGGTAACATAATGTGTCAATTGCATTGAATTGATGTCAAATTTTGACATCTTATGTTGCCAACAATTGCCGATGCGGCTACCTGTGTATTTGTACCATGCTTTTCTCATATAAATGGGTGCACCCCGATGCATATTAGCTCAGTGTATTCGAACGACGTATATCAAGACAAGATTGCTTACACTTACTGCACCTCACTGGCTCTCCACTACTTTCTAATCAAGATAAAACATTACACATACCACTGACTTCTCCCTATACCATAATTTCCGCCCAACGTGGCGTACATAAAGTCGGTCCCCTGATTTTGATTATTTGCTTACTTATTTTCTACTAGGAGATGATGCAAGCAATAGCATGAGGAACAATATAGTCAGTGTTGCATTGACGCTTATGGAGTCTTCGTCTTCCGAAAGCGATAGTGATGACAACGAGGAAGTTTTACTAAAAATTATATTCAATTCTAAGGAAAATATGCCCACAGACGTGTTACCGCTTCTAACAGAGCGGAGATTACGAAATTCAATACAAGATTATGTTGAAAAGATAGTTCCTACCTTCAGCGAAGAAGAATTTCGAAGACATTTTCGAATTTCTAGATGCCTGTTCCAAAATCTTTGCC
This sequence comes from Musca autumnalis, assembly GCF_047663935.1. Classification (NCBI taxonomy): domain Eukaryota; kingdom Metazoa; phylum Arthropoda; class Insecta; order Diptera; family Muscidae; genus Musca; species Musca autumnalis. Next base: position 55,897,983 of record NW_027411644.1, on the reverse strand, counting down.
AAAAACTTACAACTTGGGAACCTTACAAAATAATGCGTCGCGACAAAAAGTATTCCGAAATGATACACTTACTCGTGTAGTTTCAGGGACATATCTGACCGGTTTAACGTGTCACTTTTTGCGGTGGGCTCCATCATAAACAGAGTGTCCCTATTTTTGAGTTCCCTGAGTCCAGAAATAATAAAATGGCATAATGAACGAGAAAAGGAACAATCTGCGGCATTTTTTGAAAACAAATGTTTGTTCCCAAAAGCTATAGGTATGAATATACGCTTTTGGGATCCATAATTTAGTTAACTACTTTCAGGCGCTATTGATGGGACGCATATCGTGATTGATCCACCAAGTACTGGGAAAGATGATTATATAGACAGGAAAGGAAATGTTACAATTACCACGCAGGCAATTTGTAACGAAAACAAAAAATTCATCAACATTTTTTGGGGCATCCAGGATCTTGCCATGATAGCTGGGTATATAGGAACTCACCAATTTAAGATAAACTTCCATCGTATTGTGGAGGTAATTTTGTAAACTTTTATAAAAAATACCTCGAATCGTAATAATTATACCCTACACCACACTGTGTTAAGTGGTATTATGCATTTATTGTCCGACTGTCCGAACGCTGTTTTGGAGGAAGCAATCGATTTGGTCCAAACTTTGCACATCGTACTATTCCTTCCAGGCATAGATCAGGTTCCAAAAGGGACTATATCGGTACACTCCTTCGGGTACCTCCCACACAAAATTTAAAAAAATGTAGTTTGGAGCATAATGTAGTTTCTGTTGCAGGAGGTTTTTCTTGCGGGGACTCTTACGACGGTGTAGTTTGTTTCGGGGCCGTACTAACGTCAGAAGACTGAGGGTATTTTTCTTTCGGCTGAGTGATACGGTCAAACTTTTGTTTTTGTTTATTCACAGTGGTGTAGGGTAACATAGAGTCAGTCCCGCCCGACTATGATCCTTTCCTTCCTGGTTTTTATTATAAATGATTTTTTCGCAGAGTACTATCTTCTAGGAGATTCTGCATATCCATGCAATCAGTATTTAGTGACTCCATATAAGGATAACGGCCACTTAACGCGCGCACAGAAGCAGTTTAATATCAAACTTAGCTCTGGGCGCGACTGCATCGAGCATGCCTTCGGAATTCTAAAACAACGTTTTAGGCAATTATATTATTGTAAATTGCGAGGCATCAAAAAAATTATCATTTTGTACGGGCATGCTGTGTTCTACACAACATAGCTAACGAAGATGACATTGAATTCAGTTCTGAAGACCCGCCTGCCATTCCCGATGAAATCGCTGAATATGGTAATGCAGCTCAAGGAAACAATGTAAGGGACCCTATTTGTCAACATATTCAAGCCAATTTAGCATCCAGAAATTAAAATATATGAATGTGTATATATTTATATATGTGAATTATAAGATAGTTGTTAATTAAATATTCATTTGCATAGTTATTATTGTTTCTTTATTTTAATCAAACTAAATTAATCAAAAATCTTTAGAATTAAATGAAGAAAAAACTGCAATGGAAATTGTTGAGGACGAGACCCCTCAATCTAAACAAATGAATTGAAGAATAAAAAACTTGCCAAAAGTGGAAAAGAAAGAAAAGTGGAAAAGATTGCCAAGAGTCGTTACAAGATAGACAAGAGAATTTGGATTCAATTGAAATGAAGTCGGACGATGAAGGGGATGGAAAACCCTTGAAACGTGGTTGAAAAGCCAGGGAGGATGGCAATCAGCTTTTTATTTGAGATATTTGCGGTAATGTTTTCTCCAAGAGCAGTCGAATGAGGGAGCATCGCCAGCGCAGCGTCATGATAAACGCCCTAAATAGGAATGCGAGTAAGATATAATGCATTTTCTATATATAATTGGGTTGTGTTTCCTTGCTCTACTTTTAGATTATGTGACAAACAATTCCATATGTTCACACATGTTCTCTCACAGCGGAGAAAAGCCACATAAATGTGAATACTGTTCGCGAACCTTTTATTATGAATCTGTAAAGAAGGCCCATGAAGCGTAAGTTTTATCTCATACTCCTCATGGCCAAAAATTTAAATATTATTTCTTTATTACCTTTAGTGTTCATCAAGGCTTAAAACCTTATATCTGTGATGTAGATGGCAAGGCATTGAATTATGGCCACTCGCTAAAGAAACACAAGCTAATACATGCCGAAGTTAAGCTATATTGTTTTGAATGGCATTTGTCTGCAACATAACATGAATCAACCTGAGCTTACCAAATCCCATTGTAAAAAAGTCAAACTGGCCGGTGGTAATATGGAGTATCTAGATACATACAATGCTAACACACGACGAAGAATACCAAGGAAGGAGTCAAGCGGTATGGTACATCTTCGAATTTGATGTATTTTTTAAAAGAATTATTACCATGTGCAATTTGCGTACTGCCTTCGAAAGTTATCTTGAACCCTAGCCATTTTAGTTGGTGGCCGTACGTTTTTTTTACCGCTTTACGGTATGTATTTCAGGAAATATCTGTTATTTTTCCATTCAAAAGTTATCATGCGCACCATTTAAGCGAAAATTTTTGAACTTTAGTGGGGAGATATCGCGATTTGCTAGACTTCATAGTGAATAATGCATAATAAAAAGGTCGATCGTCACATAACTGATATTTTTGCTGTTGTTTTTTATTCTCAGAACTTCAATTAACCAAACCAATGCGAGTTTTGATGAGAAAATCCCATCAGTTTCAAATTAAACCATGCTAAAAATCGAAGTTGCTTATAAGCAACGTTGGGGTCGAAAGGGTTATCGATCAAAAAGCTTAGTCCATATTTATATTAGGCAATTTTCCTTGCGGCAATTGTCAGTTTGTAGGTGAGAGAGGGAGTTGAGAGGCAAAGGATCACCATATGCTTCACCTCTCTCTCTCCATCAAGCTGACAATTGCCGCAAGGAAAATTGCCTAATATAAATATGGACTTATCAAGCGACTGTAGAATTGAAAATACTATATTTCAATACTACAGTCGCTGATGCCAGACAGAGATATTGTGGAAATACAATCCATCGAAGAACATATTCTGCCTTGATGAACTAAATGATGCAGGGCGATGATGTTTGAATATTATGCGGCAGAGGTTGTGTACTCAGTATGTAGCACTTTTTACTTGTCCACCTCAACTAACACTAAAATCTTTGCAGCCGTAACCAGAGGAGCCATTCATATTACCACCCTTTATATTGAATTAGATATTGCTTGGACGGCGTTTGTGTCATGAATTGTAGGAATTACGAGCTTATGAGCTAGACGTTACCTGGAGCCATTCGCGTCATTCATTCACTATCGGAGCTGACATGTCTATTGGAGATGACAGAGGCTTTGATCGAAATACAAATAAACGTACATAAGAAGACTTTGGAAGACAGTGTAGTGTTTTGTATGGTATCGGATGTGACCGAATTTCTGGAAGCTCCTTCAACACCAAAAACATGTTTGACACTACACTTCTATTAGAATACCCTTTAGTCAACTATAAGAAGTCCTTGTGGTCTTTTATAAAAAACTTTCGTGGTTTCCAAAAAGAAGACTTCTTGGACTTCTTTAGAAGAACTGAGCGTTTAACAGATTCTCTATAAGAAGGCCCTGTTGTATATTATTAGAATACCCCGTGATCAACTATAAGGAGATTCTTCTGTAGGACGGCCTTGTGCACTTCATGTTCTACATTAGCCTAGAAATGGGCTTGAAACAAACAACTGTCAGCTTTATTAATAAGTAAGAACGGCGTTAAGTTCGGCCGGGCCGAACTTGTTATACCCTCCACCACAAGTTGTATTGAAGTAAAATGGAATAATTAGTTTCCTTTCGTGTATGAAGAAGACTTAATACTAAATTTCAGCAATTTCGGTAAAACAATGTGAGGCACCATTCTATGGGGGCTATTTCAAAACGTCGCGACAAATTTCTGACGGAAAGTTTTTAAGCTCAAAGAAGACTAAATACCAAATCTCCTATATTTCGGTAAGAGAATGTGGCTATAACTTAAAAATACCGAAAATCAAGAAGTACGGTTCTATGGGGCTATAGGAAGACGTGGACCTATACTGATAATACTCTTCTGGAATATTTTATTACTCTTGGAAGACGAAATAACGAATTTCGGCCATTTAGGTTGGATATTGACGTCACAATCTTCAGTATTACGAAAATCGGGAGGTACCGTTCTATGGGGGCTATATCGAAACGTGGACCTATACCGACGAATTTTAGTCAGAAATGGGGCAATATGAAACCGTGGACCTGTACAGACATATTTCTGGCGAACAGTTTTATATCACATTGAAGACTAAATACCAAATTTCAGCCTTCAGAATACGAAAAATCGGGAGGTACCTTTTTGTGCGGGCTATTTGATGGCGTGGACCTATACCGACAAATCTAAAGGGGAAGTTTAAGTACCCCCAACGAAGTCTAAATACCAAATTTCAGCCATTTCGGTGGAATATTGAGGCCACAACGTTCAAAATACCGAAAATCGGGAGGTACCGTTCTATGGGGGCTATATGAAGGCATGGACCGATACCGACAAAGTTCTGGGGGAAAGTTTTATACCACCAACGTAGACTAAGTACCAAATTTCAGCCATTTCGGTGTGATAATGAAGCTAAAACCTTCAAAATACCGAAAATCGGGAGGCACCGTTCTATGGGGGCTATATGAAGGTGTGGACCGATACCAACAAAATTCTGGGGGAAAGTTTTATACCCCTAAAGAAGACTACGTACCAAATATCAGCCATTTTGGTAGGATAATGAAGCTAAAACCTTAAAAATACCGAAAATCGGGAGGTACCGTTCTATGGGGGCTATATGAAGGTGTGGACCGATACCGACAAAATTCTGGGGGAAAGTTTTATACCCCTAAAGAAGACTACGTACCAAATTTTAGCCACTTTGGTAGGATAATGAAGCTAAAACCGTAAAAATACCGAAAATCGGGAGTTACCGTTCTATGGGGGCTATTTAAAAACGTGGACCGATATATCCCATTTTCAATACCAACCATCCTGCAAGTAATAAAAACTTCTGTACCAAATTTTGACTCTCTATCTTTAAAATTGCGAGCTGTATCTTGATTTCAGACGGACGGACGGACATGGTCAAATCGACATAGAATTTTATGCTGATCAATAATATATATACTTTATAGGGTCTCCGACGAATATTTCGATGTGTTACAAACGGAATGACAAATTTAATTATACCCTCCATATGGTGGAGGGTATAAAAATGTACATGGTACAAGTGGAATGATTTCAGAATTTTTAGTACCGCTTGGTTATGGTTTTCAGCATTCTTGTCTAATTTGTAGTTTTTTGCATGTTGTGACATTAATAGGCCAAATGGCTTCTTCGCAACATATAAAAAATAAATAAAATAAAAAAATAATAAGATAAATGGACATATCGATGCCCTTCTTTTTCAGACTCGTACCTTAAAAAATACAATTTTCAGGATAGATAAAAAGAATAATTTTTTGATTACGTATTAGAAAATTGAGTACATATCAATAATAATTGCATTTATCGTATTTTATTTTATCTTTTTTCCTGCAAAACATTAATTTTACAGTATTTTATTTATTGATACGAGGTTGGGAAAGCAAGGCATCGATATGTCGGTTTCATACACAGGGATTTTTTTTATTTCATACTTTATTTAATATCAATTCTATAAACATTTTTTTTTTTCAATAATAATTCTACTTTTGTTTTTCGTTCATAATAATAAATTAATAAAATTTTTATTTATAACAATAATATCTTATAATGGAAGCTAAAGATTTACAATTGGAGTCAAGAGAGTATTTTGCACATATTCTTAATATTTATAATTTAAAATATTTATAATTATTATTAAATTATTTTAAGGTGAAAAGTAAATAACACGCGATAGACAAGGAGTTGCCGATGTCATTGTTGGCATTCAATTTCAATTTATTTCAATTTTATAATACCCAGCCTTCCGACCTTAGGGTTGTATACTACATTTTTAATATTAATAAATATAAAACCTAGAGGTCTTCTATATATGTATCCACCTTAAGGTAGTTTATGACGAGAAGACCTCATAAAGACAATCAATGTATGAAAACCCTCCTCAAGCGTTTTTTAGAATACCTCATTGAAATCTTCAAGGATGTCTAAAACTAAAGTCATACTATACTTAGAAGACTTCTTCCAAACATAGAATACCTTCTTTCTGCAGATAGAAGATCACTTAACTATATAGGAAGTAATCGATATATAGCAGATCTTTTGTGGTTCTCTATCCATAGAAGATCTCTTCATAAAATACCCTAAGAAGATATTTTATGTATAAAATTCATTTAATAATTCTATATAATCATTCGAAATATGTAATAAATATTACCCACTATCCATTTTCTCCTTTTATATCTGCCGATATTACCTTTCAACCTTAAATTATGATCTAAACAAATATTTCAAAATTGAATTAAATAACATTAAACATTTATTAATACAAAATTTAACTTAACTTACCTAATAAATAGCGAGTAAATTTCATAAATTTTGCCTTAACCTAACCTAATTTAATTTTGAGATAGTAACCTAACCTAATTAAATTTCAAAAATTTTAACACCATTTTTAAACAATTGGAAAAATTCTATTTACAATATTTTCTTATTTTTTTTTTAATTTTAGATATACTTTTTAAAAATATACCGTTAAATTATTTTCCGATGAACCCATGGTATCGGATGTGACCAAATTACTGGAGGCTCCATTAACACCAACATTTGTGACACTACCATTGGCGCAGGTGATGGTGGTAATTCCCGTCTGCTGAGACATTGTTGTTGAGGGTGGTTCCCATGCTTTCTTTTTGTTATTATTTTCCGGCGTATGTGGCGAATTTTGTGATAGAGAATCATTTTCAAGCTCATCTTCTTCATATAGTTGGCCGTTGGCAGAGGCTCGTGAAACAATACCTGCAAGGGAGGAAGGAAATGTGAGTAGTTTTAATTATAAGATATTCTAGATAAATTAATCAGACTTTATTGTTGTAGAATGGACGTGATAGTTTAGTGGATTATTCTGGACTGGGATCATTATCCAGGTCAAGACGTACTTCTATAAAAAGATATAGTGGTCATCTATAAGAACATCTTATGATCTTCTATAGGAAAACCTTGTAGTCTTCTGTAGGAAAACCTAGACCTTGAAGTCTTCTATTGCTTGACCTTGAAGTCTTCGATAGGAAGACCTTGAGGTCTTCTATTGCTAGACCTTGAAGTCTTCGATAGGAAGTCCTTGATATCTTCTATAGAAAACCTATAGGAAGACCTTGATGTTTCCTATGGGAAGAAAATACCTTGAGGTCTTCTATAAAAAAATTTTGAGGTCTTCTTAAGGAAGACCTTGAGGTCTTGTAAAGGAAGACCTTGACGTCTTCTATTGGAAGACCTTGAGGTCTTTTAAAGGAATACCTAGAGCTCTTCTAAAAGAAGACCTTGAAGTCTTCTATATGAAGACCTTGAGGTCTTCTAAAGGACGTCCTTGATGTCTTCTTAAGGAAGACCTTGATATCATCTACCGGGAAACATTGAGGTTTTCTACAGGAATGCCTACAGAAGGAAGATCTTAAGGTCCTTTATAGAGAACACCTTGAAGTCTTCTATAGGGAATACGTTGAGGTCTTATATAGGGAATACCTTGAGGTCTTCTATAGGAAAGACCTTGAGGTCTTCTATAGGAAGGACCTTGAGGTCTTCTATAGGGAAGACCTTGGGGTCTTCTATAGGAAATACCTTGAGGTCTTTTAAAGGAATACCTAGAGCTCTTCTAAAAGAAGACGTTGAAGTCTTCTATATGAAGACCTTGAGGTCTTCTAAAGGACGTCCTTGATGTCTTCTTAAGGAAGACCTTGATATCATCTACCGGGAAACATTGAGGTTTTCTACAGGAATGCCTACAGAAGGAAGATCTTAAGGTCCTTAATAGAGAACACCTTGAAGTCTTCTATAGGGAATACGTTGAGTTCTTCTATAGGAAACACCTTGAGGTCTTCTATAAGAAAGACCTTAAGGACTTCTATAGGGAATATCTTAAGGTCTTCTATCGGGAAGACCTTTAGGTTTTCTACAGGAATGCCTAGAGAAAGAATGTCTTGAGCTCTTTTATAGTGAAGACCTTGAAGTCTTCTATAGTGAAGCCTTGAAGTCTTCTATAGGGAAGACTTTGAGGTCTTCTATAGATCATACGTTTAGGTTCTCTATAGGGAAGACCTTGAGGTCTTCTATAGGGAAGACCTTGAGTTTTTCTATAGGGAAGACCTTGAGGTCTTCTATGGGAAGCCCTTAAAATCTTCTATAGGGAATATCTTAAGGTCTTCTATAGGGAATACCTTTAGGACTTCTATAGGGAATACCTTTAGGTCTTCGATAGGGATGACCTTGAGGTCTTCTATAGGAAAGGCCTTGAGGTCTTCTATAGGGAAGACCTTCAGGTCTTCTATGGGGAAAACTTTGAGGTCTTCTATGGGGAAGCCCTTAAAGTGTTCTATAGAGAAGTCTTTGAGGTCTTCTATTGGGAAGACTTTGAGGTCTTCTATAGCGAATACCTTGAGGTCCTCATAAGGAAGATTGTGAGGTCTTCCATAGGGAAGACCTTGTGATCTTTTATAGAAAGACCTTGAGGTCTTCTATAGGAAGACCTTGAAATCTTCTGTAGGAAAACCTTGAGGTCTGCTATAGGAAGACCTTGAGGTCTTCTATAGGCAAGGCCTTGAGGTCTTCTGTAGGGAATACCTTGAGGTCTTCTATAGGGAATACCTTGAAGTCTTCTAAAGGGAATACTTTTAGGTCTTCTATAGGGAAGACCTTGAGGTCTTCTATGGGGAAGCCCTTAAGCTTTTCTATAGGGAATATCTTAAGGTCTTCTATAGGGAAGACTTTGAGGTCTTTTATAGGGAATACCTTGAGGTCCTCATAAGGAAGACCTTGAGGTATTCTATTGGGAAGACCTTGAGGTCTTCTATTGGGAAGACCTTGAGTTCTTCTATTGGGAAGTCCTTGAGTTCTTCTATTGGGAAGTCCTTGAGGTCTTCTATTGGGAAGACCTTGAGGTCTTTTATAGAAAGATCTTGAGGTCTTCTGTAGGAAGACCTTAAGATCTTCTATAGGAAAGGCCTTGAGGTCTTCTATAGGGAAGACCTTGAGGTCTTCTATGGGGAAGTCCTTAAGGTCTTCTATAGGGAAGAATTTGAGGTCTTCTATAGGGAAGACTTTGGGGTCTTCTAAAGGGAATACTTTTAGGTCTGCTATAGGGAAGACCTTGAGGTCTTCTGTAGGGAAGACCTTGAGGTCACCTATAGGCTGACCTTGAAGACTTCTATATGAAGTCCTTGATGTCTTCTTTAGGAAGACGTAGAAGTCTTCAATAAGAAGACCAAGAAGTCTATTGGGAAATTTTGTGGTATTCTATTGTAAGATATTGAGATCTTCTATGGGAAGACCTAGAGATCTTCTACAAGAAGATCTTGAGGTCTTCTATAGAAAAGACCTTGAGGTTTTCTATAGAGAAGACCTTGAGGTTTTCTATAGGGAAGATCTTGATGTCTTCTATAGGGAAGTCCTTGAGGTTTTTTATGAGGAAGACCTTGTGGAATTCTATAGGAAATACCTTGAGGTCTTCTATAGGGAAGATCTTGAGGTCTTCCATAGGGAAGACCTTGAGGTATTCTATAAGGAATGCCTTTAGGTCTTCTCTAGGGAATACCTTAAGATCTGCTATATAGGAAAGATCTTGAGGACTTCTATAGAGGGGACCTAGAGGCTTTCTATAGAGAAGACCTAGAGGTCTTCTATAGAGAAGACCTAGACGTCTCTATAGAGAAGTTCTAGAGGTCTTCTATAGAGAAGTTCTAGAGGTCTTCTATAGAGCAGACCTTGAGGTTTTCATTAGGGAAGATCCTGATGTCTTCTATAGGGAAGACCTAGAGGTCTTCTATGGAGAAGTCCTAGAGGTTTTCTATAGAGAATACTTAGAGGTTTTCTATAGGAAGACATAGAGGTCGTCTATAGGAAGACCTAGAGGTCGTCTATAGGAAGACCTAGATGTCGTTTATGGGAAGACCTAGAGGTCTTCTATAGGATGACCTAGAGGTTTTCTATAGGAAGGTCTAGAAGTCTTCTATATGAAGGTCTTCCATAGGAAGACCTAGAGGTCGTCTATAGGAAGACCTAGACGACTTTAATAGAAAGACCTAGAGGAATTTTATATGAAGACCCTGAGGTCCTCTTTATGACGACCTTGAGTTCTTATTTAGGGACGCCTTGAGGTCTTCTATAGAAATACTTTGAGATATTCTATTGGAATACCATTAGGCCTTCTTTAGGATGGCCTTGAGGTGTTCTTTAGGAAGGCCTTGAGGTCTTTAGGATGACCTTTTAGTCATCTATAAGGTGACTAAGTGGTATTTTATAGGAAAACCTTGAGGTCCTCAAGTCTTTAGGGTCTTCTATAGGAATACCTTGAGCCGCTCTATAGAAAAACCTAGTTCTCCATAGGGTGACTTGGACCTTGAAAAGGCCTTGTGATCTCTCTCTTATAAGAAGATTCCGTTGGTCTCCTTAATCTGACCTCATGTCCTTGTTTTCACTTTAGTAAATTATTGCCTTCTCCATTACCTACGTTTTTGACCAAACATACCCTCAGGATCTATGAAAGAAAAAAAGGAATCTATACTTACTTCTCACTGTGGCGGCATAATTCTCCCTCTGCCTTTCCCGTTCACGTTCCCGCTCCAAGCTGGCAGCCAACATTGCTGTCGCTCCCATACCCATATTACTACTCAAACTACTGCTGGGTGGCGGATGATACACTCCTCCATTGCTAATAGGATTTGCCATAGAAATATTGCCATTATGTTTCATATGCAGCACCGAAACATTACCGCTTGTCACTGTGGCACCATTACCATTTCCCGCCACCTTTTCATGGGTGACCAAATTTGCCGATGACACAGTACTATGCCCATGGCTGTGAACACGATTACGACCCAAAGAGGGGGAGGTTTTCCGCGCCTTATTCTTATAGCGTACAATGTAGCAGGTGAGGGCGAGAATGATGAGTATGAAGAGGCCGACAATAATACCAAACATGCCCAATATGCTGTTGCTCCATGAGGCCTGGGCCAAAGCCACACCTTCCATGGTAACCGCCACCGGAACTGAGGTGCTGCGTGGTGGCACCCCTGTATCGGTGGCAATGGCTATTAAATGTATGGTGGACTCATTTAGGGTTTGCAGCTGCTCCGGTCTCATGTAAATGTTGCCGTTGTTGTCAATTTCAAAGAGCCCTGCATGTTGACCCCTCAAGGAAAGTTCCAATTTGTCATTGCGATCACCATCCGCTGCCTCCACTTTGCCAATTACCACACCATCCAATGACTCGGAACGGGATTGTAAGGTTTGCTGGAAGAAATAAAAAATATAGATTACCTTTATATCCCTTGAGGATATCAATACTCCACACTTACACTTTTCGGTACAATGAACTCATAATGAGTCTCACGAAATCTCGGCTCCCAATCATTAACATCGGTCACCTCCAAAGTCACCTCAGCTGTGGTATTGGTCATCCCATCTGTGGCCACAACTTGAAAATCATGCCTCGTCATTTTCTCATAATCCAAGGCCTTGGCCAAAATCACTTCACCCAGCGAACCAACGGTGAAAAATTCCGCATTCACCGGATCTGGTATGGTGTATTTTAAATGCTTCCCCGGCTTATTGGTGGGTAAGGCCAATATCCTATTACCCACCGCGGTGTCTTCACGTATGCGCATAAAGAATTTCTTTTGGACAAATGTCAAGGCACTCAAATCACTGTGTGTACCAATACCAGGCCTTGACAGTGTCACCGTTGCCAAGGCATACCGATCTGGGTTATCAATTTGCGTTGCCTTAACCACCAACGTAGCACCATTTGTCAAATCCGAATAACCAATGGGTGTGAGTAGCGTGATGACCCCATTGTGGGGATGTATGCGAAAATATTTCGTATCCTGAGATTGCACAATGGAATATTGTATGGGAGCACAGATGCCCTCATCTTGATCAATGGCCTTCAAAGGCTCAGGGCGTATCCGCAAGTCGCCAGGCCTTCCATCCGCCGGCAAATCGGCACTATATGTTTCTCGCAAGAATTTGGGATTTTGATCATCAGCATCGGTAATAACCACCCGTAGCACGGTGTCAGAGTATTTGGGTGGTGTACCCTGATCTTGGGCCCTTAATTTCACCGTGAAGTTTTGCATTTGTTCGTAGTCCAAGGCTTTTTTCAGTACCAATGTGCCTTCTAGGGGGTTTAAGAATTGTACATATTCTGAGTAGGGTCCGGGAAGCACCTGATATTCCACCGTGGAAAATGGACCCTGTTGATCGGCATCTTCAGCCTTAGCACCTTGTAGAATGCGTGTTCCCGGTACTGTTACTTCCGATAAGGTTAGTGTATAAGGGGTTCCAATCCACTGCGGAGCATTATCATTGATATCAATCACTCGTACATTGACTGGTATAACGAAACTCTGGAACGAGGGTAAGGAAGATTTAATGGAGGTAGGTTAATAAGTGCAATACATAAAAACTATGAAAAATATATGTTTTAAGGATCAGTGCAAGGAATATCTAGACCTAATGACTACAACTCCTACACACAACTATCCACAACATTTCCATTTCGACCACCACTACCACAACACACTAGGTGTTATCTTCGCCAGCTAAGAAGTAAGTGCAAAGTTCATAAGACCCTTGCTGGCTATTTATAGACGTATAGAAAGGAGTCTTCATGGAAGAGTTGGAAAGAGTAGCTATAGATGAACTAAAGGGATACTTTATGAATTGAAGGGAATCTTTATAGACGAGCTGAAATGAGTTTTTATACCCTCCACTATAGTATGGAGGGTATATTAAGTTTATTTTTACGTTTGTAACGCATTGAAATAATTATTTGCGAACCTATGAAGTACATCGTCCCCTGAAATGCCCAAAGACGTAACCCTCAACGTAACCCTTTGAGGGTTAAGTCTTTGGGCATTTCAGGTGACGATACAGCCCTGTCTGTCTGTTGTAATCAATCTAGCGTCCGCAATAATTGAGCTAGAACGCTATTTTTTGAACCCGAGTATATTTTATCCATAGGCAGACCATATGTTCATATGGCTATATCATAACGGTATCTCCCGACTGTCAGTATATCGAGGATTTTAGCTACAATTTTCAGCCGAATTGGCTGTAATTTGGCATATGAGGTTTCTAAGGGTCACAGCACCTCTACACCATTGCCATCATAGATCCAGGTTTTGGTATAGCCTCCGTATAACAGTAATTTCCGATTTCGGTATTTTGAGGATTTTAGGTACATTTGTTTTACCGAACTATCTGTAATTTAACATTTGAGGTTCCCAGTGGTCACAAAACTCTCCACAAAAATTATCACCATAGGTCCATGTTTTGGTATAGCCCCCATATAACGGTACCTCCCGATTTTCGGTATGTTAAGGATTTTAGTTACCCTTTTTGATCGAACTATCTGTAATTTAACGTTTGAGGTTCCTAGTCCATCAAAAAAAGGTTAACATAGGTCCATCAATCAGAATGCGGCCGGTTCTATGCAGCGGATTTACTCGAAGGAATCTTCGACCAGGGGCCGTCACCTCAGCAAATATGTGTTTGTGTTCACGTATTTTTTCAACATGGGACCGGCAAATTTTTCCAGAATACCTTCTCTGAGCTCTTTTGATCCATGCGGGATATAGATGAACCTCGGGCCAGTATGAATCTGTTCCATTTGCCAGATCTGAATCCACCACATGTCAACAATGGCGAGATGTAATGGATGTAGTGAATGAAGGAGGATGCTATGGCCTTAGTCGCACCCAGGATTACTGCAATAGGTATGTTGCAAATTTCGTCCTCGTCGCAGTCTCCCCAACAACAAACGGAAATGTATCATTACTGCAATTCAATTGAAACGGTCTCCGCAATAAGGTCAGCGAAATTGTGGATTTTATACAGGAAACAAAGCTCATCGTCACCAATAGCTTGCAACGTTGCGATGGTTACAACATTTTGTAGAAGGAAAGGGGAGGAGGAGTACTTGCCTTCCTAATACACCAGTCTGTCCAATAAAAACCAATCTCGATTGAGCTTGACTCTAGAGCAGGGACGCGCTTCTTTGCAAAGAAGTATAGTGAGGACGCCCACAGAGTTGTTTTTGCATTTGCTTCTCTCTCTCACTTACAGTGTAAATGAATGAAAACAAACAATAAACATCATCTGGTTGTTGTTTTCTTCACTCATACATACACACATACTAAAACATTGATGGAAATTCTTGGACGACGCTGCTCTGGAGACCCATATATGGAATGTATAAGAGGTAACGGTAAAGTGTTGTACTGTCAAGGTAGAGCTACTAAATGAAATGAAAGACACAGCTCGCCAGATATCAGCATTGTGGCAAACGATCTGATAAATGATGTATCCTCAGACCACCTTCCTGTCATCGTCTCCGCAAGTAGACCAGCCGACTTCATAACCTCTGAACCAGGTATTTTTATAACCATGGCAAAGCTGATTGACAAAGGTTCAGAGAATTTACCAATCACCACCTCAGAGAGCTGCCCATTCCCTCAGATCTTCGGAGAGCTAAGAGAATTTTTCGAGTCATCATCACTGCAACAACCTGCTTCACAGCAGAAACGACGGAAGTATCAAATGAGTGTGAGAGCTTCGTCGTACGAGCCCTGAAGACCCAACTTATTCTTGATGTCAGGCGACGAACATTAGTATAGAATTCGGATTGAATCTGGGAAAGAAGGATCACAGGACGGCTGTTAAATTCAACGGCGTAACAGGGACGGATCCGAATAGGTGCTTGTGTTGTATAAACTGGCAGTTAACAGAGCACCCCGAGAGTTATTGGCCAAGAGAAGTATGCTAATCCGTATAAGAGTCCTTACAGTCCACGACAATTTACGATGTTGCTTGCGGACGTCAGTACGTAAGGCATCGTGTACATATACATCGTATTATTATACCCTCAGCCTTTAGGCTAAAGAGGGTATTTACACATTGATACGAACAAAAATGTGCCTCATCGAAATAATGGTTTTAGACCCCAAGTATGTTTGTACGATATCCGTCTCAGACAATTTTGAGTAGATCTAGCAATGTCCGTCCGTCTGTCTGTCTGTCTGTCCGTCTGTCTGTCTGTCTGTCCGTCTGTCTGTCTGGCTGGTGCGCACGATAACTCTCGAACGGATCAATCGATTCGGTTCAAATTTTGGGTATCGAAATATTTTGTCCAGATTCGATTTAAGTTCGAATATGGGCCATATAGGTCCACTCCTTCAGGTACCTCCCCCACAAATGTTCAAAAATTGTCCCAAAACTTGTGCGCACGAAAACTCTTGTAGGGAATAACTGATTTGGTCCATACTTTGCACATCGTGTAATTTCTACCAAACTTAGATGAGGTTCCAATATGGACACAATCGGTCCACTCCTTCAGGTACCTCCCACACAAAATCTCGGAAAAGTTCAGTTTAGGACCTGGTTTTTTGATTTTTGTTTACGTAAGTTGTATTCGCTGTCCTCTATACGACGCTGTAAGTTTCATTAGGGTCAAGTCCATACTTCCTGAGAAAATAGCCTGAAAGTTACAAAAAACCCTATGACACCGTGTGTAGTGGTTGGAACGCAAGATAACTCTTGAACGGATCTGTCGATTCGGTCCAAAATTTGGCTTTCGTAATATTTTTCCAAACTTAGTTGAAGTTCGAAGATGGATTATATCGGTCCACTCCTTCCGGTCCTCCCCCACAAAAGTTCGAAAATGTTCGGAAAATTTGTGCGTACGATAACTCTTGAAGGGAGTAACCGATTTGGTCCATACTTTGCACAGTATGAAATTTTTACCAGACTTAGATGAGGTTCCCATATGGACTAAATCGGTAAACTCCTTCGAGTACCTCCCACACAAAATTTCGGAAAAGTTCAGTTTAGGACCTGCTCTCGAATCGCCTTGGTTTTTGTTGTAACATCTTGTATTCACTGTCCCCTATACGAAGGTACAAGTTTCCTCAGGGGCAAGTCAATACTTCCTGAGAAAATAGCCTGAAAGGTACAAAATACCCCTATAACATCGTGTGTAGTGGTTGGAGCGTAAGATAACTCTCGAACGGATCTGCCGATTTGGTCCAAAATTTGACCTTCGTCATATTTTGTCCAAACTAAGCTTAAGTTCGAAGATAAGCCATATCGGTACACTCCTTCAGGTACCTCCCCCACAAAAGTTCAAAAATGTTCTGAAAAATTGTGTGCACGATAAGTCTTGAAGGGAGTGACCGATGTGGTCCATACATTACACACCCTAATATATCTACCAGATATATATCAGTTTTGAATATGGATTATATTTGTCCACTTCTTTGCGTACCTTCCACACAAAATTTCGGATAAGTTCATTTTAAGACCTGCTCTCGAATCACTTTTATTTCTGTTGAAGCCATATGCATTTGCTACCTCAATTACAACGGTAAAAGTTTTTTCAGGGGCAAGTCCATTCTTCTTGACAAAACTGCCCGAAAGGTATAAAAAACCCCATAACACCATATGTAGTCGCTGAAGAGCACTATAACTCTCGAACAGATCAACCGATTCGGTCCAAAATTTGGCTTTCGTCATATTTTGTCCAAACTTAGTCTCAGTTCGAAGATGGGCAACAACTTCCGGTACTTCCCCCTCAATATATAAAAAATTTCACTAAAAATGCAAAATTTGTTCAAAACTTTGGATCTCGTAATATGTTGTCCAAATTTAGTTAAACTTCCATGACCGATATCGATTTTCTGGTTTAACATTTATGCGATGACCCACTGAAATGACTAGTGGGAGCGGACAAATTCGGTCCATCCCTTTAAGTACCTCCTCCCCAACACTTTTGAATTTTAATCCCGATCCACACTTTTGTCGGCAAGTTCAAATGTCCAAAAAGGGCCACAAAATTCTGAAAAGACCCTAAATACATTCGATCTGTCCGCAGATGATAGTTTAAATACAGATAGACTGAGGGTAAATCTCTGTCGGAAAAGCCGACGGATACATTTTTAGTTGTTTTTTGAACAGACATGCTGAGGGTATTTAGCTGTTGAAAAATCCGCCTCATTCTTTTTTACTGGTTAAGCATACCTTTGACGGCCAATAGGAACAAATTGTCCAACTAACCTGATTTTGTCTTGTTTAAACTAGAATATCATGTAGATTTATCTGCATTCATCCTAACGATTTTTAGGAAGAAATAAAATGGTTTTCAAATAAGTCAGCAAAGGTAGCAAATTTCTGATGAACATTCAATGAAGCAGCAATTGAAGATAAACATTTGTAATGTTAAACTTTTCCTAGATATTTTATAGTAGTTGTTATATTGTTCAAAATACCTTTTATTGGTACTTAATTGAGTGTTAATTAAATTAACAATTTACTATTGGTGACCTAATTGAAAAGCTAGTTGATTTCTTCTTAAAACGGTTGGGATTTATTGAGACACATCTTTAAGGAATTTTATTTTAACATCTTTAATTTCTGTCATTTCCATTCACTCTTTAAAAAAGTGACCCATCCGTCACATACTTAAAGTTTTCCAAGTAATTTGTTTATTTAATGTTGGTGCTGTTTACCTAGATTTGTTTTTATTGTTCGCCTATTTAAGATTGGCAATAACAAGAACATCACCTAAAATTTACTACACACATTTCCATGTAATTGAAATTCAATGCAAAGAGACTGAGAAGAAGAGAAACGAACAAACAACACTCACTCGATGTGTGAGGACTATGTGTGCCGGCTATCTAAAGAGAACAATCTACAACCGGCTAAAATAACTTTAACACATGACGACGATGGGCCACTCATTGGTCAATGACCTCAAAAGTAAACAACAATCGTGCGTCTCTTATACAACTATTACAAAAACAACAATAACCACAACAAGCGGCACATAGTAGTTAGGAAAAAGTTCTTAAAACTTCTTGAGAGTATGAGTTATAAATTGAATAAAGTTGTTTTCAAACTCATATAAGTAGTGTTACAGGTAGTTTCTCTTTCTCTAGTATTGGTGGTCATGTAGAACATTCGTAAACACACGAAGGCTCCATTGTGTTTTAATGTATTGACGGCATGTAATGCTTAACAACATTTGTGAGTGTATTTGTAGCGGTGAATGAGTTGTTAGGAGCCTCCATTTAACACACATTAATGTCGAATGTTTGAAATAGTTTGCCGAGTGCATGGTGAGTAGGTAGCCTAGGTCGTATGACGATTTGTTAAATGAAATCAAACATCCGCACCGGGGTACACGGAAGGAAGTCAAATACAGCATGGGGTGTTTGAATTACGACATAAGATAAACATTAAATAAAGTGAGTCTTATGATTTGTAAACGAGCAGTCATGGTGGCTCTTGACCTATCGAAGGCCTTCGATACCTTCAAGCATGCCAAGCTGTTCGAAGGCATAGAAAAGATTTTTTTCCTATCGTGTTTGAAACTTTGTATAGTTAACTATATGTATGTGTGGACGTCAGTCGTTCGTTGAGTTCAGTAGTCGAATACCCGTAAAGTGATACAGGGAGTTTTCCAAGGTAAGGGGGGTTTTTCCGCAACCGTTTAACCTCTATCACACTCTTCGGACGGCATGGAGATAGTATTGTATGCGGATGGTTGTACGCTCCTCTCGTCGGGTAATAGCTGACTTAGTGAAGTTCTTCCATCTGAGGAATATGAAAATATCCACCGCTTAATCTGCTGCCACACTTTTCATCACCTTGATGGCTGAAATAAAGCTCCCTTTCAACATA